>NC_041381.1:186857297-186888124 GCF_002162155.2 Triticum dicoccoides
GCGGCGGTGCCCACGTGGCAAGCTGCGGTTGGCCGGGCGCGGCGGGCGGACGTGTCCGGCGGCGTGGAGAGGGAAGCTTGCTAGGGTTTCGCCCGTGAATTTCGGAGGGGGAGGCATATTTATAGGTAGAGGGAGCTAGGAGTGTCCAAATGGGGTGTAGTTTTCGCCCACACGATCGTGATCGAATGACCTAGAGCATGGAGGGGAGTTAGATGGGTTATTGGGCTGTTTTGGAGGGGTGTTGGGCTGCAACTCAAAAGAGGCCATTGCGGATGTGCGGTTAACCGTTGGAGTACCAAACGAGCTCCAAATGACCCGAAACTTGACAGGTGGTCTAACGGTGCTATACCAGGGCCACTTGGCAAGGCTCGGTCCATTCCGAGAACGTTCAACACCCGCACACGAAAAGAGACAAGAGGGGTGCGCCGGTGCATGTGGGAGTGTCGGATTGCGAAACGGACAACGGGAAAAATGCTCGGATGCATGAGACGAACACGTATGCAAATGAGATGCACATGATGACATGATATGATATGCATGACATGAATAAAATGGAAAACAAAAGACAAAACCCAACCACGGAGGAAATATCATATCACATAGCCGAAAATGGCAAGAGTTGGAGTTACAAAGATGGAAAGTTACATCCGGGGTGTTACATCCCGCTTCGTCGAGCGGGTCCTTAGGTGCGTCGGATATGGATTCTCTTCCGACTGCCTCCACCCCCTGTGATGCGGACGATGCCGAGGTGGGATCCCGGGAAGGGACCCACCAGGAGGAGGAGGCTCCGGAGGTGTCGCAGGACAGCCTCCCGGACTTTGCACCGGACTCGGCCCCGGAACCCACAGTGGCTCCGGAGTCCGGCGGGCGACCCCTTCGTAAGAAGGGCAAGACCGTGGCGCCGGCAGCCTCCGTCCAACCGGAGGCGCCGGACAATTTGCTGGAGGCGCTCAATGGCGCCTCCATTGAAGAGGAACACCGCACTATTATGAGTGCGGTGATTCAGAAGGTTCAGCTCGCCAAGAGCGGGCTGACCGAAGCCTGCAGCAGCCTTCTAACAGGCTTTGAGGTAAGAATTTTGATATATGTAAAATAGTACCGCATAGACAGTAGCCCCTGATGCTCGGTTCGGTGTTCGGAAAGAAAAGCCGGACTGAGGATCTTAAGAAGATATACGCAGGAGTCATAAAAAATATGTCAATATGGGATTGCAGGCTACGCTGCTGACCTCTGCCGCACTGACTGCGGAGGTCAATACTTTGAAGGAAAGCCTCGAGCGGTCCGAGAATGAGCTCGGCCGTGCCAAAAAGCAGCTCGAGGACAAGGAAGGCGAGTAACACCTTATTAAAATTGTACCTTATAGAAAAGGATTTTGGTTGCAAAAATAATGACAAGGATAACGTGGGTATTGCAGGGGCCACTAACGAGGTGGCGACCCTGAAAGAGGCGGTGGCCGCAGCCGAACGCAATGCGGCCGCGGAGCGCACCGAGCGAGAGAAGCAGGAGGCACGGGTGGCGGAGGTACAGCAAGAGCTCCAGGATCTCGTGAAAAAACATGAGACCCTGGAGCGTGACTCGAAGACTCGAGAGTCTGAGCTTGCAACGGCTCTTGAGAGTGCCAAAGCCGCTAAGGCCGAAGCCTACAAGGCCCTCCAGGAAATCGAGGCGGTGAAGAAAATAGCAGCGGGTAAGGCATTTTTCATGCAAAGTAAGCATGTGAGTGTTAATTACCTGTTGCTTACCCGGATTCGGAGCTCTCCAGGAGCGTTCGCAGATCTTCCTCGCAGCATGTCCGATGCTGCCGCGTTCTACCGGGCCGAGGAGGGGAGCTCGACGGAGAAGGTTTTCTGGTCTCAGTATGCTGAGGCCGGACATCCGGTGCCCCTTAGCGACCAGTTGAAGCAGCTGGTCGAGCTCCACAAGGCGGCCGAATAGGCCATGAAGGGCCTCATAGTTCGGCTGTGGCCTAAGGAGGCCATGCTTGGGAGCTACTTCGGCCTGGTGCAGCGGCTGGTGGATGCGTGCCCGTGGGTTGAAGTCATCAAGCACTCCGCCTGTATTGAAGGTGCCCGTCGGGCCCTTGCCCGCGCAAAGGTGCACTGGCGCAAGATGGATGCCCAGAAGCTCGTGACGGACCCGCCACCAGAGGGAAAGGAGCATCGCATGCCCGAGATGTATTATAAGAGTGTGCTGAAGGGCGCCCGCACTATTGCGGGTGAGTGCTCCAAAGATTTAATATTTGAGTAGACTCGCATTTTGTTATCCTGTGCGCTGAAAACTTAGTTCATTTGCGCTAAGCAACGCTTTTTAATTTAAAATATTACCTTTTGTGCGGTTGTTTATCAAATCTGAGAGATGGCAAGTCGTCGGCTTCAGCCCCCATGCCACGAGTGCTGGGGTGTTCGGGATAAATTTGAGCACTCTTGTTCCCATATTTGGGTCCATCTAGGGAGGCGCTCAACACAACGAACAAGGCAACCGGACTTATAATGCTTGAACACTCTCACTTAGCCATAGAATTCTATAATTTTAAATTTCGGCGAAGCCCCTAGTCTTCGGAAGGCCGAATTTGGGGCGCTATCCACGCCTTGGCCGGACTAAGTCAGCTCCTCGCTCTAAGCGGCATAAGTCTTTAAGGACTCACAAAAAACCTCTCGAACAGCGACCAGCTCTCGCCTCATCATGAGGTCAGTTTTAGCTTTCTCCACTGAGGCGTTAACCCAGCTCAACTGGGGCGCAATCGCAGTGGTTCTCCCAGTGCTACCTTAGCCGATACAACGGAACGTAAGGTACCAAAACATGGGAGCCGGGAACCCAACTATTGACCCAAGACATGATTCGGAGCTGATGCATATAATGCTATAAGTTCGGGGTGCCGCACTTGTGAAAGTGTTCGGACTTATCACACCATGATGCGGGAAATGTAAGCCCCTGGTGTATTTAGCCGTACCTAAACGTACGGATGCAACATGTCACAAATGAACATATGTATAAGAGAGAAATGCAATTGGAAGCAAAAAGGTGCTGCATTACTTATTAAAGAAAAACTGTTGTAAGTGCAGAACGATACAAATGGTGCGATAAGCAAGGGATGGGACTGTTAAACATGTCCCCCTCCAGGGGTAGGCTGCCGAATGGTGCGTAAAACGGATTTAATGCTCGTAATGGAGACCACCTGGATATTCGTTGTAGCCTTTATCCTTCCCTGGCTGTTGCATCGTGAGTTCGGCAGGTCTACTGCCGGACAGGGCCTCTGACGAACGGAGTCCTGTGGGTAAAAATAAAAAGGGAAAAGAAAAAAAGAACGATGCACTTGAGAGCCCCTGGTGTGGTTGAGCCGCAGTCTGGGCCTATCGTGGTCGCGCCCCTCTCCCCATGCCCATGGTATCTTCAGAGCGTAATGGTGTACGCGAAGGACCTGTCTTAACGTTTTACAGGGGCTGGGGTTGGAGCCGCACTGCTACGCGTGCTCGGAACGTGCCAGGTGGTCTTGTTGTAGGTTACTCCGGGCGCGCTTAGCTGTGTCCGGCCGCTTAACGGCCGGACTCGAGAATTGCCTTAAGAGGTTGCATTGTACTTCTGCCGCGAGAGCCGCTGTATGTTCCTCCGTGCGGAGAGAACGTTCAGTGTTTCCATTGACCGTGATGACTCCTCGAGGGCCTGGCATCTTGAGCTGAGGTATGCGTAGTGCGGCACCGCGTTGAATTTTGTAAACGCGGTACGTCCGAGCAGGGCATGATAGCCGCTGCGGAACGGAACTATGTTGAAGATTAACTCCTCGCTTCGGAAGTTATCCGGGGATCCGAAGACCACTTCCAGTGTAACTGAGCCTGTACAATTGGCTTCTACACCTGGTATGACGCCTTTAAAGGTCGTCTTGGTAGGTTTAATCCTTGAGGGGTCTATGCCCATTTTGCACACTATATCCTGATAAAGCAGGTTCAGGCTACTGCCGCCGTCCATCAGGACTCTGGTGAGGTGAAATCCATCGACGATTGGGTCTAAGACCAATGCAGCGAATCCGCCGTGGCGGATGCTGGTGGGGTGGCCCCTTCGGTCAAAAGTGATCGGGCAAGAGGACGATGGATTGAACTTCGGGGCGACTGGCTCCATCGCGTATACATCCCTGAGTGCACACTTCCGCTCCCTTTTGGGTATGTGCGTTGCGTATATCATGTTCACCGTCCGCACCTGTGGGGGGAAACCCTTTTGTCCTCTATTGTTCGGCGGTCGGGTTTCTTCCTCGTCATCGCTATCCAGCCCCTTGTCATTGTTTTTGGCAATTAACTTGCCTGCCTGCTTGAATACCCAACAGTCCCTGTTGGTGTGGTTAGCTGGCTTTTCGGGGGTGCCGTGTATCTGGCACAAGCGGTCGAGTATTCGGTCCAAATTGGACGGACCCGGAGTAGTTCTTTTGAATGGCTTTTTTTGCTGATCGGGTTTAGAGCCTCTGAATCCGGCATTGACTACCGTATCCTCACTATTGTCGCTGTTAATGTGGCGTTTGTTTTTGTTACGACGCGACCTGCCATTACAGTCCTTGATATCCGGACTGCCAGAATTTTTGCTGAGGTTGTTGCTGCGTGCTAGCCAGCTGTCCTCACCCGCGCAGAAGCGGGTCATGAGTGATGTGAGGGCTGCCATGGATTTCGGCTTTTCCGGTCCCAGGTGCCGGGAAAGCCACTCGTCGTGGATATTATGCTTGAAGGCCGCGAGGGCCTCCGCATCCGGACAGTCGACGATTTGGTTTTTCTTGGTTAAGAATCGTGTCCAGAATTGTCTGGCCGATTCGTCTGGCTGCTGAACTATGTGGCTTAGGTCATCAGCATCTGGTGGTCACACATACGTGCCTTGGAATTTATCGAGGAATGCGGCTTCCAGGTCTTCCCAACTCCCAATTGACTCTGCTGGCAAGCTGTTAAGCCAATGCCGGGCTGGTCCTTTAAGCTTGAGGGGGAGATATTTGATGGCGTGAAGATCATCACCGCGGGCCATGTGGATGTGAAGGAGATAGTCTTCGATCCAAACCGCGGGGTCTGTTGTGCCATCATAAGATTCGATGTTGACGGGTTTAAACCCTTCGGGGATTCGATGATCCATTACTTCATCTGTGAAGCATACTGGGTGTGCGGCGCCTCTGTACTGGGCGATATCACGACGGAGCTCAAGAGAGCCTTGTCTATTTTGTTCGGCCAGGCCGGACTTACTGTGTCTGGCGCGATGGTTGTTGTCACGTATCGTGGGGCGCCCACGCGATCCATAGATCGATCTTGATTGTCTTGCCCTATCCTCCAATATATCTCGCAAGTCTGGAGCATTCCCATGTGGCCTTGTGCTTTTCGAGCGATGCCGGGGTACGGGTCTAGTGAAGGGCCTAGAGGCCTCTCTGTCGCGACCACGGGGTGGTCGGTCAGCCGTATTGTCTCCTGGTGATGCGGGTTCATACGCCTCCTCCTCTAATCGGGGGAGCAGCTTGCGTTTAGGGTAGCTTTTGGAGGGGCGTTCGAGCTCATGCTCTTCGACCGCGAGGACTTCAGTCCATCTGTCGGCTAGCAGATCTTGATCAGCTCTAAGCTGTTGCTGCTTTTTCTTGAGGCTGTTCGCCGTGGCCATAAGCCTGCGTTTAAAACGCCCTTGTTCGACGGGATCCTCAGGCACAACGAATTCATCGTCGTCGAGGCTTGCCTCGTCTCCGCAGGGAGGCATATAATCCTCTACCTCTTCTTCTGCCGCTCTCTCATGAGGGCTGGCGTCTCCATCCTCCTGCGCTGGATCTTGCTGGAGTGGGTTGTCTTCGGCACTGTCCGGTGTATTATTATCTCCGGTGCCGGAATCTTCATTCTTGCTATGGCGGGATTTAGAGCGGCACCGCTGACGCTGGCGCTTGGACTATTTCTTGGAGGGGTCATCCTCCGCTATTCCTTCGCCATTCCCATCCTTTGAGATATCCACCATGTATATGTCATATGATGAGGTGGCTTTCCAGTGCCCGGTGGGCGCTGGTTCTTGGTCGTCTCCTGCATCGTCGTCCATACCGTCGATGTCCTCGGAGTCGTAGTCTAGCATGTCGGTTAGATCGTCGACAGTGGCTACCAAGTGGGTGGTGGGTGGGCGTTGAATTTCTTCGTCGTCCGCATCCCAACCGTCCTGACTGCAGTCCGGCCAGGGCTCTCCTGATAACGAGAGATACTTTAGCGAACTCAAGATGTCGCCAAAAGGTGAGTGTTGAAAGATGTTGCGGTGAACTCCATGATCGGTGCCCAATCGGATTCGATCGGAGGGGGCGCGGGAGGTTCGGAGTCCGGCAAGGAGTCCGGCACCTCGGAGTCACGAGCTTCATGAGGGACAAGGTCATTGTTCGGCTCCATCGCCGTAGAGGTTGCAGCCCCCGAGGCGGTGTCTAGCCATCCGTCCTCGACCTGCGCAGCCCGCTCCGAATTGAAGATCGGAGCGGGTTCGAGTGCGGCCTCTAGGGTACTGTCCGGCTGCAGAGCTAAATCATGCTCGCCGCGACAGTGCGGCACGCTCAGCTGTGGCTCGAATCCATCGAGGATCAAGTCCCCGCGGATGGCGGCCGTGAAGTTTAAAGTTTCAAATCTGACCTGACGGCTAGGGGCGTAGCTTTCGATCTGACCCAGTTGGCCAAGCGAATTGGCCCGCAGTGCGAAGCCGCCGAATACGAAGATCTGTCCGGGGAGGAAGGCCTCACCCTGGACTGCGTCGTTGATGGTGATCGAAGAAGCCATCGAGCCTATCGGTGAAGACACAGAGGAACTCTTAATGAAAGCACCAATGTCGGTGTCAAAACCGGCGGATCTCGGGTAGGGGGTCCCGAACTGTGCGTCTAGGCGGATGGTAATAGGAGACAAGGGACACGATGTTTTACCCAGGTTCGGGCCCTCTTGATGGAGGTAAAACCCTATGTCCTGCTTGATTAATAGTGATGATGTGTCTTACAAGAGTGGATCTATCACGAGATCAAGGAGGCTAAACCCTAGAAGCTAGCCTATGGTATGATTGTTGTTCGTCCTATGGACTAAAGCCATCTGATTTATATAGACACCGGAGAGGGCTAGGGTTACACAGAGTCGGTTACAATGGTAGGACATCTACATATCCGTATCGCCAAGCTTGCCTTCCACGCCAAGGAAAGTCCCATCCAGACACGGGACGAAGTCTTCAATCTTGTATCTTCATAGTCTTGGAGTCTGGCCTATCATGATAGTTCGGCTATCCGGACACCCCCTAGTCCGGAACTCCCTCAAAGCATGTGAAGGAGACTTTCCTTTTACTTACCCGAATTCAGAGCTCTCCAAGAGCGTTTGCCGATCTGCCGCGCGGCATATCGGATGCCGTGGAGTTCTACCGGCCGAAGAAGGGAGCTAGGCGGAGAAGTTGTTCTGGTCTCAATATACTGGGACCGAACATCCGATGCCCTTGAACGACCAGCTGAAGCAACTGGTCGAATTGCACAAGGCGGCCGAACTGGCCATGAAGGACCTCATAGGCCAGCTATGGCCTGCCGAGCCCTTGCCCAGCAGCTACTTCAGCCTGGTAAAGCGGTTTGTGAATGCCTGTTCGCGGCTTGAAGTCATTAAGTGGTCAGTCTGCATTGAAGATGCGCGCAGGGCCTTCACCCGCGCGAAAGTGCACTTGGCGAAGATGGATGCCGAGAAGCTGGTGACGGAGGGGCCGCCGGAGGGCAAGGAGCATTGCCACCCTGAAAAGTATTATGACAGTGTCCTGAAGGGTGCCTGCCTTGTGGTGGAGGAATGTGCTAAGGATGTAATATTTGAATGAATGTACTCATGTGATCCTGTAACATGAAAACGAGTTCATGTGTGCTATATAATGCTTGTTGATTTAAAATATTACCTTCTGTGCGGCCGTTTATAAAATCTGAGAGTTGGCCAGTCGTCGGCTTCTACCCCCATGTAACTAGTACTAGGGTGTTCGGGATAAATCTAAAACACTCTTTATCCAAATTTTTGGTCCTTTAAGGAGGTGTTTAGCGCAGCGAACAAGGCAATCAGACTATACAGCTTTATCACTCTCACTTAGCCATAGAATTCTACAATTTTAAATTTTGGCGAAGCCCCTAGTATTCGAAAGGCCGAACTTGGGGCGCTATACATGCCTAAACCGGACAAGGCCGATTCCATGCCCGAAGCGGAAAAAATCTTTAAGGATTTGAGACCTCTCGAACAGCGACCAGCTCTCACCGCATCATGACAGTCAGTTTTCGGCTTTCTCTACTGAGGTGCTCGTCCGGAAGAACCCGGACACAATCACAATAGTTCTCCCTATGCTACCTTAGCCGATATAGTGGAACGTAAGGCACCAAAACATGGGAGCCGGGCAAACCCAACTATTGACCCAAGACATGATTCGGAGCTGATGCATATAATGCTATAAGTCCGGGGTGCCGCACTGTCGAAAGTGTTCGGACTTTTCTTGTCGTGTTATGGGGTACACTGAAGCCCCTGGCGAGCTGTACATACCAAAATGTACGGGTGCAATTTGTAATAAATAAGCAGTAAAGGAAAAGGATAAAGAAATGTAATAGTAAGCTAATGTTGTACAATATTTTCCATTGTTATTTGAATAATACGTCAAGGCGCATGTGTACAAATGGTGCGATAAGCAAAATGGGACTATTTGACATGTCCTTAACCAAGAGCGTGCTGCGTGTGGGTATGTAAAACAGGTATAGTGATCGATATCAGAGACCACCTGGGGATTCCCTTGTACGCCAAAGCTTCTTGTCTCCTTGGTGTTTCCATCCTGTTATGGGTCCGATAGTCGAACTATCGGAAGAGCCTCCCAAAAATAGGGACCTGAAAAGAAAAGTTGTGAAGATGTACGGATCCTGGGGCGGTTGAGCCGCATTGTGAACCATGTCGTAGTCGTGCCTCCACCTATGCCCATGGTATTTTGAGTGTGTAATTATGTACGCGCGGCAGAAATTTCACCGCTTGACCGGGACTAGGACGGAGGCCGAATTGCTAGGCGAGCTCTGGACGCGCTGGACGATCCTGTTGCAGGGTACTTCGGACTCGCTTGATGGTGTCCGGGGGCTTTATTGCCGAATTGGTGGTCTGCCTAAGAAGGCTGCTCTGTACTTCTGTTGCGAGGGCCGCAGTGTGCTCCTCCGTACGGAGCAAGCGCTCTGTGTTTCCATTAACTGTTATAACCCCACGAGGTCCTGGCATTTTGAGCTTAAGGTATGCATAATGCGGTACCGCATTGAATCTGGCAAATGCAGTTCGTCCGAGCAGTGCGTGATAGCCACTACGGAAGGGGACGATGTTGAAGATTAACTCCTCGCTTCGGAAGTTGTCCGAAGATCCGAAGACCACTTCTAGTGTGATTGAGCCCATGCAACAGGCCTCTACACCTGGTATGACACCTTTAAAGATGGTTTTTCTGGGTTTGATCCTTGAGGGGTCGATGCCCATTTTGCGGATTGTATCCTGATAGAGCAGGTTCAGGTTGCTGCCACCGTCCATAAGGACTCGTGTGAGATGGAATCCGTCAATGATGGGGTCGAGGACCAATGCGGCCGAACCGCCATGACGGATACTGGTAGGATGGTCCCTGCGATCGAAAGTGATCGGACAAGAAGACCATGGGTTAAATTTTGGGGCGACTTGCTCCATCGCATAGACGTCCCTTAGTGCACGCTTCTGTTCCCGCTTGGGAATATGAGTTGCATATATCATGTTCACCATTTTCACCTAAGGAGGAAATTTCTTCTGTCTCCCTGTGTTCGGCGGCCGGGGCTCCTCGTCGTCATCGCTATGTAGCCCCTTTTCCTTGTTTTCGACATTCAACTTGCCGGCCTGTTTGAACACCCAGCATTCTCTATTGGTGTGGTTGGCTGGTTTATCGTGGGTGCCGTGAGTTTGACACGAGCGATCGAGTATGCCGTCTAGACTGGACGAGCCCGGATTGTTTCTTTTGAATGGCTTTTTCCGCTGACTGGACTTAGAGCCACTGAATCCGGCATCGACTGTCGTGTCTTCGGCGTTGTCGCCATTGTTGTGATGCGTGTGTCTGTTGCGTCGTGGCTTGCCATTTCTATCTCTGGCATCTGAAGTGCCAAGATTTCTTGATGTGCTGTTGCTACCAGCTAGCCAGCTGTCCTCGCCTGCACAAAAGCGGGTCATGAGTGTCATGAGGGCTGCCATGGACTTCGGCTTCTCTTGGCCGAGGTGTCGGGCGAGACACTCATCGCGGATGTTATGCTTAAAGGCCGCTAGGGCTTCGGCATCCGGACAGTCGACAATTTGGTTCTTTTTAGTTAGGAACCGAGTCCAAAATTTCCTGGCTGACTCTCCGGGTTGTTGGGTTATGTGACTTAAGTCATCAGCATCCGGTGGTCGCACATAAGTGCCCTGGAAGTTGTCAAGGAATGCATCTTCCAAGTTCTCCCAACTGCCAATGGAGTTTGCTGGCAGGCTATTCTGCCAATGCCGAGCCGGTCCTTTGAGTTTTAGTGGGAGGTACTTGATGGCATGTAGATCATCGCCGCGGGCCATGTGAATGTGGAGGAGGAAATCTTCAATCCATACCGTGGGGTCTGTTGTACCATCATATGATTCAATGTTCACGGGTTTAAACCCTTCTGGGAATTCATGATCCATTACTTCATCAGTGAAGCATAGGGGGTGTGCGGCGCCTCTATGCCGGGCTACATCACAATGCAGTTCAAATGAGTCTGGTCTGTTGTGTTCGGCCCGGTCGGATTTGCTTTTAGTATATCTGGTGTGACGTTCATCGTATCACGCTGGGGCGCGCCCCCGTGATCTCTAGATCGATCTTGACTGTCCTACTTTGTTTTCCAATACGTCTTGCAGGTCCTGCATGTAGCCTCGGGCCTTAGTGTTTTTGTTTGATTGGCGACGGGGTGCGGGCTGGTGTTCGGGCTGATATGCCATTTTGTCTCGGCCACGAGGTTGCCAGTCAGCCACATCCTAAGCTGGTAGTGCAGGCTTTAATGCCTCCTCCTCGAGTTGAGGTAGCAATATGCGCTTTGGGTAACTTTTGGTTGGGCGCTCGAGTCCGTATTCCTCGGCTGCCAGGACCTCAGTCCATCTACCAGTTAGCAGATCTTGATCAGCTTGAAGCTGCTGCTGCTTATTCTTCAGGCTTTTTGCAGTGGCTATAAGCCGGCGCTTGAAGCGCTCCTGCTCGACGGGATCCTTAGGCACGATGAATTCTTCATTGCCGAGGCTCAACTCGTCTTCGGAGAGGGGCATGTAATTGTCATCCTCTGATTCTCCGTCCATTGCCTGTTCCTTCACTACAAAAAAAGACACATCCGTGACATTTTGGGCCGAACGAAATTTTTTTCTGTCATACATATGACACTTCTATGACGATAATTGTGACAAAACCCGGTATCATCATAGATGTGGTGGGCTCCTACTTCTATGACAAAAAATCATGACAGAAAATGGGCTTTTCGTCCTGGCGGGCCGGAGACGCAGCTGCATGACATTCTTGAAGGAAATATGCCCTAGAGGCAATAATAAAGTTATTATTTATTTCCTTATATCATGATAAATGTTTATTATACATGCTAGAATTGTATTAACTGGAAACATAATACATGTGTGAATACATAGACAAACAGAGTGTCACTAGTATGCCTCTACTTGACTTGCTCGTTAATCGAAGATGGTTATGTTTCCTAACAATAGACATGAGTTGTCATTTGATTAATAGGATCACATCATTAGGAGAATGATGTGATTGACTTGACCCATTCCGTTAGCTTAGAACTTGATCATTTAGTATGTTGCTATTGCTTTCTTCATGACTTATACTTGTTCCTATGACTATGAGATTACGCAACTCCCGTTTACCGGAGGAACACTTTGTGTGCTACCAAACGTCACAACGTAACTGGGTGATTATAAAGGAGCTCTACAGGTGTCTCCAAAGGTACATGTTGGGTTGGCGTATTTCGAGATTAGGATTTGTCACTCCGATTGTCGGAGAGGTATCTCTGGGCCCTCTCGATAATGCACATCACTATAAGCCTTGCAAGCAATGTAGCTAATGAGTTAGTTACGGAATGATGCATTACATAACGAGTAAAGAGACTTGCCGGTAACGAGATTGAACTAGGTATTGAGATACCGACGATCGAATCTCGGGCAAGTAACATACCGATGACAAAGGGAACAACGTATGTTGTTATGCGGTTTGACCAATAAAGATCTTTGTAGAATATGTGGGAGCCAATATGGGCATCCAGGTCCCGCTATTGGTTATTGACCGGAAACGTGTCTCGGTCATGTCTACATAGTTCTCGAACCCGTAGGGTCCGCACACTTAAAGTTTCGTTGACGATATAGGATTATATGAGTTATGTATATTGGTAAGCGAATGTTGTTCGGAGTCCCGAATGAGATCATGGACATGACGAGGAACTCCAGAATGGTCTGAAGATAAAGTTTGATATATGGGATAATAGTGTTTGATCTCCGGAAGGGTTCCGGAATTCACCGGAAGGGGTTCCGGATGTTTCCCGAAATGTTTGGGTACGAGAACACGTTATTTGGGCCAAAGGGGAAAGCCCACAAGGTTTTTGGAAAGCGCAAAAGGAAGTTTTGCGGAGTCCAGGGGCCAAACGCCAGGGTCCCTGGCGTCTGGGTCCAGACGCCGGGAACCCTAGCGTTTGGCCCTGGAGTCCGAGAAGGACTCTTGCCTTTCGGGTGAAACCGACTTTGTGGAGGCTTTTACTCCAAGTTTCGACCCCAAGGCTCAACATATAAATAGAGGGGCAGGGCTAGCACCAAAGACACATCAAGAAACACCAAGCCGTATGCCGGCAACCCCGTCCCCTCTAGTTTATCCTCTGTCATAGTTTCCGTAGTGCTTAGGCGAAGCCCTGCGAAGATTGTTCTTCACCAACACCGTCACCACACCGTCGTGCTGCCGGAACTCATCTACTACTTTGCCCGTCTTGCTAGATCGAGAAGGCGAGGACGTCCTGAACGTGTGCAGAACTCGGAGGTGCCGTGCGTTCGGTACTTGGATCGGTCGGATCGTGAAGACGTACGACTACATCAACCGCGTTGATAAACGCTTCCGCTTAGCGATCTTCAAGGGTATGAAGATACACTCCCCCACTCGTTGTTATGCATCACCAACAGTGGCATCCGAGCCTAGGTTTTATGCGTAGATGTTATATGCACGAGTAGAACACAAGTGAGTTGTGGGCAATACAAGTCATACTGCTTACCAGCATGTCATACTTTGGTTCAGCGGTATTGTTGGATGAAGCGGCCCGGACCGACATTACACGTACGCTTACGCGAGACTGGTTTTACCGTCGTGCTTTGCACACAGGTGACTAGCGGGTGTCTGTTTCTCCAGCTTCAGTTGAACCGATGTGGCTACGCCCGGTCCTTGCGAAGGTTAAAACATCACTAACTTGACGAACTATCGTTGTGGTTTTGATGTGTAGGTAAGAACGGTTCTTGCTCAGCCCGTAGCAGCCACGTAAAATTTGCAACAACAAAGTAGAGGACGTCTAACTTGTTTTTGTAGGGCATGTTGTGATGTGATATGGTCAAGACGTGATGCTATATTTTATTGTATGAGATGATCATGTTTTGTAACCGAAGTTATCGGCAACTGGCAGGAGCCATATGGTTGTCGCTTTATTGTATGAAATGCAAACACCCTGTAATTGCTTTACTTTATCACTAAGCGGTAGCGATAGTCGTAGAAGCAATAGATGGCGTAACAACAATGATGCTATGATGGAGATCAAGGTGTCGCGCCGGTGACGATGGTGATAACGACGGTGCTTCGGAGATGGAGATCACAAGCACAAGATGATGATGGCCATATCATATCACTTATAATGATTGCATGTGATGTTTATCCTTTATGCATCTTATCTTGCTTTGATTGACGGTAGCATTTTAAGATGATCTCTCACTAATTATCAAGAAGTGTTCTCCCTGAGTATGCACCGTTGCGAAAGTTCTTCATGCTGAGACACCACGTGATGATCGGGTGTGATAGGCTCTACGTTCAAATACAACGGGTGCAAAACAGTTGCTCACGCGGAATACTCAGGTTAAACTTGACGAGCCTAGCATATACAGATATGGCCTCGGAACACGGAGACCGAAAGGTCGAACGTGAATCATATAGTAGATATGATCAACATAGTGATGTTCACCATTGAAACTACTCCATCTCACGTGATGATCGGACATGGTTTAGTTGATTTGGATCACAAGATCACTTAGATGGCTAGAGAGATGTCTGTCTAAGTGGGAGTTCTTAAGTAATATGATTAATTGAACTTAAATTTATCATAAACTTAGTCTTGGTAGTATTTTGCAAATTATGTTGTAGATCAATAGCTCGCGTCATTGCTTCCCTATGTTTTTGCTTCCCTATGTTTTTATATGTGTTCCTAGAGAAAACTAAGTTGAAAATTGTTAGTAGCAATGATGCGGACTTGGTCCATGATATGAGGTTTATCCTCATTGCTGCACAAAAGAATTATGTTCTCGATGCACCTCTAGGTGACAGACCTATTGCAGGAGCAGATACAGACGTTATGAACGTTTGGCTAGCTCAATATGATGACTACTTGATAGTTTTATGCACCATGCTTTATGGCTTAGAATCGGGACTTCAAAGACGTTTTGAACATCATGGACCATATGAGATGTTCCAGGAGTTGAAGTTAATATTTCAAGCAAATACCCGAGTTGAGAGATATGAAGTCTCCAACAAGTTCTATAGCTAAAAGGTGGAGGAGAATCGCTCAACTAGTGAGCATGTGCTTAGATTGTCTGGGTACTTCAATCGCTTGAATCAAGTGGGAGTTAATCTTCCAGATAAGATAGTGATTGACAGAATTCTCTAGTCACCATCACTAAGTTACTAGAACTTCGTGATGAACTATAGTATGCAAGGGATCACGAAAACGATTCCCGAGCTCTTTGTGATGTTGAAATCGACGAAGGTAGAAATCAAGAAAGAGCATCAAGTGTTGATGATTGACAAGACCACTAGTTTCAAGAAAAGGGCAAAGGGAAAGAAAGGGAACTTCAAGTAGAATGGCAAGCAAGTTGTCACTCCCGTGAAGAAGCCCAAAGCTAGACCAAAGCCTGAAACTGAGTGCTTACACTGCAAAGAAAATGGTCACTGGAAGCGGAAATGCCCTGAATATTTGGTGGATAAGAAGGATGGCAAAGTGAACAAGGGTATATTTGATATACAGGTTATTGACATGTGCCTTACTAGTGTTTATAGTAGCCCCTGGGTATTTGATACTTGTTCGGTTGCTAAAAATTAGTCACTGAAACAGGAGTTACAGAATAAATAGAGACTAGTTGAGCGTGAAGTGACGATGTGTGTTGGAACTGGTTCCAAGATTGATATGATCATCATCGCACACTCCCTATACTTTCGGGATTAGTGTTAAACCTAAATAAATGTTATTTGGCGTCTGCATGAATATGATTTGATCATGTTTATTGCAATACAGATATTCATTTAAATTCAAAGAATAGTTGTTGGTCTGTTTACATGAATAAAACCTTCAAATGGTCATACACCCAATGAAAATAGTTTATTGGATCTCGATCGTAGTGATACACATATTCATAATATTGATGCCAAAAGATGCAAAGTTAATAATGATAGTGCAACTTATTTGTGGCACTGCCGTTTATGTCATATGGTGGGTCTGACCTGTCAGCAGGGGGAACGTTTTTTTCGCGAAATACAGAAGCCCTTCCTGTAGGTGTCAAAATCGGTGGATCTCGGGTAGGGGGTCCCGATCTGTGCGTCAAGGTTGATGGTAACAAGAAGTAAGGGACACAGATGTTTACCCAGGTTTGGGCCCTCTCGATGGAGGTAAAACCCTACTTCCTGCTTGATTAATATTGATGATATGGGTAGTACAAGAGTAGATCTACCACGAGATCGTAGAGGCTAAACCCTAGGAGCTAGCCTATGATGGTATGAATGTAATTGTGATCGGCCTTCTAAGGACCAATCTCTCCGGTTTATATAGACACCGGAGAGGGCTCGGGTTTACATGGAGTCGGTTACAAGGAAGGAAATATAATATCCGAATAGCCAAGCTTGCCTTCCACGCCAAGGAAAGTCCCATCCGGACACGGGCCGAAGTCTTGAGTCTTGTATCTTCACGCTTCAATAGTCCGGACGTTGTACACGGTCCGGCTATCCGGATACCCCCTTATCCAGGACTCCCTCAGTAGCCCCTAAACCAGGCTTCAATGACGATAAGTCCGGCGCGCAATATTGTCTTCGGCATTGCAAGGTGGGTTCCTCCTCCGAATTCTCCAAAGTAATTATCGAACACGTAACCATGTCCGGATCTGCAGGATGATCTTCATACGGTATAGATCTGATTTGCTGGCAATCTTCATGTGTCATGCCCTTGTATCGTGGCTCGGTCCAATGTGAACTGACATCTCCTACCCCACAATGACTCGTGTTACGAGGCAGTTTTACTGGCCTGTCTCGTCGAGGCAGAGATCGTGTCCCTTTTATTACGGGATTTTCCATCAATATGAGCGTGCGCGACCCCACGACGGCCGTTGGTATTACCCCGTGTGTTTTTAGATAAGCCTCAAACAGTCACACCGGGGACTCTTGATATTCACCCTCTTTATAAAGGGATCGAGACCTACGCCTCTTTCTTCACCTTCATCGCGCCTTCTCGCACCTCGAGCCCTAACACCCAAAACCTAAGCTCCACCCCTCCGGAATCCGACAGTATGTCCAGATCTAATCCCCAAGGCCGGTGGGTCGCCTCCTCGATTTAGGAGAAGGACATTGCAAAGCTTAGGGAGGTCGGATACCTAACCGCAGATATCCAGCACAGGCTTCCTGCTCCAGGGCAAGTTATCCCCACGCCGGAGCCCAATGAGTGTGTTGTTTTTGTCCCACACTTCCTCCGTGGTTTGGGTTTCACCCTCCATCCCTTCGTGAGGGGGCTCATGTTCTATTATGGGCTGGATTTTCATGATCTGGCTCCGGATGCTATCCTCCATATCTCGTCGTTTATTATCGTGTGCGTGGCTTTTCTCCATGTCGCGCCACACTTCGGCTTATGGCTCAAGACCTTCAATATGAAGCCGAAGATGATCGAGGGGCGACACGTGGAGTGCGGAGGTGCCGCAGTAAGCAGAAACGTTGATGCCCCATGGCCGGAGGGTTCTTTCCCAGAAGTATCTGACGTATGGAAGCAGAGGTGGTTTTATGCTATGGCCCCAAGGGGCACAAAGTGGGTAGCCGCCCCCGAGTTCCGCTCGGGCCCCCCGTCGCAGTTGGCGTCCTGGACAGACGTAGGACGTAATTGGGGGCCCGCAGGCGACGTACCAATACTGCAGAACCGCATCCAGGAGCTTCTCAAGAGGGATATCAACCTTGTCAGCGTAATGCAAGTGATGTTAATTCAGCGGATATTGCCATGCCAGCGCCGGCCTCTTCGAATGTGGGAGTTCAATCCGGAGGGTCCACGGACTGTGAAGCACTTCTTCGGCTTAAAGCTTGAAGAGATGTGCAAATTATTCTTTGGACGGAAGGTAGCGTGTCCGGATACCACCGAGGACACGGGTCTAAGCTGCAATTGCCTAGATACTCAAGTAAGTAGCCTTGATACCGGACACCCTGTTTTGTATTTGTCATGATTGTTTATTCTGAACATCATCCACGTCCAGGAATGGCTCAGCAAGGCGGAGAGAATCAGGTGTCCGGCGCCACTTCCCGAAGGCTCGCCCGCCCCTACTGTGGCCAAGATGCTCGACCGGGTACTCGGCAAAATGCCCTCGGGGAAAGACAAGGGGAGGAACAAAGAAACCGAACCCCACATGCTACACATCCAAACCGAGGGAATTGTCACTTCCCCCAAGGAGGATAGTCGGGGAGGGGAGGCTGAAGCCCCCTCCCCACACGGGAAAAAGAGGGTCGCCTCTGAACACCTGGAGACGGAGACGCCTAAAGCTGGGAAGAAGGTGTCCCCAAGGGGCTCTACCGTGACAGGCATCCTCACCGCATTACGCCCACCAACGGGCCAGCCCTCCAACGAGCCGTAAGTCAATCATTAACTTAAAGGTACTATATTTCTCCTGGATCAATGACCAGGACTCAATTTTTTGCAGTCCGACTAGCAGCTCTTCTCAACAGGGATCGTCTTTGGGCGACCTTCCTCCGGAGATGATGGAGAGCAAGACCCCACCCGCCTCTCCGATTATTGACGCAGGCGACACCGGGGTGTCGTCACGGAGGAATCCGGATCCTCCAAGGCCGGAGGCCGATGCGTCAGCCGCCCTGAGTCCGGACGTACTGACGGGCTTACTGGAGCGAGCTGCGCTCTCGGAGGAGCACCGCTCATTAATGAGTGCGATGCTCAAGAAGATTTCATCCGCTACAAGCGGTTTAAATGAAGCATTCACAAGCCTGCTCAGAGGATTTGAGGTATGTAATGGATTTCTCACTATTTCTTTGGTTGTAAGGCACGCGCTAGGTGTGCTCCATATAGATAGTAGCCCCTAAGACTCTGGTTGCCTGTCCTAGGCGGAAAACAGGGGATCATAAACCAATGATAGTGCTATAAACGTGTGCAGGTACCTGTGGGTCCGACCGCCGGCCCGTCCGTTGAGGTTGCCCAACTATCGAGGCAAATTGGGTCGATTGATGCCGATCTTACTCTGATGAATGAGCGGCTGGATACATCACAAGGTATGTGCCCTGTCTCCCATTTCATAGGAAAATATTAAGGTGGCCCGTATTAATATAATTTGTTTGGACTGCAGATGGTGCTGCTGCCGTGGAGGCCCTGAGGGCGGAACTTGCTCTAACCAAGGAACAAGCTCGGGTGAGCAATGCGGCTGCCCTAAAGGCGACCGAGGAATTGAGAGCCGAACAGGCTACTCATCACCGAAGCGAGGAAAAGATAGCCAAAATGGCTATTGAGTTAAAACATGCCGATGACTGGTATGAGCTCCTGAAGAAGGAGCATGAAGATAAATCGGATGACCTGAGCAAGGCGCTAAATGCCACCAAGGAAATATGGACCGAGCTCAGGGGTGCGCGGGAGGAGCCTCAACAGGCCGGTAAAATTGCGGCTGGAGACTCCTATTTGCTACGGACGAAGTTCTTCGATCCGAAGTACGCTCCCCTTGATGGACGCTGGAGCTCGCCGGACGCATACGCGGACCTGGCAAAGAGTACGGTTGATGCTATGGAGTTCTTCAAAGATCAGGGTGAAAAGGAGGCGGAGAAGCTTTTTTGGTCGCAGTTCCATGCTCCCACTCGCCCACTGCCGTTAAGTGATAAGATGGCTGCTATGGCGGAGCTTCATAGGTTGTCCGGTCTTGCGATGCGGTCTGTAATAGATCATCTTTGGCCGAGGGAGCCGAAGCCGGACAACTATTTTGGTTTAGTGCAACAGTTCCTTGGGGCTGTGCCCCGGATCGATGCCATGAGGAGGTCAGCGTGCATAGAGGGTGCGCGGATGGCCCTTGCACGCGTTAAAGCGTATTGGACGGATATGGATGCTACTATGGTAGCGTCTCAGGATGTGGTAGGGGGTCAATATCCGGCTGGACACTACTTGGCGCAGGTCACGGAGGGTGCCCGCCTGATAGAGGCGCAGTGCCCGAAGAATCTCCTCTTCGGGTGATGATTCAAATCATTGTAAAAACATTTTGATTAGAAGGTTATATTTATAATTTGTGTCTGAAAATATGATTGTGTCCCCTATGCGGCCGTTTATATATATATATATATGGGTAACCCGAAAGATAGCAGCCGTTGGCTTCAGCCCCCACGCATACGATGCGGGGGTGTTCGCGAAAAAAAATGTGCCTGATCACTCTTTATCCAACGTCTTGGTCCGGCAAGGAGGTGATCGCACGTCGAACTAGGCAACCGGACTATATAGCTCTAACACTTTCGCTTAGCCGCGGGATTCTAATATTGGGGCTACTATGTAGCCCCTGGTACCATCGCATGCATCCGAATACGGGGGCGCATGTACCTGGCCGATAAATGGCCCTTCGTTAATGCGGAGGAATCCTAGAGATTCCGGTGAGTCGTCGAGTGGTTGACCAGTCTCTCGCTGTATCATGACGGTCAGTTTTCGGCTTTCTCTACTGAGGTGCTCATCCAGAATAACCAGGGCACAATCGCAGTAGTTCTCCTTTGGCCACCTTAGCCGATTATAACGGAACATAAGGCGGCAAACCCAGGAGCTGGGCAATCCCAACATTTGACCAAAGACATGATTCGGAGCTGATGCATATAAGGCCAAACTCGTGACGCCGAACACTCCCGAAGGTATTCGGACTTTCTAACAGATGATGGGCTCAAGAATGCCCATTCATTATAAACCCTGTATTTCCAGGTGCGTGCATTAATCTGTCGTGGTGTAATGCCAAAAACTGCAGTATCCTCTGTGGGTATGGAACCCGTGGGATGATGAAACAACAAGAGGCAATAGAAAACGTTTACACAGGGGCTTAATCTAAAAAGAAACTTGTTGGACGGGGCCCTGCTGCACGTCTGCGCCTTTATCTCCGTTGTGCCGCATCCTGGAAGGGTATCGCGTGAACATTGTCTGCGGAAAAATGGGATCTCATAGAAGAGTGCAACGTAAGTGCGCGATGGATAGTAGAAAATGTAAAATGATGGCCTGCCAATAAGGTTGAGCCTAGAGTGTGGGGCTTTATTATTAGCCCCTGGTGTCCACTATAGGATTACATACCATGCCCTGGTTTAATGTGGGCTGCCAGACTCCTCTAACCGTGTCTGTGGTCTTAACGACCTGGTATAATTTTGTTAGAGGCCGCTTATAGTCCGGCCACTAGGGCCGTCGCGTATTCCTCTGCGCACTAAAAGCACTCTGTTGTTCCGCTAACGGTGATGACGCCGCGTGGACCGGGCATCTTGAGTGTAAGGTAGCCATAGTGCGACAATGCATTGAAGCGGGCGAAGGCCGTTCTTCCAAGCAATGCTTGATAGCTTCTTTGGAAGGGTGCGATGATGAATGCTAGTTCTTCGCTTCTGGAGTTACCTGGAGAGCCGAATGTTACTTCTAGTATGACGGAGCCCTTGTTGTAGGCTTCAACGCCTGGTATCACCCCTTCAAAGGTGGTGTGAATCTTGCTGATTCTGGATGAGTCTATCCCCATCCTGCAGATATTGTCCTCATATATTAAATTGAGACTGCTGCCACCGTCCATGAGGACATGAGTGAGATGGCATCCGTCGATTATTGGGTCAAGCACCAAGGCATTTGATCCTTCGCGCCGAATGCTAGTTCGGCCGTCCAGGTGATCGAAGGTGATCGAAGGTGATCGAACAAGACATCCAGTAGTTAGGTCTGGGTACGACGGGCTCTATATCACGTGCGTCTTTATGGGCGCGTTCGTGCCTTCCCAAGGATGTGCGAGTCGCGTGGATCATGTTCACTGTTTTTACCTCTGGCGGGAATGTTTTCTGTCCCCCAATGTTCGGTTGGCGAGGTTCATCCTCGTCTTCACTTGGTGTTTCCCTTCCCTTGTGTTCCGTGTTTAGTTTGCCGGCCTGCTTGAAGACCCAGCACTCTCTGTGCGTGTGGTTCGCAGGTTTGTCGGGGGTGCCATGAATTTGGCATAGTCTGTCCAGAACTCTGTTCAGACCGGACGGTCCGTCTTTACTGCCTTTAGGTTGCTTATTTCGCTGGTTAGGTCGAGAGCCTCGAAATCTGGCATTAACCGTTGTGTTGTCCGGGCTCTCTTCCTTGTTTTGGCGTTTGTTTTTATTACGTCGCGGCTTCCCATTGCCATCCCTTATTTCGGATGTGCTGGGGTTGCTGGTGCCTTTGCGGGCGAGCCAGCTATCTTCTCCCGCACAAAAGCGGGTCATAAGGCTTGTTAGGGCTGCCATTGTCCTTGGCTTTTCTTGGCCGAGATGTCTGGCAAGCCACTCGTCCCGGATGCTATGCTTGAATGCCGCTAAGGCTTCGGCATCCGGACAGTCAACGATTTGATTCTTCTTAGTGAGGAATCTATTCCAAACCTTGCGGGCGGACTCTCCGGGTTGTTGGATTATGTGACTTAAATCGTCAGCATCCGGAGGCCGGACATAAGTCCCTTGAAAATTGGCCCTGAAAGCGTCCTCTAGTTCTTCCCAGCTCTCGATTGAATTTTCGGGAAGGCTTTTCAACCAGTGCCGAGCTGGTCCCTTTAGTTTGAGGGGGAAGTATTTGATGGCGTGGAGGTCATCTCCACGAGCCATGTGTATGTGGAGGATAAAGTCCTTGATCCAGACCCCTGGGTCTGTCGTTCCGTCGTATGCATCTATGTTTACACGTTTAAAGCCCTGAGGGAATTCATGGTCCAGTACTTCATCAGTAAAGCACAGGGGGTGAGCAGCCCCTCTGTATCTGGACGCGTTGTGGCATGCCGTCGGCTGTTGTTGTGTTTGGTGTTTATTCCGAAGTGGTGTTTGGTTGTCATAATTGTTTTGACGGCCATAGTGCCTCGCCGGGGTGTCTCCTTTGGATCCGTAGATGGACCTAGCTGCGCCAGCTTTCTTCTCCAGGTGCTCACGTAGATCGTGCGCGTCTTCGGCAGCTAATTTATTGCGGCTATGAAGTGGTGCTCCTAGTCTCCTGGTCGTGTTGTTCTTCGGTGGAACGGCCTCGTCGTCAAATTCTGGCAGTAGCTTGTGTTTTGGGTAGCTCTTTGTATGGCGATCGTCGCCATATCTTTCTTCAGTGTCTAGCACTTTGTTCCAGCTGCGATTGAGCGTTTCTTGTGTGGCTTTAAGCCGTTGCTTCTGCTTCTTCAGACTTCTTGCTATGGCCATAAGCTTTCTATGGAGGTTCTCTCGTTCCACGTGTTCTTCCGGAATGATGAATGCGTCATTGTCCGGACTGTCTTCTTGTCCTGGGCCGGATTAGTGAACTCGTCCTTCTGGATCATTTTCTTCGGGTGTATGACCCGGACTATGTTCGGTGTGACCTGGCTCGTCCTGCTCCATCGCTGGTTCTGTTTGCTCATTATTGCCATCGGGGTTGACCGGAGTATCCATTCTTCTGGCGCTCTTGCTGATATTGTTACTATTGTCGGATTTGGAACGGCGTCTGCGCCGTCGCTTTGGTTTTTGCCCAGGGGTGTTATCTTCCGGATCGTCACCGTCGCCTTCCTTGGGCATATCCACCATGTATATGTCGTGTGGCGAGGCATGAATCCGGCACCTCATAGATTCCGAGTCTTCTCCTGCATCATCATACATACCGTCGATGCCTTCAGAGTCAAAGTCCAGCACGTCGGTTAAATCATCAACCGTGGCTATGAAGTGGGTGGTGGGTGGGCAACGAATGTCTTCGTCGCCTGCTTCCCACTCGAGCCAGACATAATTCGGCCCGAGATTCTCTGTCAAAGAGAGAGTTTTGAATGAGTTTAGTATGTCGCCGAAGGGCGGGTGCTGAAAGATGTCTGCCGCGGTGAACTCCATCACTGGAGCCCAACCGGGATCGGCGGGCCCGGGGATGCACGGACTGGGGCCTACAACCAGACACGAGTCCAGGGGCCCGGGGTCACCGATCTCCATCGCGATGAGGGTACGGCCTGCGGGGCGGGGTCCAGCCCTCCATCCTTAGGCAACGCCACCTGTCCCGGATTTAGGTCTGGGGCCTCTACCGGGATGATATCCCAAGCAACGTGTGACAGCAGGTCTAAGCCGTGCTCATCGTGACTGTTCGGCGCTTTTGGCGCTGGCCCGTATCCGCCGAAGATCAAGTCTCCTCGGGTATCCGTCGTGTGGTTCAGGTTTCCGAACCCAATTTGAAGGCCAGGGGCATAGCTATCGATCTGCCCCAAGTGGCCAAGCGAATTGGCTCGCCGCGCGAAGCCGCCGAACACGAAGATCTGTCCGGGGAGAAAAGTCTCACCCTGGGCAGCGTTGTTGATGACGATTGAGGGAGCCATCGAGCCTGATAGCGACGACACAGAGGAACTCTCAATGAAAGCACCAATGTCGGTGTCAAAACCGGCGGATCTCGGGTAGGGGGTCCCAATCTGTGCGTCAAGGCTGATGATAACAAGAAGTAAGGGACACAGATGTTTACCCAGGTTCGGGCCCTCTCGATGGAGGTAAAACCCTACTTCCTGCTTGATTAATATTGATGATATGGGTAGTACAAGAGTAGATCTACCACGAGATCGTAGAGGCTAAACCCTAGGAGCTAGCCTATGATGGTATGAATGTAATTGTGATCGGCCTTCTAAGGACCAACCTCTCCGGTTTATATAGACACCGAAGAGGGCTCGGGTTTACATGGAGTCGGTTACAAGGAAGGAAATATAATATCCGAATAGCCAAGCTTGCCTTCCACGCCAAGGAAAGTCCCATCCGGACATGGGCCGAAGTCTTGAGTCTTGTATCTTCACGCTTCAATAGTCCGGACGTTGTACACAGTCCGGCTGTCTGGATACCCCCTTATCCAGGACTCCCTCACTTCCCACGTACAGTGCGTAATAAGGAGGAACTTTCCTTGCGTGTGACCATGGACCTCGTGGGTCCCAGCCGTCAGGCTCTCCACGTACAGTCCTCTTCCGATGACTCTTGTATGTTGACCACGCTGCGCCGAGCGCACCGAGGCGATGGACAATGGCAAGGCCCCAGACTGGAACGACTCGGAGATGGGGAAGACGCGGCAGTGGAGTCGCAGATGGAGAGGAGTGGGAAACTTGACTGGTTCGGGTGCGGGGTAGGCCTACACTTGGCAGAGAATAACAGGAGGTGCAGAGTGGAGGGATGGCCTAGCCGTCGGTGGGGTAGCGTTTCGCTAAGGAGCGCAAAACAACACCGCTGGACGCCGAAGGCTGGAGCAGGCGGTTCCGGCAGCGCTGGGGGAAGAAGACGAGAGATTGAAGAAGAATGCCGGCCGTTGGATGTAAATCCAACGCCTTCTTAGGCTTCGACCTACTGGCCCACATGTCAGCCAGTCCATTTGGTGGGCTGGGTGAAACAATGACGTAGCATCTATGCAGCCCGTTTAAATTCCATTTGCATTTTTCTCGAAATCCATAGACTTGCTGGGCTGGGTGAAAATATTATGTTGGGCTAGACGGAGAAATGTTATAAAAACATAAACACATGATTGCACGTCAGTAAAATCTTTGCAAGCTTATGTACGCAATCACTAGGAGTTAACTTGGCAAGTTATATATAAACAATTATTATTATTATTTTGTAAGAACTTTCAACTTACAAAATAAAATATCATTTTAATTTGATGAGTTAATAGTACGTGGGGTATTATTATTTTTTAGGCTAGACGTGGGAAAGTTGAGTTGGTTCTAGGGGAAAGTACTGGGAGAAAACTCAGTTTATATCGAAAAAGAAAGTGGGAGAAAATTTAGAGACCTGCTGGGTCCACCTGAGGAGAGGAATATGTTGGGAGGAAGGAGATTCAAAGCACGACAGCCGAGTGAACTAGTTTTTTTTACGGACAAGTGAACTAGTTTACATACATAAGCAAATAGCCACGAAAAAAAGCAATCAGGTTAATGGGTTCTTAAAAGAAATATTTCGTACAAAATAGATAATTATGACACATAGGCTAATGCATGAAACACTCAGATGATAAAGGTTCTTATAAACAGATAAAGTACAACATCTAGACCTTCCTGGCACGCTTGATCATGATGCTGCGGCTGTCCGTGTACTCGTTGGTTACAGGAAGCAGACACATCCTCATGTCCAAGATCTGCCTGTACATGTCGTAGCATGCGTATGCGTCCTTGGCCGCGTAGGTTATGTAGGCTAGATTCCGAGGTACCTCCCACGTGTTCAGGTCGTCTTCTTTCATGTTGGCGTATCAGGGGTCGATGATGGTCTCAGCGAGGTCAAGCACGGAGTCCTTCTCCTGCCTGTTGATGATGATCTTGTATTGCTTCTGGATGTCGACAAGCTTGTTGCACCAGATGGTCGAATCATCGTGTTCTTCCTTCTCTCCACCATAGCGAAGGTGCAGTTGGCGCCGCCGATGAAGCGGGCGAATGCTCCAGAACCTGGTGCATCCATAGGACTAAGGCGAGGCAGAGCTACACCGAGTCTGTATCATTGGTGTACATCACATTCAACTTGGTGCAGCCATAGGACTGAACGGCGAACTAACTCCTTGCTGAAGTCCATATCCAGCAGGCTCACCCCTCGGATCGCCATTGGAGTCTCTTCGAGTGAACAAGTGTGTAGGCGGCAGTAGCAGTTCGTTTTTTAGCTCTTGGGGAACTGGATTCAATAGTAAGCTGAGTGTGTACAGGCGACAACAGTTACTACCCCTCCCTCGTCCGCTGCACGCCCGGCAGAAGATGCACCCTCGGCGCATTCAAACGCCTCCATTAAGAAACCTACTCCGGCCACACGTCGGTTCACGAGCGGGTCTGTATTGGTACTTTAATAACAGGAGTTAGTGGTCACTTTACTTAAATTTAATTAGCTTTAATAGAAATTTATACTTAAAACAAGCAATGCATTGGCTCGTTCTATCAGTGCCACGGGATCAACATGCACAACAATTAGAATTATTATTCTCAGGACACACACGATCAGCACATTTGTCGCACTTTCACAAAGATAATACTACCAAGTTTGAACTGTTTGTTATGGTTGATGTCCTCTGCATCATCATGCCGTGTTTCCCAGCTTGCAAGATTCAGAACCAACAAATACGATCCAAATAATAAGTACAACAAAGATGCCTACACATCCCATTGATTCCCAACTTGCAAGATTCAGAACCAACAAATAAGATCCAAATAATAAGTACAACAAAGATGCCTACACATCTCATTGATTCCCAGCTTGCAAGATTCAGAACCAACAAATAAGATTCAAATAATAAGTACAACAAAGATGCCTACACATCTCATTGATTCCCAGCTTGCAACATTCAGAACCAACCCATTAGAGCCTTTTGATAAAGTGAATATCGGGATTAAATCCATCTTGGCTAGCCATGTCATACAATCGAAGAACTTGGCGAATGCTCTTGACCGTCACAACATCTATAGTTGAGTATTCCCGTTTGCACAGCATGTTTGCACAGCACAAACAAGGAGACAAGAGAGCATGATTTCACTTTAATAGTGGCCTCCTTGAACTCAACCTCCAGCTCCACTAGGATGAGGTCTGCCTGGAGTTCCATGATTCCATTCATGTGCCCTTTTCTGTGGTTCACCTGAAATGAAGCAAAGATTGCATCATTCAGCTAGCAAGAAGTACTTGCTCTTGTGAGCTGGCATGTTCTTCTTTAGTAGTTGCACTAAAATTGAGGAACATTAGGGTTGGGTGTCCGGCTCATGTAAGGTGCAACTATAATTTTCTTATCCTTCTGTGCAATTCCACTAAAATAAAGTGCCATTGTGGTGACAGTGACGGCTCCATCTTGCAAAGGCTAATAAAATGTTGCACGAGATTACCAGCAGAACTTGACGGAGATTTTGGAAACTCCAATCACCATTTTGTGCAGTTCCACCAAAATTGAGAGATGTTGCCCACATGACATTTTAGTTGAACTGCACAAGACACTCATTCCAAAAAAAGTGTTGTGTGCAGTTCACCAGAAGGTCACAATAGCAACAAGGTGAAATGGATATCCCCATCTGCACAAAATGATAGAAAGTAAACAGTTGTTGGTCAATAAGAATATATGAAACATATATAAAATGAAAAGAAGCATCTTAATTATGTTCATGGCAATCACACAAGGACAGTAGAAATTTTAAAACGTCAGCAATGCTTCATGTTACCAGAAGCATTACGATCAACAATGAGGGACAGGGATCCAGTGACATGCACACAACATGTCACCGCATAACATGGCCATTGGATCAAAACCGAACAGCCTAGATCACATACTGTAACAAAAAGTACTATAGAAGTGTACTGTGTTGGTTTCATGTTCATGGTGCTACTGTGGCGCTAGCACTGTTCATGCACTGTAGACCTGGTGCTGTTCACATTGATCTATCCGTTGATTCTCAATCGGACGGTGGAATATAGGGCGCATGTTAACATACTATTCACCAGTGACATGCTCATGGCATGTCACTGGATCTCAATCCATTCCTTAGATATGGGATTACTTTAATGGTGGCATTGCTTGTTTACTAGACACAGTAAATCAATAGCAGCTAAAGAGTTGGTTTAAGGGCATGGGACTGTGGGGACACTAGGACACTCAGCAGCGTAAAGGAGCAACTGACTTATCATATTGGGGAAAACAGTAGGAGTGCCATTTGTAACACAGTTTAATTGCATCTTATCACTGGAGGCGTTAGATTAACAATAACACTGGTTAGACATGTCCCTAAGGTACCAGTGTGATCGCTTCATTTTACATGCGCCCTTACATTAACAACAGCAAAAGGTTGGTATAAGGACATGCGACAGTGGATGCATCAGCACAATGTACCTACAAGGAGGCATATAGTGGTGATGTCGAGCTTGTTCACGCTATGTGAGGGCAGCAAACCTAATCCTGGAGACCTTTTACTATGTGAGGGCAGCAAATCTAATCCTGGAGACCTTTTACTATGTGAGGGCAGCAAATCTAATCCTGAGACCTTTTACTATGTGAGGGCAGCAAATCTAATCCTGAGACCTTTTACTATGTGAGGGCAGCAAATCTAATCCTGAGACCTTTTACTATGTGAGGGCAGCAAATCTAATCCTGGAGACCTTTTACTATGTGATGGCAGCAAATCTAATCCCGGACATACTCTGTTGACTTGTCCACCAGCCGCCACTTTCTATCCTTTTTTCAACCAATAATAGATATGTTCCTTATCCAGTTTGTACTGCGTTTTCCCATTATTTCCCTTTTCAACCAAGAGACCGGTTGGGTATCCAGTCTCTACTACTTTCACCATATTATTTCCTCTTTGAATCAAGTCCTAGATTCATGCTACAACTTTCCCCCCTTTCTTTGTTGTTTGAACAAAGCCCTAGATTCGAATGGATGAAGTAGCTTTACCTCTAATAATACTAAAAATTTAGGTGGCTTTGGAAGAGCTGATGGGAGTAGAAAAAGATGCACAGTCAGACACGTGGGGAGCTGGGGCAGTAGAGCAAGGCTGCTTTCGAAGAACTTATACCTGAGGGTCGCCGGGATGTCGGCGGCGGCAGGTCGGATCTGCGGACAATACGGCAGGGAGGAAGAAGGGTCGGAGGACCTCCCGAGCCGGCGTTGTGTCGAAGAGAATGGCACAGGCAAAGGATCGGGCCCCTCGGGCAGCTGTGGGTTTCCTCCCTCGGCGGCGATGACCGTGTGAACGATGCACCTTTTAGTCCTGTACAACACCGGCCGAAGGGATCCGGCCGGATATGTGACCAGCGGTGAGCAGAGAGAAAATGTCGCTACTGCCGTCTTGTTTATATCTGGAGAGGATGAGAGAATGAAGACAGCAACCCTAGTAAAGCAAGCGCTCAGGCCCCTGCGTCCATATATAGTGGAGTGATTATCTTTTTTCTCTCCACAACAAACGTTTCAATTTGTGTATGTGGCATTAAAGAAAAGAAACTCTCTATTCAAGGTGACTACTCTACGACTCCTACTTACTACTACAGTACTACCTCCGTCCTGGTTTATAGGTCCCTTTTATAGTTTGTGCTAAATTTTGACTAAAGATTTAACTAACAAAATGTTAATGCATGTCAAGAAAAATTATCTCATTGGATTTGTATTTGAACATAGTTTTGAAAAATATAATGTTTGGTGACATGCATGAACATTTTCTTAGTTTAATCTATGGTCAAAATTTGGCACGAAATACAATGGGGACCAATAAACCCGGACAGAGGTAGTATTGTTCACTTGTGCTCCCCGCCCCTCCATTCATTGAACAACCCCACGGGTGAATAAACATACAGTAAGTATTGTATTTATATAGAATGAACAAGCTCGAACTATTTTCGCATAGTTAAAAGTTGAGGGCGGGGCTTTTCTCGGGCAGTACGCGCAGCAGTTTTCGGGTAGGCGGTTTGACAGAGAGGCGAGGAGGGTGAGCGAGTGGGGCTATGTGATTTGACGGCGCGTTCCTGCTGGAAAGACTTGTGATATGACCACTCACTATAGTCATGAATTACTGGCGCTCTGACCGGGGTGATGCCCCCCTTCCGTTCTGTGCTCTAATCTGGTGCATGACACGTCGCCCCGGATGCTAGCTCTCCCACATGTCGGAGTAGTAAGAAGGATCAAAGAATGATGCGGTATATACTAGTACTATACTACTCCCTCCGTTCCTAAATATAAGTCTTCGGAGAGATTTCACTATGGACCACATATGGAGAAAAATGAGTGAATCTACAGTTCTACACATAAAATGCATCTATATACATCCGTATGTGGTCCATAGTGAAATATCTATGAAGACTTATATTTAGGAACGGAGGGAGTACTACTCAGGTCGGAGGAGTGCGAACCACGGTAGCCCAGTGAACCAGCCGTGCGAACCACGGTAGCCCAGTGAACCAGCAGTAGAAAACAATGTGGTGATATGGCCATAAAAACAATGTGCTACGGTCCACACTGTAGCATGTACAGTAACACTCATCTTTGTTTGGATCCCTGAGTTAGAGCTAGTTTGGGTTGAAATAGCCTCAAATCATCGAAACAAGAGGGGTTAGTTTGAGCTAGTTTGCTCTAGCCCAGCTAAAAAAACTAGCCCGGTGGAGAGGTTCTAATTGGGTTAGTTATCCTCGGGCCCACTAAAAGAGAACTAAAAAAATCTCACCTGCCCGCACCAGATCGCTCC
>NC_041381.1:186888319-186900367 GCF_002162155.2 Triticum dicoccoides
GCACGGCTCCTTTATGTTCCCCATAGGGCCGCCTGCCCAAGCGCCGCTCGCCCTCTCTCTCCTCCAGCCGCCCTCTCCTTCCGGCCTCCACCGCCCTACTCCGACCGCCCTCTCCCTCCGACCTTCGAAGGTTGCCCCGCTCCCCCTTCACCAGTCGTTTTTCTCCCTCTATCATGCGCGGCGGCGGTGCATCTATCGGGGAGGTCGCGAGAGGGTGAGTTTGTTCGTTCCTTCTCTGTCTCACGGCCATATCATTGATTGCTCTAGCGCTAATTATGATTTGGAAAAGTAGATCCTGATCAAACTTGCTATAGATTTGCGGTGCACGCATGGAATTCTTTGATGCTGCTTGAGGAGGTAATAAATCTTTCTAGAGGCCCAAAGATTCAGGTCACCTTTCTAGGTATTTCAATTTTAGGCTTGCATTATTTGTAGAGGCCCAAAGTTTCAGTTCACCTTTCTAGGTATTTCAATTTCAGGCTTGCATTGTTTTTAGAGGCCCAAAGATTCAGTTCACCTTTCTAGGTATTTGAGTTTTAGGCTTGCGTTATTTCTAGAGGCCCAAAGATTCAGTTCACCTTTCTAGGTATTTCAGTTTCAGGCTTGCATTATTTCTAGAGGCCCAAAGATTCAGTTCACCTTTCTAGGTATTTCAGTTTCAGGCTTGCATTATTTCTAGAGGCCCAAAGATTCAGTTCACCTTTCTAGGTATTTAAGTTTCAGGCTTGCATTATTTCTAGAGGCCCAAAGATTCAGTTCACCTTTCTAGGTATTTCAATTTCAGGCTTGCATTATTTCTAGAGGCCCAAAGATTCAGTTCACCTTTCTAGGTATTTTAGTTACAAGCTTGCATTATTTCTATAGGCCCAAAGATTAAGTTCCCATTCGGCGGCAAGCGACCCTGCTACCCATGCCGGTGTCGACCTCAACTCGCAAGGGCCGGCATCGGAGTGGTTCCCGGGGCTTGGGCTCTATAGAGCCTTCCTCCAGAGCAACGATGGCGAGCTCCTCCCTCGGTGCGTGAGGGGCTCCAGGCTCCCTCCCTATCATGAACGACTTCCATGATGAGTTAGCTCATTCTTTGTTTCATGAAGTGTTTTTTTATTTTGTGAAGCTTGATTGACGACTTGTATGTTTAAGTGGGATATCTCATTTGTATGGACAAAGTAAAAATTATCATGTTTTGCATGCTTGATTTGTATAGATGGTTCGTTTATGTCAATTGTGAGCGGGAGGAGGCCACAGAAGAGCCGGGCACACCAAGAGGGTGCTTGGATCCAAGGGACTTATTTTAGTCTGACTAAAAATAGAGTCCAAAGTAGTCAAATGATTGAGATGGAGCATTTATTGTCAATCTAACCCTGCCATCCATACACCTCTTTGGTTTAGAGTTAGTTCGGGGTTAGAATCTAACTCTAACCTCTAACTGAGTTAGAGTTCTCCTCATCTCGGTTCATCGACATCATACTTTCCCCATTCCTATGTTTTCAGTATCCTGCGAATCAAAGAGGCCCTTTTTTCGGGAAAAATCAAAGAGGCCCTTAGACTAGTTTAGGTCCGGTCATTTTTTATAAACGTGTTATGTCCAAAATTTAATGAACGTGCTCCTGTTTCCACGAAAATAATCCAGTTTCATGTAGTAATTCATTGATTTATTTATTCTTCTGTGGGGGGTTTGCATGTGATTCGTGAGGTCTGAAATGTAAAGTACCCCGGCATATGCTCCGAGTCATGCATGCTCTACGACCCAGATGCTCTATGTCCCACATGTCGGTCAATGGGAGCACGTGGAAATAGCCTAGGAGTACATATAGGAGGATAAATGCGTGAAAAAATATGTACTATGAAGCGTAGCCGCGGTTCGAAAAGGAGACCTAAAGTGATGACAACTATAGGTCGCACGCACCCAACTAGTGGTACTAGACATACGACTAATTTTTCCCTCAAAAAAAAGAGGCACGAGTGCTCAGTACTCCTATTCTATAAACACGAGTCCCACCTGACAACAGCGTCCGTGCTATAGCTAGCTCTCCTCCCTCGTTTCTCTCTTCTAATTCTAAACTCGGCCGATGCCCGGTGGGTGGGGTGGGTTTGCTCAACTGCGGCCCCACCTCACAGTGAAAACGTTACGACTAGAATAAAAAATGCCATATACTCCCTCCGTTCATAAATATAAGCCTTTTTAGATACTAGTTCAAATGGAATACATCATACAGATGTATGTAGACATAGTTTAGAGTGTAGATTCACTTATTTTGCTCTGTATGTAGTAGTCACTTGCTGGAATCTTTAGAAAGACTTATATTTGGGAACGAAGGGAGTACTATACTAATAAAACATTAAGGCCACGAGGCGATGCAGTGCTGCTTACATGAGGCAAGAAGAAGAGATGCATCCATCGACGACGTCCACCTCCTCAACTCAGGGCGCCGGCCCACCGAACGGCGCCTAAGTAGCAGCGACTTTCGTGGCTAGGTCGACGTGCTTCTGAACAATGGCGTCCAAAGATTCCAGCCGCTGGAAGAAGGACAACGTCTTTCTGTCCTCGCTTGCCTTGTAGTGGCCTATGTAGACGATTTCCTCATAGACGTGGATGTGCAGGTCGACGGTTTCTTGCATGGCGAGGCGCTGCGCGGTGAGCGCGGCCTCGAGGTACACATTCTTCGTCGCGACCTCCGGCACGTGCTGGGCCACCAGGGCTTGAAAGAGTTCGTCACCATGTAGGCCGATGAGGGTGGCAGGCAATGAGGAGCCTGGGCGCGCGGGCTGGAGCAGTACGGCAAGGTCGTCCGCGCGCTTCTTGACGGCGGTGAACTTGCGGATGGAGTTTACCATCATGTCGTCCATGCGAGAGGCGAAGCCGGCGTCGGCGAGGGCTGCGATGCCTGCGGTCGCCAGCACCGTCTGGAAACGCTGCGCGGTGCGGGGCCGCAGGCCGGCGCCTTGGATGATTTGGCACAGCCGACTGCCGCTCGCGTCCATCGCCTCCATAGGTGCTTGTGGCTTTTGGTCACTTGATCTTGGATTGGAGTGAGCAGTGTTGCGCAGAGACTTGGGAGTAGATGGATTGGAGTGGTGGGGCGCCTTTATTATATGAGAGTCCAAACTCTATTGCATTCACATCGTGCTGGCTCTAGTCTGCTTCTCCAATTAATTCCCTCTGCATGTAATTGAGGATGCATCATTGACCGTTCAACGCCTCGGGAACCGCTACCCTCTTCCTCCTTGGCATTCAAGCACCTATGGACCCGTCGACAACGAGGTGCCTATGGTGACTTCGTAAATTTCAAGATGATAGTGTCATGCGTGTGTGCGTTCATAGGGGTGAGTGTATGCGCATGTATATGAGCGCTTGCGTCTGTACTGTGTCAAAAAAACAACGTAAATGCGTGTCAAAAAGAGACTAGTCAGTATACTCAATATTGTGCACCTCGGAGAGGAAAACGATAGAACTAGTACGTATTTATTTACGGTGCAGATTCACTCATTTTGCTCCATATGTACTCCGTCTCGGTGTAGTCTAGTCACTTGTTGAAATCTCTAGAAGGGCAAATACTCCTTTCTGGTTTACAAGGCTATACTAGCAAGTAGTTGTACGTACTAGTACAATAGTGGGCTCACATAGCAATTTTGTCTCATGCAAGAGCCTGGCTATATGCGTGCTCCAATGTTCGCAACTGCAACGTTCGGTTTGCGCTTGGCTCTTCGCCTCTTCGAGAAGATGAACAATGATGTTACTACTACTGCTTCTACAGTGTCGAATCCACTGCTGCATGTCCATCCACCGCGAGCGGGACGGATAGCTTGTTGTAGAAGTACTACTAAGCAAAAGCATGTCCTCGTTTGCGAGCAACAGAGCGCATGGGCGAGGGAGAAGGCGTGTAGTAAAATCAAGCTTCTCCTCGTTCTACGAGTTGACGCGACACATCATAGCACTGGCCCCACATGCTTACCTCTAAACTTGGCTAAAAGACCCACAGTGTACAATATATTTGCTGCAAGCTCTAACATTTACCCACCACAAATTAAAATATATGTGGCCATATGCATCGTTCTGATGCAGAGGCCGGGGAGTCCCCCCTTTTCGAAAAAAAACAAATTAAAATATATATTCCTGTCTTGACCAGATGAGCGTGCAAACTACAATCACCAGGGTGACAGGTAGGGCCAGAAGACTATTTTAATTTTAGAAAAAACTTCGAGACGGCCACATAGCATGGAGCCGACCCCAACGATTTTAAGCTTACAGGCACGGTACACGCTGTCTAGACTACTCTACACATGAAACTGCCACACGAGCATCCGGGCTGCGCTTGGCTCTTCGCCTGTTTGGAAAGTCGAACAATGATGGTGTACTACTGCACTGGAGGAGTACTATAGTACGCTTCTGGCCATCTGACACCGATTGAACTGCTGCATGTCCACCGCGTGCGGGAGGGAGAGCGTGTAACGAAAGCTTCTCCTAGTATTGCCAGCCACCACGCTCATGGGCGAGGGAGGGACGCTCATGTCTTTGCGTGTATGACAGGTGGGCCTGACAGGTGTGTGGCCAACCTGTCATACAGCCAAAGGCAGATGCAGTTAAGTCCGCGAGGGAGAGGATAATCAAACTTCTCATTGATGTACGAGTTGACGCGACACATCAAAGCAGTACACTCGATATATTTCAATAATTTGCGTTTACCGATGCATTAATTACAATGCATGCATGCATGCCGTGACTCTTCTTTTGATAGCACTTGCATGTGTTGATTTAATGCACCTTGAAGTAGTACTCCCTCCGTTCCTAAATTATAAGTCTTTGTAGGGATTCCATTATGAATTACATACGGATGTATATAGATGCATTTTAAGTGTGGATTCATTCATTTTGCTCCGTATGTAGTCCACCTAGTGAAATCTCTATAAAGACTTACTCCCTCCGTTCGGAATTCGGTTGATCATAGTGGGGAGTAACTTAGACTAGTAACATGCATACGTTACTAGTCTATGTTACTACCTCTATAGTGCATAGTATCATAGATTAGTATCATAGATGGTCCCATTTATTGCCATGCATGACACATAGTAGCACCATATTTATTATGTTACGATATCTACCTATGTTACTATAACCATCTCTCTCTTTTTTAATTGCCTGCCACATAAGCATGTTTGCGAGTCCCAAGTGCATGATACTACTTATGTTACTCCCACTATGGTCAGCCTTACTTGTCGCGAAAATGGATGTATCTAGACGTATTTTAGTTCTAGATACATCCATTTCCGAGACAAGTAATTCTGAACGAAGGGAGTACATTTAGGAATGGAGGGAGTATAAAATATGTGACAGTAAGCTTTCTAATACCCCGGCCCAAGTCGAGAGATGGTTGTGCACGAGGAGGGCGAGATCATGCAGACTGAACAGGAACAGGACCCGACGATGGAGCTCTCTAAGGTCTCGATGGACCTCACCGTGCTCCACTTCTCCTTGTGCCTCCACCCCTTGACGCCTCCAGTGTATGAGGTTCGAATACACCTCGTCCATTCAGCTGATTAAGCAAGGTGCAGGTTTCTTGATTGATGTGCTGTTGGATTAATTTCTGCAGTGCAAGGGAGGGCACCTGGCCTGCGCGGACTGCCGCGTCGAGCGCCTCGGGAACCAGCGGCAGTGCCAGAAGTGCGAGCGTGGCGGTGGCTTCGACGTGTGGAACACGGCGGTGGAATCCGTCCTTTCGTCGGTGAGGGTGGAGTGCCCGCACGAAGGCTGTGGGCTCTACGTCACTTACCACAAGCTCGCCGATCACCAGAGCATGTGTCCGCTCGCGCCCTCCAAATGCCCCGTGCCCGTCTGCGGCTACGAAGGCCCACCGCCGGCGCTCTACCACCACATCAGCACCGCGCATCCCATACCCGTGCATAGGATCTAGTACGGCAAGGTGCTCCAGCTACAAGTGCCATTGTCGGAGCCACGGCTCTTGCTGTTCGCGGAGGAGGACCGCCGCACGTTTTTCTTGGTCGGCGGCGTGCTCGACATCGGCGCGCCAATCACCGTGTCGGTCGTCTACATCAAAGCGGAGGCGTCCCCACTGTCGCACTACTTGGCCAAGTTGTGGGCGAACGGCCCGCCGGAGGAGCCCAAAGGCACGACCGACGCCGTCAAGGTGGAAATGGAGGTGACAAGCAGCAAGGATCCCGGCGACGTCAACGTGCAGGAGCTGACCTTCTTGACAGTTCTGCCCAAGCTGCTAGCCGGGGCTAAGCTTGTGTCCCTCCACATTCAGATTGACAAGCTCACGTCCTAAATGTTTCGATAGTGCCTTCTGTTTATCTTAGTAATATGCTAATATAGGGATTTTCTTGGTCTACTTTAGCTTAAGAAATGGTGGGTTTTTGTGGTGATGCAGCAATTACTTCAACATCAGATCCGTAATTTCCAACAGTCGAACGGATATTTTGTGTCTGTTGGATATAAAGTTCCTTTGGGTAAGAAGTACTACTTGTCATCAAAATGGATAAAAGGAGATGTATGTAGATGTATTTTAGTTCTAGATACGTCCCTTTTTATCCATTTTGATGACAAGCACTCCCTCCGTTCCACAATACATGCTTCCATTTGTCAAAATATAGATGTATCTAGACATGTTTTAGTATATAGGTACATCCATGATAGAGCCAATTGGATGGTTGCGAACACTACAATTCGTAGCTACAGATGCGTGTGTGACTCCCAAATGCAGAGGCCGGGGGTCATCATCCTCCTTTTCGAGAAAAAATAGATGCGTGTGTGAGAGGACGAGTGCGTGCGTGCACCTCTTCTCTTCCTGTATAACGTATTACTAAACTCAGAGTACAAGTTTTTGTGGGTGGCACGATGGTGCGTGCGAGAAGTCCCGAGAGATAGGTTTAATGCGTTTGAAAAAAGGACTAGCCTAGAGATCGCCACGCGGCTATTCCTGTCGAACGCCCCATTAACCGTAAAATATGTATACGACGGTGCCAGTTATTGCACGTACACAACAGTACTCCCTCATTTCCGGTTTATGGTGAGTGGTGGAATATTTTTTGTAGTTTGCAAAAGCACCTAATTAATGCTCTTGTTTTTCTCAAAAATTTATGTTTATCAATGCATTAATTGCAATACATGCATGCATAAAGTACATGCATTGGTCAATTTTCTCTTAATACTTGCATGCAATGATTTAATGCACCTTGGAATCTGAACATGTGTTGGGGAACAACCAAATTGAGCCTTATAAAATGGAAAAACTAAAATTTTGAGATAAGCCCTATAAAACCGGAAAGGAGGGAGTAGAAAAAGAGTACTCCATCCGGGAATAGTGCCGCACTTCGAAACTAGAACCGTCAATAAATTTTGAGGTTGCGTCTCATCACATTCCAAATTACTCCACGCTATATTGAATTGCAAACCTGTTCACACCGATCACAACCTAAACGGTTTCCCACTTAGGAGCGTATTAGTACCACGCTATATTGAATTCCAAACCTGTTCACACCGATCACAACCTAAACGGTTTCCCACTTAGGAGGGTATTAGTACTCGGTTATAAATACTAGTATGCCAAGATGACTGCACATTCCTCCTCAACTCCCCATCCACAAAAACAAACAAGTCATTCAGCATCCTTCCCTTACATCTGCCATGGCCAGTGTGAGTTCTGGGTCGAGAGATTGCCACCAGGGAGAGGCGAGCATGGAAGCGGAAGCACGAGAGATGTCCCGCCTTGCTGCGAGAGCAGCTGACATGTCCCGTCGCGCGGAAGTAGCAGCACAGAGGTCCCGTCGCGCTGCTGAAGCAGCACGGAGGTCCCGCCGCGCCGTCGATGCAGCAGACTGGTCCGGCCGCGCCACGGAAGCAGCAGAGATGTCCCGTCGTGCCACGAATGCAGCAGAGATGTCCCGCCGCACCGCGGCAGCCTGGGAAAATTTCTCACGGGCATGCGACGACTGTTACAGGCGCATCCATGCAATCGTCCATAGCTAGATGGATAGGATCTCCGGCTTGGCAAGGTTGCAGGATGACGTGAAAGCCCCTTTTGAACAGGCTACCGGCGTCATCCGGCAACTAAGGGAGGGCAATGAGAGGCTTCGGGCCAAGCGCGACCTGCTGAGGGAGAAGATCGTCCGAAGTGCAGACCAGCAGGAGGAGACCAGTGCCTTGTTGAAGAGGACCGACGTCATCGTCAAGAAACTTATGGACGAGAATGACATGCTCCGCAATGAGCGCCAAAGGCTGGTGGAGGAATCCGTGGATGTTCTCAAGCAGCATCTTGAGGACACGAAAGAGCTCATCGCCGCTTGCCGCGGAGACTAGTTCCCGCGGCCTGCAGCAACGCATCAAGAAAGTAGAGATCAGCGAGCCAGATCCTTGTCTTCCTTCTTCTTTTGCCCTTGTGTATTTCGGGCGTAGCCACATGTGGCTTTTTTAATTATCATTCTAATTATGTAAGACAATTAATCGTCCTTATATTTCTATGGAAGATCAATGTTGCGAGGCTGGAATGAAGAAAACTCTTGCTGTGATGACCCTGGCGTTGCTGTTCTTCTAGTTGCTGCTGGGCTTCCTTCAGTTTCCTGGTTTCTTTTGATGTAATAATCGGTTTAGGATGTGGATTGTGTCGTTGGTTGTGAAATGTTGGGTTCTAGCGCGGATGTTTGGCCTTTGTTGGCCTCTTGGGATGTTGCGATTTCAGTCTGGTACTCCCTCCGTCTCATAATGTAAGACGTTTTTTGACACTATACTAGTGTCAAAAAGCGTCTTATATTATGGGAGGGAGGGAGTAGCTTTTAGTCCTTCATGTTAGGCTGGAGTTGTGCTGAACTTCTTGTGAATTGTGGTGGTTTTCAGTAATGAAAATTGGAAGGGGCAAGCCCTTCTTTGATAAAAAAAATCGTCCTTATATATTCATAAGTCTTGCTATAAGTCGCAGTAGATGCTATATAGGTCCGTCGGATCTTACATCAAGATCCGTGCTTTCAGATTTTCTTTTTTCTCTCTTAAATCTCAGTCGAGTGAGACATAGCCACGCCATTAAACAGAGGCTCGAGCGCCATTAATGGAGACCTTGGGAGAGAGGTGGACGGCAGATGGAGGTCAAAGGGCTCTCCTCCCGATAAGCACGTGCAGGGGTCTAATCGCACGCCTCTCGTACTCAAATAGCTACCCTGCACGGCGCCTCCTAGCTAATAAAAAATGGGGACACGTGGCGGCACGTAAATGGTACTAGTAAGTAGAACGCCCACGGTTTCAATAATACTTGTGTTTCCGATTGTAACGTGACAGCACTTGTTCCAAAATGACTTTGTTGATTGTTAATGTGTGCGCCTTCGCAAATCGGACTGCAAATTTACCACAACATGTTGGTGCCATGTCATGGCACCAAGCCAAGTTTCATTAGTTTCATGCGTGTTTTGGATTTACAGGAATTAAAAAAAGTAAGTTTCTCAATGTTTCCAACCCAGCCACGACGCCCAGAATTTTGAATTTCATTCCCATTTCTTGCATGGAACCTAGAAATTTACCCGAGGACACACATGTGATTTTTCAACCAACTTTGGTGCACTGGAACATGTGCTTGTATTTTAAAATTGAATTATGCACACAAAGGTGACACGTTCCCTCCCAGAACCACGAGCCTTCTTGAGAGAAGCTCCGATTTGCAAGAAGCTTATACCAAAATTTGTTCCTATTTGGCCAATTCTTTTTACCACGGCATGGTACTACCATGACATGACACCATGCCAAGTTTCATGATTTTAAAACCAAGTTTCTCAATGTTCTCGACCGAGCCACGATACCCAGATGTTTGAATCTTATTCTCATTTTTTGCATGGGAGTAGAAATTCACCCGAGGACATAAATGTGATTTTTCTACCAACTTTGGTGCACAGGAGCACGTACTTGTAGTTCAAATTTGAATTATGCACATTAAATGACCAAAAACTCAATTAATGTGTGAATAAGGCCAAATGAAGCCGGAATAATTCCAAAATTTAACAGGGCACTCATGTAGTTCTATGTTGCCTTTGTAAATAAACTCAAGGGGGACAGCATATATCGTTTCGCACTCAAAGGTGACATGTTCCCTCTCAGAACCACAAACCTTCTTGAGAGAAGCTTCGGTTTGCAAGAAGCTTATACCAAAATATGTTCCTATTCAGCCATTTTTTAGCACAACATGGTAGTACCATGACATGACATCCATGCCAAGTTTCATGATTTTCAGACGTGTTTTGGATTTACAAGAATTTTAAAACCAAGTTTCTCAATGTTCTCGGCCGAGCCACGATGCCCAGATGTTTTAATTTTATTCTCATTTCTTGCATGGGACCTAGAAATTCACCCGAGGACACAAATGTGATTTTTGAACCAACTTTGGTGCACGAGAGCATGTGCTTGTAGTTCAAATTTGACTTATGGACATTAAATGACCAGACACTCAATTAATGTATAAAAAACGACAAACGAACCCGGAATAATTCCAAAATTTAACATGGCACTAATGTAGTTCTATGTTGCCTTTGTTTAGAAACTCAAGGGCGGGGGGGGGGCAGCGTATATCATTTCACACTCAAAGGTGGCACGTTGCCTCTTAGAACCACGAGCTTCCAAATCGGCCCAATTGTTTACCACAACATGTTAGTGCCATGACATGACACCATGCCATGTTTCATGATTTCCAGCCGAGTTTTGGATTTACATGAATTTAAAATCTAAGTTTCTTGATGTTCTCGGCAGAGTCATGACGCCCAGATGTTTGAATTTCATTCTCATTTCTTCCATGGGACCTAGAAATTCAACCAAGGACACACATGTGATTTTTCAACCCACTTTGGTGCACCGGAGCATGTGCATGCAATTCATATTTAGATTATGCACATTAAAAGTCCAGAAACTCAATTAATGTATAAAAAGGCCAAATGAACCCGAAATAATTCCAAAATTTAACAGGGCACTCATATAGTTCTATGTTGCCTCTGTAAATAAAATTAGGGGGAGGCAACGTATATCGCTTCGCACACAAAGGTGACACGTTCCCTCTCGGAACCACGAGGCTTGTTGAGAGAATCTCCCGTTTTGCAAGAGGCTTATACCAAAACTTGTCCCAATTCAGCCAAAAATTATACGTATGGAAACAGGGTTTAGATTATCCTGAACATCTCGCTACCTAGACCAATAATGTACTATGATTTGAATTCAACATAAAATGGATACAAATATTTGAATTGGAGAGTGTATGGTACATGTAGTTCATAGTGAAATATGATTACTGCTATATGCATGTCTTTTTGTTATCAAGATAATATTTAAATTATTTTATAACTTGACAACAATCGTATTCAAATAAGGAAAATTGATTCAAATTTAGTCCATATGGTAGACGACATATATATGTTCACATGGTGGAGTAAAATGTTCATATATGATGGAAGATCAAAATGTACGACTACGTCAATTATAAACCGCAAGGTCACCTAATGATATATTCGAATTCAACATAACGTGGATTCAAAAATTGAAATTCGAGATCATGGCATCTGTAATCATATAAAAAGGGACATTACTCTTTCTTTGGTGGGAATTGATTTGTTTTTTGTTGTTGTTGAGGGAAGTGTGAATCGATTTGGTACTGTGCAGGGTAATCTTGTTCTCCTGATTTTTTTACATTTTTCTTGTAGTTTTTTCAATGGCATCTATAGCAATATAGTAAAAAGGGAGATGACTCTCTTGTGTCTTGTATGATTTTTTTTACACGTTAAGTTTGTTCTGTCGAACGAGGAATCCGCACCTTGTTATCCCGAAACTTTCAAGCTCTAGTATCTTTTGTCTCACCTGCTTTGAAACTCCCGCTTCTTCAACCCGCGTCGCGCCTTGTTATCCCAATATTTGGACGCGCGCGAGAACTCCCTCCTCATCCGAAGTCGCTCCCGCAGCCCAGACACGCGAAATCCCCCTTCTACCCCTCAGCCGGAAATGAAGCTCCACGTCGCGGTGTCAAAACCGGTGGGGGTACGCTGGTAACTTACCCTACATTTCGGACAAGCGCG
>NC_041381.1:186900889-186903674 GCF_002162155.2 Triticum dicoccoides
TACATCGAGGCCGCCAAAACCCACGAAACCCCACGCTCCTCCATCGGCCTCCCAACCGCCACCCAGCCGGCGACTCTTCCCCGACTACGTCGTCCACCGCAACAGCTCGCCGTCCCTCATCCACCGCACCGGATGAGGATCCTTGTCGATCTCGTCGTCCCGCCGGATCAGCCGCCCCGTCCTCCACCTCCAAGGAGCTGCCCCGACATTCGCCTTGTCTATCGAGCCACCTCAATCCCCACAGCGCCGTCTTGACCTGCCCCACCGGAACCGCAGAACCCTCACCAATTCCTCCGATGAAGCCGAGGCCAACTCGGCGCCACCAAGGAGGTTCTGCACTCACTGCTGCATTTTATCTTTTATTCGATCTCACGGGGCTGCCGGTGCTCGATACCGAGCAGACATGGCGTCTCCATCGACGGCGCCGTCGCCGGCCACATCATCCACGGCGTCTCTCCCCCATGTCGTTGCTTCCTCAGCGGTGACTTCCACAACGGCACTAGCTGTAGCTGCTCCGGCTCTCGCTCACGCTACGGCTCTGTTCTTGCTATCGGTCGCGCTGCTGCAGTGCTCCTGCTTTCGTTCGTGCTGCTGCTCTGCTCTTGCTCTCGCTTGCGCTGCTGCTGCTGCGGCACGACCTCCGGCAGCTACAGGAGTTGCTGCTTTAGCACTCGCTCTCGGTGCTACTGCATGACTTGCTCTCTGCTAGTGCGTTCCCTGCTCGAGCGTCTACTGATTTAGATCACTGCTTCTCTGCTACTAGTGCTTGAACGCCCTAAACATCTATTGCAATGCTCTGTTACTAGTTCAATCAGTTTCGATAGTAAAATTCAGTTTTGACTGTGAAGTTCATTTTCTTCAGTTAAGTTCAGAGTGAACAGTACTTACAGCATCTGTCGGAGCGGCCGTGGCACGGCAGATGCGTTTTACATCTAGCACTTTTTGGTGATGTATTTTACATCATCTATTGCAGATGATATTAGGGTCACACTTCAGATTAAAGTTGTCTGTCTTGTCATGCTGCAGCCTTGTCATCGTACACCTTAGCGGAGCTACTCCAACAACGGAACCGTCCATCACAGCGGAGCACCACCCTCGGCACCGTTTCCAGAGGCCTTGGATCTTCTTCCCTGCCTCCGACAGTCACACCAGCATCATCACCATCCTCCACGTCCAACCCAATGATGTTGAGGTCCACAAGGCTATGCCAAAGAGGTTGTACACTCGTTGCATCACTTTGTTTCTCCATTCCTCTGTTCTTCCAATTCATGTGAGCCAAACACCCAGGTTGACTGAAATCCTATGTTTCCAAATGCTCTGTTTTGCACGTGCATTCCTATCCTATTCCTGTGTTTTTCCTGTCCCTACGTTTATAGAATCCTCCAATTCTAAGGAGCCCTTACAGATTTACTTCATTTTTAGATTGGCGTCAAAGAAAACTCTGTGTGTTATGTCCTGCTCCTGCCGTGCCGTCATCCACCCCACCTGAGGTGCACCATCGACAGAAGTGTTCACTGCAGCAGAGATCCCCCCTGTAGACTTTCTTTTGCTGCCTCAGATCATCTTCCCCGTTGCCGGCAGCCACACCAACTGCATTACCATCATCGACTGAGCAGATGAAGCTGAGGACTACACAGTTCCGGAAGAGAGGTCGCAGTCTTTCGTGTTTGCTTATGTTATACATCGGTTATTATTACCTGCTACTTTATCGTTCAATCTTGAGTTTTGAATTGCCCATGGGTCTCATATCGAGCCAGCAACGAATAGTATCTTTCTACTATCTGGTTCATCTGGGGTCTTTTATGTGGTTCATGTTGGGTGGGCAACAAACAATAGATGATCCATTGTCTATCTTTTTAAACTGAAGCTATAATCTACCTGCTACCATTAGTTTTGGATCCATCCACTCGTTTGCTACCATCAGTCTTGATTTTTGCATGCACCCCTTAGGCCTTACAAAATCTAACTATTTTTTTTATTATGCATGTCAGATATTGTACACAATCATACTGAACATGTAGAGAAAAAGAGAAGACCGTTGTGTGCGAATATAATGTCATGCAGACGCTGCTTCATGGTGGGCGAAGTGCCCCCCCCCTCTCCTGCATTTCTAGATTGTATTCCAGAGGAAGATAACTGTTCAGATGGAGATTCAGAAGGAGCCGACCATGCCTGTTTACCACCTGAGGTGTTTGCTCTAACCTGGCATGCTGATGTTGGTCATATCATGCATATGGCGCCTTGCGTTGCTTACATTATACATCTTATATGTCATCAGCTTAGTTTAGATTTGCTTTGTGTGAATGCCACCTATTTGGTTTCTATATCATACTCCCACCATTCCTAAATATTTGTCTTTTTAGAGATTTCAACAAGTGACTACATACGGAACAAAATGAGTGAATCTACACTCTAAAATATGTCTATATACATCCATATGTGGTAGTCCATTTGAAATCTCTAAAAAGACAAATATTTAGGAACGGAGGGAGTATATGGGAATTATGCAATGCCATCTTCTTTAGCCAGGCATCATATACGTGAATCATGCAATGCCATCCTGTTTAGCCAGTCATCGTATATGTGAATTGTATCGTGCCATTTTTTCCATAATGTATTCCATTTGTCAACAATGTTTATACATTCATCTACTCTTCCTGTGCATCAGCCATTTGAGTCGGTCATGGGAAAATCTGGAGTGAAAACAAGGTCTTCTAAGCAGTCAGTGCTGGTTACAGATAGCTCCTCAGAGGAGGATTCAGAGAGAGATGACCAGTTGTATTCC
>NC_041381.1:186903814-186907867 GCF_002162155.2 Triticum dicoccoides
GTGCATGCTCTAACTTGGCTGGGTTATATTGCTCATATCATGCATATGGTGTCTTGCATTGCCATGCCATCTGCTTAGATTAGACATGCTTTGTGTGAATGCCTCATGTTTGCTTTCTATATCAGATATGTGAATTATGCAATGCCATGTTTTTCAGCCAGTTATCATATATGTGAATTATGCACCGCCATGGAGCCAGGCATCATATATGTGAATTATCTCATGCCATCTTTTTTTTCATTACGTACTCCATTTGTCGACAATCTGTGTATATTGAACTACTCTTCATGTGTATCAGCCAATTGAGCCGGTTATGGAAAAATCTGGAGTGAAAACAAGGTCTTCAGAGCAGGCAATGGTACCTGTTGAAGCATATATCTCGATGGTTAAAAGGAGCTCCTCAGGGGAGGATTCAGAGACAGATGATCAGTCCTATATCCCACCTGAGGTGTATGCTCTAAGTTGCAATGTTTATATTTCTCATATGATGCATATGGTGTCTTGCATTGCTTAGTTTAGACATCATATGCACAATATTGAATTCTATCTGCTTAGTTTAGAGATCATACATGCGAGTGCCAGCTGCTTAGTATATGAATCAATTATGTCAATTATATCATGCCATCCTGTATACTTAGACAACATGTATGTGAATTATTTCATCCCAACCTATTTTAGAAAGACATCATATAGTTTTGTCATGTCATCCTGTTTAGGTACTCATCATATGTTAAATTATGCCATTATATCATGTTAAGTTATCCATCATATATCTGAAACTGTGTCATGCTATCCTGTTTAGTTAGGCATCATATATGTGAAATTGTGTCATGCTGTCCTGTTTGGTTAGACAACATATATGTGAATTACCACATCTGTCTATCATACAATGTCTGTACGTTCAATTTCTTTTCTTGTTTATCAGCCATTTGAATTGGAGGGGGTGATGGCAGTATCTAAGGGTGCAAAAACCCGTTCTTCACAAAAGACAGTGGTACCCGTCGATGCAGATAGAACCATGGTTGTACTAGCCCACAAACTAGCCCCACCACAGATAATCAAGACTCTTCCAGATTGCACACTTACACCATTGGGCAGAGAACCAGCTACACCCCATCTAACCGCAACCCCAGCGGATAGTAACCCACTTATAGTTGACAAAGCACCATGTCCACCACAGAGTACCCCCACATGAGCAGTTTGTAAAGCTACTGCCATGCCCAAAGCATGAAGACCACCACAGCTAACCCAAACTCCACGTTTAAAGCAGAAGAGCAACTATTCTCAGGTCAGATTCCGTAGCTATGGTCCATACTCCTTTGCTGTTGCATCACTATATTTACTCATATCAACTACTTTTGAATTTGGAGGATCCAATTGAAACTCCAATGGCACAACAGGTATGTTTTAAACCTATTTCTTTAACTGGATTGTTGTTCTAACTTCTTGCTCTATGTTGATTTCAGTTTAAGTTGTATAAACAGTTATGTTCTCATGTGATGCACATTACAAGTGCTGCCAATGTTGTGTAGTTTCTCACACTTATATTCTGTCTATGCTGCTGTGTCTTAAAAATATATGAGTTGAACTGTGTCTCTATCTTGATTAGGGAACATAAACTAGAATGATATGGACAATACAATGACCATAGTACATAGATATATGTTTGTTTCATGCTGTTATCCTGTCCACCTTACTACTGAACCGGTTTACTGAAATGAGTTTATTATACTACAAGCTAAACCTGTGATGTGTCTGCTTGTTTCTCTTGTAGTATGCAAACAGAATATTGGAGAAGAGCACCCCACTATGCAATGGTAGAGAAAGTAATGCAGATAAGGTTCAAGATAGTGAGACAACCCTGTTGGTCTCCAAGAAAGGTGATAAAAACGATCTTGTAGACAGTGAGAAAACCCCACGGTTCTACGTTGATGTAGTGTTCGAGTTACTGGCCAGTACCGCTGGCACAAGCTCTTCGAACTCGCTGCCTGAATCACTTCGGCTTCTTCAGTCTCAGCTACAAGCTGAAAGGCATCAGTCAGTTGTGCTGCGGCAAGAAGCCGAAGGACTGAGGAAGTCCCTGTAGAATTCAGATGTGTACTTTCTTGTGCAATAGCAAGCGCTGGAGGATTTAAGCGCCAAACAAGAGAAAGTTAATAAGCTTGCTAAGAATCTTGCCAGCATTATGGGTACCCAGGATATTGTTTCTTAAACTCTTCTGAAGTGGTTTCAGTTCTGGACTTGTTTTGCCGCGGCGTTTATATGCTGTTGTGTTCCCTATATTTGCACTGGTGGTGAACTTTGATGCCCAGTGGATGTAATATGTGTAATAGCCGTGATAGCCCAGCATAAGTTGCTTGCTTATTTATTTCCTTGTTGTCTTGTTTATTTGTTTGCTTGTAGTTAGTGCAGTTCTTTTTCTGCGGTTTGCTAGTGGCTGCAACAACCTATTTTTTAAAACTAGGCCACAATAACCATGGGCTAATATTTACTGTAGTGACACTGGGCCTCCTACGGGCCGTAGAAACAGTGGGCCTTCTACGGGCCATAGAAACAGTAGGCCTTCTACGGGCCGTAGAAACATTGGGCCTTCTACGGGTCGTAGAAACAATGGGCCTTTTACGGGCTGTATCATCAATGGGCCTTATACGGGCTGTATGACCGATTGGCCAAACATGGGCCAATAATAGGCCGCATTATGGCCGTAAACGGGCTAGAGTTGGAATCGTCATGGGCCGACCATAACGGGCCATCGTTAATAGGTTGTATTTGATGACGCTGTGAAAACGGCCCAATGTATTAACGGACCACAAACGGGCCGACTGTAACCACGGACTGAATTTGGCCCACAAGCAGAAAATGACAGTAACGGGCCATAAGTAAATGAATGCTCGAAATGAGCCCAAGAATAAATGGGCTCTGAGAAGGCCGAAAGATAACATGGGCTGGAAACGGCCCAACTGAATAACGGGCCCTTAATTGGTATAAAGTGATACACTGTTCACTACGGGCCAGTTTCACCACGGGCCGTTAATGGGTCTAAAGTGATACACTGTTCATTGCGGGCCAGTTTCACCACGGGCCGTTAATAGGCCAAGAGTTACATAGGGCCTCATATGGGCCGAAAGACGTCATGGGCCACACATGGGCCAGAAGTGAAAACGGGCTAGAATCATATTGGATGGCCCAGATGACGCTACTGGGCCTAATTCGGATAGGGCGTAACGGGCCTTGGGTTAGCGGGCTGTAAATGGGCTATATGCGAACAGGCCGTTAACAGGATTTCCATGGGCCGACCCATCACCTTTTGACCAAGTCAAACGGGCCGGCCTTTTCACAGGAATGGGCCTCTGTTGGGCCGTGCCACGTGTCGACGTATCATTGGCGCCTTCTGTCCAATGAGTGGATGACATATGTGCCAACAATGAGCCGACACGTGTTTCCTCCAGCCAATGATGATTTTACACGTGGAAAATCCCCATTGGTTGGGGCTGTTAACGGGTTATCGGATCCAAAACCCGACCCAATAGCTTAACGATGTTCCGTTACGGTGGATGCCATGTGTCGGTCACCCTTGACGAAAGCACTTCTGTGACGCGCGATTTATCGTCATGGAAGTGGACACTTCCGTGATGATAATTTTGGTAGTGTCATGGAACACTTCTACGATAGCACGAGTATGACTATCTTGATTCTGTCATAAATTTGTCATGGATGCACATGCATGACAAAAAACGCGACCTACTGTGATAAACACATATCATCACAGAAGTGTATTTTTTTGTAGTGCTTGGGGCTAGCTTGCCCATACTCCCGTTCGGCCTGCTCGAAGCCTGGCTGGGCGGGATTATTTTCGTCCTCGGCATTATCCAAAGCGTTATTGTCTCTTGTGCCGGTATCGCTATTTTTGCTATGACGAGGCTTAGAGTGGCGCCGATGACGCCGGTGGTTAGATTGCTTCTTAAGGGGATTATCCTCCGTTGCCTCATCGCCATCGCTTTCTTTGGGGGTGTCCACCATATATATATATATATATATATATATATATATATA
>NC_041381.1:186907918-186908287 GCF_002162155.2 Triticum dicoccoides
CAGTGCTCGTCGTCAAAATGATGCAGTGCGCTTCTATTGAGCGTGCAGTGCCGAAGTGATGTGCAGAATAGTTATTCTGCTAATATTAGCAGAATAGACCGTCTGTATATATATATATATATATATATATATATATATATATATATATATATATATATATATATATATATATATATATATATATATATATATATAGGGAAAATTCATCCTACCACCCGGTGGTAGTTACCCCACATATCTAATATACTATCATGTGGTACTATATATATACTATTTTATTATTTCAAATATGTTCATATACTATATTTAAGATATTTCAAAGCAAGTTACATGAAAAAATTGCATATGAGCCCATAGTTTTTGTTATAT
>NC_041381.1:186908459-186925904 GCF_002162155.2 Triticum dicoccoides
CTACCACCCGGTGGTAGTTACCTATATATATCCAGAAACATTTTCCACCTATATATAATTTATCGATAATACCCGGTATTACCTGATACTCTCTGAAACCCTTCCGGTGACCCTGAAATGCTTCCGGATCCTCTCGGAACTATTTTGAATATCCATAAAATAATTCCACAAATATATTCTCATGAATCTTGTCCTACTAACACTCAACAGGTTGTGATTGCCTTAATCTTGTGACCCTTTAGGTTCGGTAACTCATAGACATGAACAAAACCATTCCTTTAATGACCGGCAGCGGGACCGTGGATGTCTATATCGGTCCCTATGAGTACATGAATGATATTCGATTGAACCTTTGGTTATCATGTGATGTTACCTTTGCTTCTCGATACTTCACAAAACCCGGGATGCATCGGTATCCTCCCGAGTCATCACTATGCTCGCTATACCAAAATCCTCATTACCGGTTTTGTTCTACTTTCTCGTTATTGTGTTCCGGCACCCCCGTGACAAAGTCACATGTGTTTGGCCAGACGATGATTGATGTCGTTACACCGAGAGGGCCCTAAAAATATCTCTCTATTGCCGGAGGAGCAAATCCCACTCTCGAGCTACCCGACCACTTGTCAAACTTTCCGATGAACCTGTAAGTTGTTGTTATGATCACAGTGTTATATGTGACGTTTGAGCAACCCCAAAGTCCGCCGTATGGTAAGAAGTGACCACGATACTCTCATGGTCTAAGGAGCAATATCACACGTTAACACTCCGTGTTATTACAATTGAATGCAGACGATATTAACTCAATTCATAACAAACAAGATTAGGTCGGTTCAATATGGTCGTTCTTCCAACGTCATAATCTCAATGTTGTTTTAGGATCATCGTTATACTTAACGATATCCCAAGATCTGAAAAACATGATCAGCAAAAAATCTTGAGCTAGTCTTAGAGGCGAGACTAGGAACCTTTTATTTTACCATTTATCATCCCACACGTGCCTATGAGTTTTCCGTTGAATCGCTTATTCCAGGATCATAACAGTTATAACATAGAATATAAACTCTTTAATTATGAAATATGAAAATATAATAATACATACATTATTGCCTCAAGGGCATATTCCCACCATACTTCATACTTTTCCACTGACAGAATATTCTGCCTCTATGAGACACACATTTTTTAAACCTGGGGTTTGAAGGACCAACTATTCAGATATACTCCCTCCATCCTAAAATAAGTGTCTCAGCTTTATACTAATTCTAGTACAAAGTTATACTAAAGTTGATACACTTATTTTGGGATAGAGGGAGTACAAGATAAGAGCTTCCATATATTCTGTATTTTTCCGGATTATTACAACAGTTAAAAAATGCTCCAAGATGGGTCTGGATGATAATTGCAATTGGCAAATGAGCACTAGTATATCCCATCAATTGTTGGGTTGATTGCGGTTCTTTTGCGTCACCAATTAATATCTTCGACCGACAATTGCATATCATTTCCTTTCCTTGTTTGAGTTGCTTATAATCTTATCCTGCGGCATATGGCTGATTTTGTGCAATTGCCCGTGTGGCGTAGATTTGGTATCCGGTGTTTGCCTGACACCGAGTGGACGGAGTTGTACGTGTCACGAGTATAGCGCCCTATACTACTACCTTTGGGTTAGCAATAGGCTATAGCTAGTGCGTGGTGCAGCACTCATACATCCTCCTTGTCACATCGCCCACGCAAATGCCTGATTGTTCGGAGCAAACGCCGTTCTGGGTGCAATCTGCAATTTTACTACGTACGTAGTTATTACTCTCTCCGTCCGACAATATTTGTCATCAAAATAGATAAAAAAAGATATATGTAGAAGTAAAATACGTCTAGATACATCCCATTTCATTCATTTTGATGATAAGTTTTTCCGGACGGAGGGAGTAGTATACAAAAGAACCTTTTTACTACTCTTGCGCAAATTATTAGGTGATGTATGTGCAAAGATTGCCAGTCTTTGGTGAGAAAGATGGTGCAGCGAAACTGCTTCACACACGACAGTGTGGGCGCCTTCCTCACCAGCTGGGCCTTGGTAAGATCTAGCAGTGAGCAAACAATACTATACAGTACGTACATGAGTAGGCCCACTGACCAGTCAGCGTCTACTAATAAACCGTTCTTCTTCTCTCGTAAAGTTTCCACAAACAAAACCCCCATCGCGCACGGCCTCCCCGCGGGCCCACCTCGCGTTGAAACCTCGCTCGTTTCTTTTAACCACTCATCAAGTCTCATAAGTCCTCCCTTCCGTCTCCTGCCGCTCGCCGACCCCGTCGCCGTCGCCGTCGCTGGCGTGCGCGGGCGCGATATTCCGCCGAGCACCTCGCGCGCCGCCATGTCCGGCAAGGGTTGCCTCCCTGAGGGCGAGCTCGCCGCGCTGTCCAGGGTCTGCCGCGACGGGGCCGCGGCGGCGCGGCTCAAGACGGGCTCCCTGCTCGCAATCCTCATCGCCAGCGCCGTCGGCGTCTGCCTCCCCGTCGCGCTCACCAGGGCCTTCCGGGGCCGGGACGGGTACGCGCGGGGCCTGCTCCTCGTCAAGTGCTACGCGGCCGGGGTCATCCTCTCCACCTCCCTCGTCCACGTCCTCCCGGACGCCTACGCGGCGCTCGCCGACTGCGCCGTCGCGTCGCGCCGGCCCTGGAAGGACTTCCCCTTCGCGGGGCTCCTCTGCCTCGTCGGCGCGCTGCTCGCGCTCCTCGTCGACCTCTCCGCCTCGTCGCACCTCGAAGCCCACGGCCACCAGCAGCCGCAGCAGGAGGAGGGCCAGCCCTACGCCCCAATCCCCACCACCAAGAAGGCCCCCGCCTTCGAGCTCACCGGCGAAATGAGCCCCAGGAAACGCGCTTTCCTGGACGAGAGTGACCGCGACGACAAGAATGGCGGCGACCCGGACCGGGACGACGTGGCGCTCTTCGGTCCCAAGAAAGGCGCCCGGCTGCCCCGCAGCGATGAGCCCGTGGTCCCTGTTGTCGGGTGCCATGGCGCTGGGCATGAGGTGGTGGAGGTCGGGGAGGGGGAGGAGGAGGAGGCGAGGAAGAAGCAGAAGATGGTGTCCAAGGTGCTGGAGATTGGGATAGTGTTCCATTCCGTCATCATTGGGGTGACCTTGGGGATGTCGCAGGACGTCTGCGCCATCCGGCCGCTCGTCGTCGCGCTCTCCTTCCACCAGGTCTTCGAGGGGATGGGCCTAGGCGGCTGCATCGCACAGGTCAGAATCCAACATATGCAACTCAATTTGGTGTGATGTTTCTGTGCGATTGAAGGATTCATCATTGAATTGTTATATTATTAAGAGAATTCATCATTGAAAAATTAGTCTAGTACTCCCTCTGTTCACTATTATAAGATGTTCTAAGCTTTTTTCTGATTCGGATGTATATGGATGCCATTTTAGTGTGTTTGTTCACTCGTTTCAGTCTGTATGTATATCATATTGAAATATCTAAAACATCTTAGAACGGAGGGAGTACAGTTTTGTTCATATTCTGACTTTCGGTGTGAGTTTTGTGCGGCATATTTGCAATGGTGTAATTAGGAAGTCGGCAGCTTATTTAAAAAAATTCATGTCAGTGTTGTCTTTCCTGTTGACTGATTTTCTTAAGAAAGACGAGCCTATCATGGACCTGTGGTCATACTTTATAGATTTAGTATAATAATATGTGATTAGCTACCTATGTTGATGTCGAATACAGTATTAAGCTAATGCTTTGCACATACAAACGACAACGGGTTTGTTCCCTCGTATGTTGATTTAGATGTTTGTTTTCTCTGTCTTTGAATAATCCTGTCATGTCATTGTCTTAGTTCAGAGTTGGCATGTCTGCCATATACTGTATCACTTTGTCAGCCAAGAAATACTTATAGCTGAATATGATTTGTTGAGCTCCTTGTGTTACCCTGAACCCTCCGGGTAACTTTGAAGGTGATTATCGGTGGAAGGATCCCTGCTGTACAGCGAGCCCTTTTTTCTCACAGTGGCATTTACTTTAGCAGCCAAAGTTTTGAGGCCTGAACTTTCTGTATGATATATACTCATGGAGGCCTAACTGTTTTGGTAGACATTTTTTTTCCCTTTCAATTCTGTTCGTCCATGTCCCCGTCCATTTTGTTTTTCCAAATTGACACTAGATGAGGCTGATGTGTTATGCACAGAGGAGAAGGGACAGAGGAATAGCACTTGGTAGGTCTTTAAAGTCCTTTTTAATTTGGTGGTATTGCGGTGGAGAGCAATATCCACAAAGCACTTTGACATGCTAAGGAAAATCCAAAAAAGAATAAAGGAATGAGGTTTCAAGATGCGCCCAAATGGTAGGATGACTAATCAGTTGAAACTGAAATCTCCAGTTTTAGCAAAGGCACTAGTGCAATTCCTATCCTTTTTTTCAGAGCCATTGCCATAATGTATCAAACAGAGCCACCTGCAACATTCATTTTGTATTTATGCGTGTTAAATAGTCATAACTTTAGATGGCACGACCACTGTGGAGCAATTTCCAGCTGTATACCTTACCACTTTCTGTATATGTGTATTCGCTTATAGTCATCCATACTTGCCATATGATGATCTGCTTTGGAAGTTCTCCCCTGAAATTGTAGCACCACATAAACACCAGTTAGAAGGGTTTTGTGAAGTTCATTGATGACTGAACGCATACTTGTCTATTTCTCACAGGCTGGTTTCGGAATGGCAACAGTGGGTTACATGTGCATAATGTTCTCGGTGACAACACCATTGGGAATACTTCTTGGGATGGCAGTCTTCCATATGACTGGTTATGACGATAGCAGTCCAAATGCCCTAATAATTGAGGGCCTTCTTGGTTCACTCTCTGCCGGAATCCTTGTCTACATGGCGCTCGTGGACCTCATTTCTCTTGATTTCTTCCACAACAAGATGATGTCATCATCTCTGAAACTGAAGAAGGCCTCTTATATTGCATTGGTGCTTGGATCTGCTTCTATGTCGATATTAGCTCTCTGGGCATAGGTCATAGTGAAATGTATAGAGGGATCATTCTCAGATTCCAACATCTTGCAGTGCATATCTATGGACTCATACTTCCCCTATGTATATCTGAAATGACACGTTATGGGGAACTGGAAATGGAAATCGACCAATGCTTCTGTTACTTTGCAGCTAAAACTGATGCCTGTTATACACTAATGTGTATAACCAACACCCTGATTTACCTTTCAGTTGATACCGTGCACTGTAATAGACTGGACTTTTCTTAAAGATGAAACCTTATATTGTTGCCAAATTTGGAATTCATGTTCAGAAGGAAGGCATCCTTGTGTGTAGAGTTAGTAAGTTCCTTGTATAGCTGCAATTTGCAAATTTTTCTTCACTTAATTAAGAATGTAGATCATCAACTTTCTGCCCAAGAATTGCTCTCCGGGCTACAGGTTGATGTTTACCACCAGTAAGTATGCCTGCCATGATTTATTTATTTTTAATTATCCCGCCGTTGCTCATTTTGTTCTGCATTTAGTTTTAAGAGAAAAATACTACTCCCTCCGTTCTTAAATATAAGTCTTTGTGGAGATTTCACTATGGACCACATACGGATGTATCTAGATGCATATTAGAGTATAAATTTAGTCATTTTGCTCCGTATGTGGTCCACAGTGGAATCTCTTCAAAGACTTATATTTGGAGTAATAATTCTCCTAGCATCACATTATCATCTACAGGCAGTGGTTCCGGACAAGGCAGTGGATGCTTAGTATGCTGCCCTTCATACTTTACCTCTGTATATTTCATGTACAACACCATTAGATCTTGGAGCCATTGATTTTAGTTTATCAAACCTGTCTGAATTCAGATTACCTGATAAATTGTTTAACCTAGGTCAATTGCTTGCAAATCTGAAAGCTCCTCTCTATTTCTGCTGCCCTTTGAGATCCATTACCTGAGTCATGTAAGTTGTTACTGCGGTTTTAGGACGGAGGGAATAAATCGCAATGCAAGAATTCTAAGCTGTTGGAAGTTTTCCAAGCTGCGGTGAGAAATGGTCATTAAATTGATTGCTAATGCTCCGTAGATTAAGAACCTAGAAATTTCCTTTCATATATAGCCTTACCATTGCATTGCATTGGTGATGGATGAGGCCACAAGGGGTATACAAGAAGTGTTGGAAATATGCCCTAGGGGCAATAATAAATTAGTTATTATTATATTTCCTTGTTCATGATAATTGTCTTTTATTCATGCTATAACTGTATTATCCGGAAATCGTAATACACGTGTGAATACATAGACCACAATATGTCCCTAGTGAGCCTCTAGTTGACTAGCTCGTTGTGATCAACAGATAGTCATGGTTTCCTGGCTATGGACATTGGATGTCGTTGATAACGGGATCACATCATTAGGAGAATGATGTGATGGACAAGACCCAATCCTAAGCCTAGCACTAAGATCGTGTAGTTCGTTTGCTAGAGCTTTTCCAATGTCAAGTATCTCTTCCTTAGACCATGAGATCGTGTAACTCCCGGATACCGTAGGAGTGCTTTGGGTGTATCAAACGTCACAACGTAACTGGGTGACTATAAAGGTGCACCACAGGTATCTCCGAAAGTGTCTGTTGGGTTGACACAGATCGAGACTGGGATTTGTCACTCCGTGTAAGCGGAGAGGTATCTCTGGGCCCACTCGGTAGGACATCATCATATGCGCAATGTGACCAAGGAGTTGATCACGGGATGATGTGTTACGGAACGAGTAAAGAGACTTGCCGGTAACGAGATTGAACAAGGTATAAGGATACCGACGATCGAATCTCGGGCAAGTACAATACCGCTAGACAAAGGGAATTGTATACGGGATTGATTAAGTCCTTGACATCGTGGTTCATCCGATGAGATCATCGTGGAACATGTGGGAGCCATCATGGGTATCCAGATCCCGCTATTGGTTATTGACCGGAGAACGTCTCGGTCATGTCTACATGTCTCCCGAACCCGTAGGGTCTACACACTTAAGGTTCGATGATGCTAGGGTTATAAAGGAAGTTTGCATGTGGTTACCGAATGTTGTTCGGAGTCCTGGATGAGATCCCGGACGTCACGAGGAGTTCCGGAATGGTCCGGAGGTAAAGATTTATATATGGGAAGTCCTATTTTGGCCACCGGAAAATGTTCGGGATTTTTCGGTATTGTACCGGGAAGGTTCTAGAAGGTTCCGGAGTGGGGCCCACCTGCATGGGGGGACCCACATGAACGTGGGTAGTGGGGGAAAGGCCCCACACCCCTGGTCAAGGCGCACCAAGATCCCCCCTTAGAAGGAATAAGATCATATCCCAAAGGGATAAGATCAAGATCCCTAAAAAGGGGGGATAGCAATCGGTGGGGAAGGAAATGATGGGATTTCTTTCCTCCCACCTTTGCCAACGCCCCAATGGACTTGGAGGGCAAGAAACCAGCCCCCTCCACCCCTATATATAGTGGGGAGGCGCATGGGAGCTTCACCCTTGCCCCTGGCGCAGCCCTCCCTCTCCCAAGTGCTCCTCCTCTCTCGCGGTGCTTGGCGAAGCCCTGCAGGATTGCCACGCTCCTCCACCACCACCACCACGCCGTTGTGCTGCTGCTGGATAGAGTCTTCCTCAACCTCTCCCTCTCTCCTTGTTGGATCAAGGCTTGGGAGACGTCACCGGGCTGTACGTGTGTTGAACGCGGAGGTGCCGTGCGTTCGGCACTTGATCATCGGTGATTTGAATCACGACGAGTACGACCCCATCAACCCCGTTCACTTGAACGCTTCCGCTTAGCGATCTACAAGGGTATGTAGATGCACTCTCTTTCTACTCGTTGCTGGTCTCTCCATAGATAGATCTTGGTGATACGTAGGAAATTTTTTGAATTTCTGCTACGTTCCCCAACAGTGGCATCATGAGCTAGGTCTATTGCGTAGATTCTTTGCACAAGTAGAACACAAAGTAGTTGTGGGCGTTGATGTTGCTCAATATGCTTACCGTTACTAGTCCAATCTTGTTTCGACGGTATTGTGGGATGAAGCGGCCCGGACCGACCTTACACGTACTCTTACGTGAGACAGGTTCCACCGATTGACATGCACTTGATGCATAAGGTGGCTAGCGGGTGCCAGTCTCTCCCACTTTAGTCGGAACGGATTCGATGAAAAGGGTCCTTATGAAGGGTAAATAACAATTGGCATATCACGTTGTGGTTTTGCGTAGGTAAGAAACGTTCTTGCTAGAAACCCATAGCAGCCACGTAAAACATGCAACAACAATTAGAGGATGTCTAACTTGTTTTTGCAGGGTATGCTATGTGATGTGATATGGCCAAGAAGAATGTGATGAATGATATGTGATGTATGAGATTGATCATGTTCTTGTAATAGGATTCACGACTTGCATGTCGATGAGTATGACAACCGGCAGGAGCCATAGGAGTTGTCTTAATTTATTGTATGACCTGCGTGTCATTGAACAACGCCATGTAATTACTTTACTTTATTGCTAACCGGTAGCCATAGTAGTAGAAGTAATAAGTTGGCGAGACGACTTCATGGAGACATGATGATGGAGATCATGATGATGGAGATCATGGTGTCATGCCGGTGACGATGATGATCATGGAGCCCCGAAGATGGAGATCAAAAGGAGCAAATTGATATTGGCCATATCATGTCACTATTTGATTGCATGTGATGTTTATCATGTTTATGCATCTTGTTTACTTAGGACGACGGTAGTAAATAAGATGATCCCTTACAACAATTTCAAGAAGTGTTCTCCCCTAACTGTGCACCGTTGCTATAGTTCGTCGCTTCTAAGCACCACGTGATGATCGGGTGTGATGGATTCTTACGTTCACATACAACGAGTGTAAGACAGTTTTACACAGCGAAAACACTTAGGGTTAACTTGACGAGCCTAGCATGTGCAGACATGGCCTCGGAACACGGAGACCGAAAGGTCGAGCATGAGTCGTATAGTAGATACGATCAACATGAAGATGTTCACCGATGATGACTAGTCCGTCTCACGTGATGATCGGACACGGCCTAGTTGACTCGGATCATGTAATCACTTAGATGACTAGAGGGATGTCTATCTGAGTGGGAGTTCATAAGATGAACTTAATTATCCTGAACATAGTCAAAAGACCTTTTGCAAATTATGTCGTAGTTCACGCTATAGTTCTACTGTTTTAGTTATGTTCCTAGAGAAAATATAGTTGAAAGTTGACAGTAGCGATTATGCGGACAGTAGAAAGCTTATGTCCTTAATGCACCGCTCAATGTGCTGAACCCCAAACGTCGTTTGTGGATGTTTCGAACATCGAACATACACGTTTTGATAACTACGTGATAGTTCAGTTAAATGGTTTAAGTAGAGGCACCAAAGACGTTTTCGAAACATCGCGGAACATATGAGATGTTTCGAGGGCTGAAATTGGGATTTCGGGCTCGTGCTCACGTCAAGAGGTATAAGACCTCCGACGATTCTCTTAGCCTGCAAACTAAGGGAGAAAATCTCAATCGTTGAGCTTGTGCTCAGATTGTCTGAGTGCAACAATCACTTGAATTGAGTGGGAGTTGATCTTCCAAATGAGATAGTGATGTTTCTCCAAAGTCATTGCCACCGAGCTGCTAGAGCTTCGTGATGAACTATAACATATCAGGGATAAATAAGATGATCCTTGAGGTATTCACGATGTTTGACACCGCGAAAGTAGAAATCAAGAAGGAGCATCAATTGTTGATGGTTGGTGAAACCACTAGTTTCAAGAAGGGCAAGGGCAAGAAGGGATACTTCATGAAACAGCAAATCAGCTGCTGCTCTAATAAAGAAACCCAAGGTTGAACCCAAACCCGAGACTAAGTGCTTCTGTAATAAGGGGAACAGCCACTGGAGCAGCATTACCCTAGATACTTGGTAGATGAGAAGGCTGGCAAGGTCGATAGAAGTATATTGGATATACATTATGTTAATGTGTACTTTACTAGTACTCCTAGTAGCACCAGGGTATTAGATACCGGTTCGGTTGCTAAGTGTTAGTAACTCGAAATAAAAGAGCTACGGAATAAACGGAGACTAGCTAAAGGAGAGCTGACGATATGTGTTGGAAGTATTTCCAAGATTGATGTGATCAAGCATCGCACGCTCCCTCTACCATCGAGTTGGTGTTTGCGTTGAGCATAGACATGATTGGATTATGTCTATCGCAATACGGTTATTCATTTAAGGAGAATAATGGTTACTCTGAATAATACCTTCGATGGTCTTGCACCTAAAGGAATGGTTTATTGAATCTCGATCGTAGTGATACACTTTTTCATGCAAAAAGATATAAGATAGTAATGATAGTACCACTTACTTGTGGCACTGCCACGTAAGTCATATTGGTATATATGCATGAAGAAACTCCATGCAAATGAATCGTTTGGACTCACTTGATTTTGAATCACTTGAGATATGCAAATCATACCACATGGGCAAGATGACTGAAAAGCCTCGTTTTCAGTAAGATGGAACAAGATAGCAACTTGTTGGAAATAACACATTTTGATGTGTGCAGTCCAATGAGTGCTGAGGCATGCAATGAATATCATTATGTTCTTACTTCACAGATGATTCGAGTAGATGTTGAGAATATTTACTTGATGAAACACAAGTCTGAATTATTGAATGGTTCAAGTAATTTCAGAGTGAAGTAGAAGATCATTGTGACAGGAGAATAAAATGTCTATGATATGATCATAGAGATGAATATCTGAATCACGAGTTTGGCACAAAATTAAGACATTGTGGAAATTGTTTCACAACTAATACCGCCTGGAACACCATAGTGTGATGGTATGTCCGAACATCATAGTTGCACCCTATTGGATATGGAGCGTACCATGATGTCTCTTATCGAATTACCACTATCGTTCATGGGTTAGGCATTAGAGACAACCACATTCACTTTAAATAGGGCACCACGTAATTCCGATGAGATGACACCGTATGAACTATGGTTTAGAGAAACCTAAGCTGTCATTTCTTAAAGGTTTGAGGTTGCGACGCTTATGTGAAAAAGTTTCAGGCTGATAAGCTCGAACCCAAAGCAGATAAATGCATCTTCATAGGACACCCAAAACAGTTGGGTATACCTCCTAATTTAGATCCGAAAGCAATATGGATTGTTTCTTGAATCGGGCCCTTTCTCGAGGAAAGGTTTCTCTCGAAGAAGTTGAGTGGGAGGATGGTGGAGACTTGATGAGGTTATTGAACTGTCACTTAAACTAGTGTGTAGCAGGGCACAGGAAGTTGTTCCTGTGGAACCTACACCAATTGAAGTGGAAGCTTATGATAATGATCATGAAGTTTCGAATCAAGTCACTACCGTACCTCGTAGGGTGACAAGGATACATACTACTTTCAGAGTAGTACAGTAATCCTGTCTTGGAAGTCATGTTGCTAGACAACAATGAACCTACGATCTATGGAGAAGCGATGGTGGGCCCGGATTCCGACGAATGGCTCAAAGCCATATAATCCGAGAAAGGATCCATATATGAAAACAAAGTGTAAACTTTGGAAGAACTACTTGATGGTTGTAAGGCTGTTAGGTACATATGGATTTTAAAAGGTAGACGGACAATGATGGTAAATGTCACCATTAAGAAAGCTCGACTTGTTGTTAAGATGTTTCTCGACAAGTTCAAGGAGTTGACTGCGATGAGATTTTCTCATCCGTAGCGATGCTTAAGTCCGTCGGATTCATGTTAGCATTAGCTGCATTTATGAAATCTGGCAGATGGATGACAAAATGAGTTTCCTTACCAGTCTTCGTATGGAAAGGTTGTTTGTGATACAATCAGAAAGTTTTTGTCGATCCTAAGGATGCTAAAAGGTATGCTAGCTCCAGCGATCCTTCCATGGACTGGAGTAAGCATCTCAGAGTTGGAATGTACACTTTGATAAGATGATCAAAGATTTTGGGTTTATACAAAGTTTATGAGAAACTTGTATTTCCAAAGAAGTGAGTGGGAGCACTATGGAATTTCTGATGAGTATATGTTGTTGACATATTGATGATCAGAAATGATGTAGAATTTCTAGAAAGCATATAGGGTTATTTGAAAATTGTTTTTCAATGGAAAACCTGGATTAGGCTACTTGAACAATAAGCATCAAGATCTATAAGATAGATCAAAATGCTTAATAGTACTTTTAAATGAGCACGTACCTTGACATAATCTTGAAGGTGTTCAAGATGGATCAGTCAAAGAAGGAGTTCTTGCCTGAGTTGTAAGGTGTGAAGTTAAGACTTAAAGCTCGACCACGGCAGAAGAAAGAGGAAGGACGAAGGTCGTCCCCTATGCTTTTATCATAGGCTCTCTACAGTATGCTATGCCGTGTACCTCACCTGAAGTGTGCCTTGCCATGAGTCAGTCAAGGGGTACAAGAGTGATCCAAGAATGGATCACAGGACAGCGGTCAAAGTTATCCTTAGTAACTAGTGGACTAAGGAATTTTCTCGATTGTGGAGGTGATAAAGAGTTCGACGTAAAGAGTTACGTCGATGCAAGCTTAACACCTATCCGGATAGCTCTCAGTAGAGATACCGGATACGTATAATGGAGCAACTTCTAATATAGCTCCAAGTAGAACAGTTATTTGGAATAGCTCCAAATAGAGTGTGGTAGCTACATCTAGGAGATGACATGGAGATTTGTAAAGCACGCACGGATCTAAAAGGTTCAGACCATTGACTATAACCTCTCTCACAAGCATAACATGATCAAACCCAGAACTCATCGAGTGTTAATCACATGGTAAATGTGAACTAGATTATTGACTCTAGTAAACTCTTTGGGTGTTAGTCACATGGGGATGTGACCTTGAGTGTTAATCACATATCGATGTGAACTAGATTATTGACTCTAGTGCAAGTGGGAGACTGTTGGAAATATGCCCTAGAGGCAATAATAAATTAGTTATTATTATATTTCCTTGTTCATGATAATTGTCTTTTATTCATGCTATAACTGTATTATCCGGAAATCGTAATACACGTGTGAATACATAGACCACAATATGTCCCTAGTGAGCCTCTAGTTGACTAGCTCGTTGTGATCAACAGATAGTCATGGTTTCCTGGCTATGGACATTGGATGTCGTTGATAACGGGATCACATCATTAGGAGAATGATGTGATGGACAAGACCCAATCCTAAGCCTAGCACTAAGATCGTGTAGTTCGTTTGCTAGAGCTTTTCCAATGTCAAGTATCTCTTCCTTAGACCATGAGATCGTGTAACTCCCGGATACCGTAGGAGTGCTTTGGGTGTATCAAACGTCACAACGTAACTGGGTGACTATAAAGGTGCACTACAGGTATCTCCGAAAGTGTCTGTTGGGTTGACACAGATCGAGACTGGGATTTGTCACTCCGTGTAAGCGGAGAGGTATCTCTGGGCCCACTCGGTAGGACATCATCATATGCGCAATGTGACCAAGGAGTTGATCACGGGATGATGTGTTACGGAACGAGTAAAGAGACTTGCCGGTAACGAGATTGAACAAGGTATAAGGATACCGACGATCGAATCTCGGGCAAGTACAATACCGCTAGACAAAGGGAATTGTATACGGGATTGATTAAGTCCTTGACATCGTGGTTCATCCGATGAGATCATCGTGGAACATGTGGGAGCCATCATGGGTATCCAGATCCCGCTGTTGGTTATTGACCGGAGAACGTCTCGGTCATGTCTACATGTCTCCCGAACCCGTAGGGTCTACACACTTAAGGTTCGATGACGCTAGGGTTATAAAGGAAGTTTGCATGTGGTTACCGAATGTTGTTCGGAGTCCCGGATGAGATCCCGGACGTCACGAGGAGTTCCGGAATGGTCCGGAGGTAAAGATTTATATATGGGAAGTCCTATTTTGGCCACCGGAAAATGTTCGGGATTTTTCGGTATTGTACCGGGAAGGTTCTAGAAGGTTCCGGAGTGGGGCCCACCTGCATGGGGGGACCCACATGAACGTGGGTAGTGGGGGAAAGGCCCCACACCCCTGGTCAAGGCGCACCAAGATCCCCCCTTAGAAGGAATAAGATCATATCCCAAAGGGATAAGATCAAGATCCCTAAAAAGGGGGATAGCAATCGGTGGGGAAGGAAATGATGGGATTTCTTTCCTCCCACCTTTGCCAACGCCCCAATGGACTTGGAGGGCAAGAAACCAGCCCCCTCCACCCCTATATATAGTGGGGAGGCGCATGGGAGCTTCACCCTTGCCCCTGGCGCAGTCCTCCCTCTCCCAAGTGCTCCTCCTCTCTCGCGGTGCTTGGCGAAGCCCTGCAGGATTGCCACGCTCCTCCACCACCACCACGCCGTTGTGCTGCTGCTGGATGGAGTCTTCCTCAACCTCTCCCTCTCTCCTTGCTGGATCAAGGCTTGGGAGACATCACCGGGCTGTACGTGTGTTGAACGCGGAGGTGCCGTGCGTTCGGCACTTGATCATCGGTGATTTGAATCACGACGAGTATGACTCCATCAACCCCGTTCACTTGAACGCTTCCGCTTAGCGATCTACAAGGGTATGTAGATGCACTCTCTTTCTACTCGTTGATGGTCTCTCCATAGATAGATCTTGGTGATACGTAGGAAAATTTTTGAATTTCTGCTACGTTCCCCAACAAGAAGATATCCCATGGTGTATACTCTTTGCGGATGATGTGGTGCTAGTTGACGATAGTCGGACGAGGGTAATTAGGAAGTTAGAGTTATGAAGACAAACCTTGGAATCGAAAGAGTTTAGGCTTAGTAGAACTAAAACCGAGTACATGATGTGCGGTTTCAGTACTACTAGGTGTGAGGAGGAGGAGGTTAGCCTTGATGGCCAGGTGGTACCTCGGAAGGACACCTTTCGGTATTTGGGGTCAATGTTGCAGGAGGATGGGGTTATTGATGAAGATGTGAACCATCGAATCAAAGCCGGATGGATGAAGTGGTGCCAAGCTTCTGGCATTCTCTGTGACAAGAGGGTGCCACAAAAGCTAAAAGGCAAGTTCTACAGGACGGCGGTTCGACCCGCAATGTTGTATGGCGCGGAGTGTTGGCCGACTAAAAGGCGACATGTTCAACAGTTAGGTGTAGCGGAGATGCATATGTTGAGATGGATGTGTGGCCACACGAGGAAGGATCGAGTTCGGAATGATGATATACGAGATAGAGTTGGGGTAGCACCAATTGAGGAGAAGCTTGTCCAACATCGTTTGAGATGGTTTGGGCATATTCAGCGCAGGCCTCCAGAAGCTCCAGTGCATAGCGGACGGCTAAAGCGTGCGGAGAATGTCAAGAGAGGGCGGGGTCGACCGAATTTGACATGGGAGGAGTCCGTTAAGAAAGACCTGAAGGATTGGAGTATCGACAAAGAGCTAGCTATGGACAGGGGTGCATGGAAGCTTGCTATCCATGTGCCAGAGCCATGAGTTAATTGCGAGATCTTATGGGTTTCACCTCTAGCTTATCCCAACTTGTTTGGGACTAAAGACTTTGTTGTTGTTGTTGTATATAGCCTTACCAAAATGGCGGCCAAACCAAAGTATTCAGAATTTCAGATACATAAAGGGAGATGTGGTTTTTGAGGTGCACGATGCCTATAGGAGTTTCAGGCATCGGACATGGTAAGGACATCTCCAACGCCGACCCGCAAATCTCCCGCAACGGTCCGGGCCGTGCTGTCCGGACCGTGGAAGCCATCTAACGCGGGCTTCTATCGATCTGCGACGCGGTCCGGACGCAATTTCTCTCGCAAACCGGAGACAAAAGTGGGGGAGGTTTTCGAGAGTCCGGACCGATCACAAGCCCGTTTCTGATCGCCCTGGCCCACCAAAAAACCCCTCCTCTCCCGCGCTTTTTCGTTCAGCGCTCGCGTTCATGCCCGGCTAAAGCGGACGCAACCACTCACTGGCGTCGGCATTGAAGCGGCACGTCGGCCGAGAGAGCGCCGCCCGCATTGATGGTACGCAGTTGCCGAGGCATCTCCTCCGGCGCCACCCGTCCGTCCCTCTACCACCCACCGGTGTTATATAAACCGCTACCCTGATGCACCGGCCATAGCCACAGTCATCCATCTCCACACCACTCCCCGCCATGGATCCCTCCGCGGGAAAAGCTCTCTGGGACGGGCTTACGTCGAAGCAGAAGAAGGCCATGGCCGCCATTGTTGCCCCCGGCAGCCAGAGGACGTGCAAATGGAGGACGCCTCCTCCGACGAGCCAGCCCCACCTTCCCCATCCTCCGTGGCACCCTCCTCCTCCGCTCCACCCTCACCGATGCATTGCACCATGACCATCGGCGAGGCCGTGCCCATTATATTGACATGGTGCACGGAGCGGGAGGAACAGTCCCGGGAGACGCAGGCCGATGCCAACTGTAACAACAACCTCCTCCGCCGACACCGCGGTCGCGCTGGACGCGGACCGACAAAGAAGGAGGCGCTGCTCCAATCCTACCACTCCGCCCGTGAGATCTGCCTTGCCCGCTTGCGGTACCAGCAGCGGGTGGCGGAGGTGGGGGCCGCCGGCAAGGAGCGTGATGACTACGAGGGCAAGGTGTTGTTCGGCGACACCGACAACGAGGAGGCCTCGTCGGCGCCACGACGCCGGCGGCGAGGAAGAGTAGTGCATGATAGGTCACCATCGCTCATGTCCCAGGAAGGACACCGCTCCTCCTCTCCCGTCGACGCCAAGCTTAGTGTGCTCGGCATCTTCGGGCGATTAGTCGTTTGGCGGAAACATCGAGGCGGACGGCTTCAGTTCCCGGGGCTCTGGAGGCGGAGCTGGAGAGCGCCAAGGCGGGACTGGAGACGGTGAAGCTTCAGTTCTCAGGGCTGATGGCAGGAGACTGGGACCTGACGTCGGCGATCATTTAGCTTAGGTATTAATTATACTCCAGAGCCCGCCTAGGACAATTTTGATGTATATGTAATGAAATTCGTCATGTTTATATGAAATCGGATATGTTTATATGAAATCAGGTCGTGTTTATATGAAATCTAGACTTGTTTGAACGAATTTTGTCCGATTGGTTTGAGTTATTGTGAAAATGTATGCGGCTAGCGTTGGATGGCCGCCTCCCGCATCTTTGTCCACGGACGGATGCGGGAGGTTTTTTGGGGTTGGCGCTGGATATACCCCAAGTAAAGGCTAGGCCATTATAAGCGTCGCAATTTTGAACTAAAACTAAAACTGCAACACTTATTTTGGATCGAATGGAGTAGACCTCTTTATGCTACTGCTTTGTGTAAGGAAAGGTAGTTTGGGTGATGATACGACCACTTATTAGGAAAATGCTAACATCAAGAGAAAAGGACGACACATTCAGTGAATAGCCGTTCAGTTTAGAAAGTAGTGGAACTGATTGAAGATTTTGACA
>NC_041381.1:186926311-186928810 GCF_002162155.2 Triticum dicoccoides
CCCAAAATATAAGATTATTCATTTTGAACGGAGGGAGTAACATATAAGAAAGAGAAAAATAATAAAGAGTTTAGGGCTACAATCTTAGATGTAGGTTCCATGCAGTAAAGTTTTTTTTTTTTGAGAACATGCAGTAAAGGTTTTCAGTCCAGGGATGTTTGGATTTTTTTACATTTAATTGGGTGCTTTTGTAGGTAGATGGTGTGTTGTGACGAGACTGTAGTTTCTCGTTTATCTTAATATAAATCAGAGAAAACCCGATTTATTTTATTTTTTACCTGGACTTTTCACAATTGTTTTTTGCATAATGAAGCTCGAGAACCAGTAAGTTTATTCAGGAATGAACCAGGAACATTGCATTTCTTCTAGGATCATCTGAGTGTGGTTCCGAGCACGCGGTTTTTCCTGGGAGATTTATTCGATTTGTACTGTTTCATATAAATTCCAGCATGTAATCCCCAGAACTCAGATGGAATTAATAACCTTAACAAGACAAAACAAAAAGAAGAGAAACACCATGCCAGCCGTCTATAGTTTACCCATGTACACTGCACTCGGCAGCTCTAGCTAGCTCACGGGGCCAGCCACTCAGGCCACCGGCGCCGCCCCATCCTCCTGCGTCCTCACCGCCGACCTGCAGACCGGGCACGTGGAGCTCAGCCGGAGCCACGCGTCGATGCACCCGACGTGGAACGCATGGCTGCACGCCGGGAGCAGCCTCCCCAGCTCGCCGTCCTCCATCTCCCCAAGGCATACGGCGCAATGCTCAGTGACGGCGGCGGCCGACACCTTGGCAGACGAAGACTCCCACACGAGCACCGGCAGCGCGCCGAGCTCCTTGGCGCCCAGCCCAGCGGGCTCCGGCGCGCACACGGCATCCACTGTGATCACCTCGAGCTCGTAGCCGTCCGGCGGCCGCTGCAGCGCCAGCGCCAGCGCGTGAGGGTTGCTCAATGCGGCGGCGGTGGTGGTGGCACGATGCTGCAGGAAGCACCGGGCGTAGAGGTGGAGCGCAGCGACGAACGCGATTGCCGCCGAGAGCGCGGTCACAGCAGCCAGGAGGACGTTGGTGTTGTATGGAGGCGCAAACGGCGACATGGCTGGATGCTGGTGGGCACGGTGCAGTGTGCAATCATGCATATGGCAGTCCAGTGACCAGCGACTGAACCATATGTACTATATATCCGAAGGCAGCGGGTAACGAGTGTCTCGGTTTCTTCTCACAAGTTGCAGATTTTGTTATCTTCAACGAACTCGTGCCTGCGCTGCGTTTCAATGCCAGCATACCCCACATGTCATCGACGTACCATCGACGTCAAATGCCGCCTTTTGCTCGCCACATAAACTATGGCTTGCCTACATACCTTTCTGCACAAAAACTATTGGCAACTTGTGGCGACCAGCCAGCCAAGCATACGTCCGTCCGGCCCCTACAGCCTTCGTAGTGCCGCATGAAATCGTGGGAGGTTTTGGCACACTGCTGCGCCCCGTGCCACCGGGTTTCTGGAGCAAGAAACTGAAACGTCTCGTGTCCTCACATGGATACGGGAACAGCACAGCAGAGGCGGTCCACAGCTTGGTGGGTAGGTCCGTCTCATGATGGCCCGAGAGTCCAAGTGAGCAGTGATCGTGCATTTCGTTCACTGACATCAGCCACAGGGAAACCAGAGGAGGACAGGGAACAATCCTTTGACTTGTTACTTTCAAGATGAACCTGCATTTTTCTTATCATTACCAGCAGTTACATCTTCTGGTACAGTATCTTTTTACAGTTACTTATTAGCGGTACTATATGTTTTCTTTTACAGTGACCAATAGGTGTTTTTGGTCGAATATTTTACACCGGGGGGGTTAGTCTTACTTTCACGCCGTCCGGAGAGGAGAGATGAATAGCTGGTTACTGTATTGAGTTAACTGTATGTATATACTGTCTGTATGGTTGTATCTGGAACAGACAATCCGGAACTTGCTGTTGTGCTGAGCCTACCTGCATCTCAGATTCTCAATCCATGAGCTTGTACCTCTTCTCCTCGACGCCGGTGACGCCCATTTGTATCTCGATTATGGTATGGAGTGGCATCTAGGGTACATTAGAAATGTGTTCAATTGGTTTAGCAATGCTTTTGCCAGTTTTCAGATACAGTGTTGATGCAACAAGAGAAGATCAAAATGCCATGTTACCTCCATGTCTGGAACTTCCCTCAAAGGCCTGTCCGCAAAATACGAGTACAGCGCTCGTAATACGGCCTATAAATAAGATAGACATTTTAAGATCAGCGCTTCTGATCAATGAATGATACGCAAGCTTTGCGTATTCGCGAAAAAAGATCAGCGCTTCTGCACAAGAGAGTTTCATCAACGGTAGCAATTTACCTGGTGGGATATAACGACCACTGGTGCTCGCTGGCGTTCGAGCTCGATGATAACAGGCTCCAACCTGAGGATTGTTAACACAGTGTAGCACGTTGGTTAGGATGGAGGTAATAACAGAACCGATCC
>NC_041381.1:186929026-186991939 GCF_002162155.2 Triticum dicoccoides
TAAAGTCCAGTAACACTACACAGCATTTTGAATAATTCAGCAGATTGTTTTACCTCTGAATCACATCAAGGTAAGACTCCCCACGTGGGTACCGATAACGCAGCTTGTCCTTCTTGCGTGACCTGGTTGCAAGTTGCAGCACGCATTACAAAACCATCATAACAGCATGTTCGAATAATATATATTCAATAAATATGTAAAGGCCAAAATATTGTGGAAGAAATCATGCAATATACAGGTCCGCTCAGTTTAGCAACTCAGATATGTCTAAATGTCTAATGTAACTTCTATATTTTAGCATGCCATGATTAATAGGGAAAACAATGTAGCTTTGTGGCATGGTAATTAGCAAAATGGCATGACACTGTACATAAACTACCAATAAGATATTCCAGAACACTTGTTGTGAAAGTCGCAGAGAAATGTTACTACATACTCATATTCCTCAGGCATAATTTTCTTTATCTCTTCATACGTCATCCCATCACATACACCAGAATTGATCTCATCAAGAGCACGCCATTGTATCTACAAGGTTGAACCTATGTCAGTATACATAGGTAGCAACAGGTCCATAAGAGAACTCACAAACTTTCAAGGAACTACCTTTGGGAATCCAACAATTGGAGTTGCTGTCAAAATTGTTCTCTGTAGAGTGCTAGTCCAAATCTAAACAACAGGACAGCCACAAAATAAAGCATCTTGCTCTGTTAGCTCACTTGATAGGATCACAGACATCATCTATTTCTTAAGTAAAATATTGACAACACTAAGTTGCCCTTGTAAAATAGTGTAACTAAATTTAAGGGGATTACTTACAGTTGCAGTTTTCTCATTTTTGAGGCGCTTTTCAATAAAGTTGGCTAGTTTCTTTGAGTAAAGCTCTCCGTCTTCACTGCATAATTATCAGGCAGGTTGAAGTGGTCTTCATTAGGTGAATACAATAGGCTAATTCCCATAAGAGGAATGATTCTACCCATGCTTTCTTGACAAATAAAATAATCAAAATTAAAAAGGACAGACCCAGTGCATAGAAGCTCCCACACAAGGTGGGGTCTGGGGAGGGATTATAGGAACCTAGTCTTACCCCTGCAAAGTGCAATGCAGAGAGGCTGGTTCGAACCCAGGACCTCTTGGCACAAGTGGGGAGGACTTCACCACTGCGCCAGGCCTGCCCTCTTTAAAATAATCAAAATTTCTAATGTAAAATTTCCATATATGTTACCACTTGCCTGTTACTTCAATAACTTAAAAATGGTGACTTAAGCATATAAAGGTATCATTGGAAGGTATCAGATTAGAGAAGCAAACCTTAGCACCGTGTCACCACCAACTCTTCCTCTAACATTGTGTAAACTCTCACCATGCCTGGTAAGCAAAATAGGCCGAGGCGCAAGATGAGAATTCACCTGCAGTTGCATATTAAGGAAGGATGTGTCACAAATTAAAAGTGCACTAATGCCACTCCATTGTTAACACTTCAAATAAACTTTGAAGCAACCACAAAATATGAGCATTTCCATAATGGGAAGATATTATACTTGCGTCCGAAACGGCAGTTGACTATTTACACTGTAAGAAACTAAGCATTGAAGTACATACCAAGAAAAAGACAATACGCCCAGGGAGATAGCCACTGATATTGTTCACCTGGTACAAGGTGGCAAGAAGTTAGAAATTCAAAGAAACAAGTACCAAACAAATTTAGAATGCTAAGTTTCAAAAGTTACAAGCCCACGATGACAAAACTCAACCAAAATGCTCGGTTTTGTGTAAAGAACCTAGTTTTCCCAGTTATAAAGAGGAACCAACCCTAGAACACTTAAAGGTATAACTGGAAACCTAGCCACCCTTTTTACAAGAATAGGAGATAGCCAGTAGTATCATCTTTGTTACCTGTAACTGGCCACCCTCCCCTTTTACCATATCAATCATTTTGATATATGAGCCTTCCTGCACTGGCTCGTAGACCTGCAAGAGGAATACTACTTGGTTCAATATTAAGTAGTTCAGAGAGCTCAAGAACTTTACTTGACAACGCATGCACTACTAGAACATAATATAACTCGCAGAGCATTGAGACCTTTTCATAATTTGTCAAACGTTCAAGGAAGTCCTGCAATCCAGCTTCATAATCCGGCCTACAAAATTTTACACAGAAATAAGGTTATGCATATTATATTTGTAAGTACAGGGCGAGTTTTGAGGGATTGTCGGTTTCTAACTGGTCAGCATAATCAGGGCTTTGCTGAATTTTCAGGCGTACATTCCTTTCGATTATGTTTCGATCATTACATATTGTCTCCAGAAATATTATCTGCAGAAAGTGCATCCAGTTAGCAAGCATTGTCCAAGATGACAAATGACAGAAATGTACCCAATGCACAAAAGCACATTAATTAGACTGACCCACAAACTGTCAGTGGTGTGACAGTATTATAAGTATGTTATAACTTTCATCAACATGATACAATTTTAGCTCAAGATAATCACAGAAGAAAGGTCAAAGAACCAAGTCTACTGTAAATCCAAATGTTCAAGCTTCCGTCGGCTCCATAAGTGCAAGACTCCGTCGCTCCTGTTCAAGCTTGACATCCGAAAGGCATTTGATTCGGTCAGATGGGAGTATGTGCTGGACCTCCTCCGACGCCGTGGGTTCCCATGCAAATTTCGTAACTGGATTGCGGCGCTTCTTTGCTCCTCTTCCTCGAGGATCATCCTAAATGGTGTGCCCGGCCCGCCAATCATTCACGGTCAGGGCCTTCGCCAGGGGGACCCAATTTCACCGTTGCTATTCGTCATCGCCATTGATCCGCTACAACGGCTCCTTGACTTGGCTACCCGCAAGAAATTGCTCCACCGGATCCGTGGAAGAGGTGTCATGGTGCGTACCTCGCTTTATGCGGATGATGCCGCGGTGTTCATGGCCCCTATAAAAAAAGACATTGACATCTTCTCGGCAATTTTACGTGGTTTTGGGGAGGTCACCGAGCTATGCACCAACTTTCACAAGAGCTCCGTTGTGCCTATCCGGTGCAATAACCTTAACTTGGGACACATTCTGCAAAGCATGCCGGCCACTGTGGCTTCCTTCCCTCTACGGTACTTAGGCCTCCCGCTATCCGTCTGGCAGCTGAGAAAGGCGGATTTCCAATTTCTTGAAGACAAGGTGGCGAGCAAATTGGTTACGTATGAGGGGCAGAACATTACTACCATTGGGCGCACGACATTAGTAAAATCGGTCATCTCCTCACTTGCGGTCTACTTCATCACCTCCTTGATTGTCCCTCCGTCCATCTTGCAAAATGTGAACAAGCTGGAGCGTGCTTTCCTGTGGTCCGGGTCGGATAAGACCACGGGAGCAAAGTGCAAGGTTAATTGGAATATTGTCTGCCGCCCATCGGAGTACGGTGGCCTTGGAGTCCTTAACACCGCCAAGTTTGCTCGCGCCTTGCGACTGAGATGGCCTTGGTTCGAATGGACGGAGCCAAATAAGATGTGGGTCGGTTTGGGCAACCCTTGTGACGAGGCGGACATGTCTTTCTTCTATGCCTCAACCACCATTTCTGTGGGGAATGGGGCCAAAACGCCCTTCTGGGAATCCCCTTGGCTACAGGGAGCCAAACCAAAAGATGTTGCTCCCCTAATTTTCGAGGCCTCCATGAGGAAAAATTGGAAGGTGCGCGAGGCCCTCAAAAACAATGATTGGATTCTCAAGATCAACCCCTCCACGACCGTCTCCATCGAGCACATCCGGCAATTCTTCACCCTTTGGATGCTCTTGCACAACTTCCATCTTGATGAGCTTTCCGAGGATTCCATTATATGGAAGCACACGGCCGATGGGTGCTACACCGCCGCCTATGTTTTCAAGGCGTCGCCTAGGCGTCGCCTACGTTGCACGGATACTTGGATACGTATCGGATACGCGATACGGGGATACGCCCGATACGTCAATTTTCTAAAAACATGGATACGGGGATACGTTTATATATAGATGTTAAATATTAATTATTACAAATATGAAGAAAAAAAATTAAGGAGCTTCTAGGTCAAAGCATGCCTCAATAAGATTACCCCTTTCTTTTCTTGCACTTAGTCCACTTTTATTAATTGGCCGTGAGATTTGACCAGGTTTGCTGTTCCAATCAATGCATCGACTCTCTCTTGCTCACATAAACTCACGCCCATGTTGGGAATCTTCAAAGGCGCCTTTATTACGAACGAGGGGTTTCAGGTATCCAAAACGTATCGCAGAAGTATCCTAGGAGTATCAAACATTATTTTCTTTTTTTAATATCAAAATATCGAGGGATACTTACGGGATACGTATCGGGAAGTATCGGGGCAGTATCCGAGTATCGGGGCAGTATCCGACTGGATACACGCACTTTTTGAAGTATCCGCGCAACGTAGGGCGTCGCCTAGGCGACGCCTAGGCGTCAGAGCGCTCGCGAACGTCAAGGCGTCGCCGTCGCTTTAGTTTTTTGTCTAAGGCGTCCGCCTTGTGCTGTTGAGGCGTCCAAGGCGTCGCCTAGGCGTCCAAGGCGCCGCTTTGCTTGATTTTGGACGCCCTGGACATGCGCGGGCAGGTTGAGCGGGAACCAGCAGCTGGCGCGCGCCAGAAAGAGGAATTGGCGGGAGGGAAGAGAAATTGGGCGGGAGAGAGGGGGTAAACAGAGGCAGGAGAGAGAGGGGAACACACCTGTGACTCCAAATCGAGGGGAAAAGAGAGAGGAGCTCTCTCCTCTCAGTCTCTCACGCCGCCGGCCCAGATCCGTTCCTCCTCCGCCGGCCTCCCCCTGTCCGGCCAAGCTCCTCCTCCGCAGGCCCTTCCCCTCTCCGGCCAAGATCCATCTCCGCCGGCCATCCCCCTCTCCGGCCAAGCTCCTCGGCCGCCGGCAGCCCTCTCCCAAGGTACGGCTCCTCTCTGCCTCTCTTTTCCCCTCACCTGCCCATGTTTTCTGATGGTGCTGCTGCTTGTGCCTCACCGCTTTGCCTCTAAGCTAGCCCTCTGTTTAGTATATGTAATGCACTCATGTTTGTCATCTTGTTTTGCACTTGCTCTGTCATCTACTCTGTTTTTTTACCAATGGTGATCTATTAATTAAGTTTAGTTTTAACCATATATGATATATGTTCATCTTTATGCAGATTTCTATTGTGGAAGGCAGAAATGGGAAACAAGATGGGAGGAATGGATGCTATGTGGGCTCAACAACCAGGAAATTCAAGGTATGAATCAGTTACATGTCCACTCATGGCTGCCATATTAGTACCCCTAGCGCCTAATAATAAGTGTCTAAGGCGTCGCCTCGCCTCACGCTTTGAGCGCCTAGGCGTTGAGGCGCCCCCCCAGCGCCTTAAAGCGCCTGGACGCCTTGAAAACATAGACCGCCGCCTCCGCATATCAAGCGCAATTCCTCGGGCTAGTTCTCTCCCCCATGGAGCACATGATTTGGAAGGCTTGGGCGCCTCCAAAGGCAAAGTTCTTCGCTTGGTTGGCAACCCAAGATAGAATCTGGACGGCGGATAGGCTCGCCAAGCGGGGTTGGCCGAACTGTGGTCTTTGCCCTCTTTGCAAAAGGGAGCAAGAGAGCGGTCCTCATCTTTTTTTCAAGTGTCGTTACACCATCCGCCTTTGGAAGATGGTCATTGAGAAATTTCAGCTTACGCATTTGGACACCTCTTCATGGCATTTGGAGGCTTCAGTCAAGAGTTGGTGGGAAAATTTGACCGGCACAGGAGTACCCGACAGAAAGGCGATGGCCTCGATGACTATGCTCGTGTCGTGGACCGTCTGGAACGAAAGGAATGCACGGGTCCCGGCATAAGTGTGCTCCACCGCCTATTTTACTAGCTTCCATTGCCAATGAGGCAAAGCTTTGGGTCACCGCCGGGGCAAAGAAATTAGGGGCCATTATTTTGCGCGAGTAATCACTCATGCCGTGTAAGGGTGCCTATTGTAACAAAACCTCTTCTCTGCTTAATTAATATATGAGGCAAATCTTTTGCCTCGGTTTCAAAAAAAAATAAAAATCCAAATGTTACGAAATACCTTGCAGTTCCCTTCAGCCATCTTCATTAGCATATATCTTCTTTTCCTTGTGCTGTTTGTTGCATCAAATATACCAACCTACACACAATAGGAACTGGTCAGAAGAAACATTATTGTTAGAAGACTACGCAGCATAAAGCCAGCTTACCTGACCTCCTCCGTGCATCCAGTCTATCATGTCTTCCATTGCTAAAGTAGCCACCTGGAAACATTTCAGACAGAAAGATAATGTGCAAACTTGCTTATACAAAATTCGATGTTAATATTCATCTTGTGGTGCTGTTGGTCAGCAAATCAAATTTTACATCTGAAGTAGTATGCTAAATTGAATTATTATGGCCTTTATGGAACTTTCAAGAGAAGCATTCAGAATAATCCAAGCCAAAGAACATAGCATGAGTTTAAGGTGGCAGAGTAATCTTAGTATCAAATCCTAATACGGTAATGGGAAAATGTGAGTATAATATGACAATATTGCAGGGTCAAGATGTGCCAAATACTCCTGTTCATAAATAAATTTTGGTCTAGCAATCACAAGGACTAAATGGTTCAAAACTACCATGGTAGATATGTGTATAAAACAAGTTGTTAAATGGGAGGGTATAAAACGAAAATTGTGAGGCATTTGTGTTCAAAACATAGAATGATGTATTTGTGAGCAAGAAGAGTTATATAGAATTTAGAGTTCTACTACTTAGCAATAAATTGTAGAACAAAACCTGCTGACCTCATTACGTGCCTCAATCCCCTCTTGGTTATCAGGACGGAAAAAATCTGCAGACTGAACCAATGAAACTACAAAATTGTCAGATTTCTCTACAGTAAATAACTGTAACTTTACTAACATAGACTCAAATAACTGCATTGCAAAAAACAAGATATAAAGGCATGCATGTGACATGAACAAGCAGTATCACAACAAGAATGAGAGCCAAAGATATATTCATGTGTACAGTAACAATGTAGATAGAAGTATGAAGAAAATAAGAAACTTGCTCAGCCAACGTGCGAATGAATTTAATAAATGCCTAGCTGGTGACATTCAATGTTTACTGAGAAGACTGATGGACCTATATACACAATACGAAAAAGATGTTGAAAATTATTTTCTTTATACTAGTGAACAATGAAACAGCATGATAACAAGATAGCTGTGATAACAATCAGTATTAATACACCGACAGATCAGTGACGTATAAAGGCAAATATGGATAGAGTAACTGAAAATAAAATACGGTGTCATGTAAAGAATATAAATGCCATATACTTAGACAAAAAAGTGTGAAGATAATTGTATCAAATGACAGATCTTAGTACCTGATTCGCTCCATGCTTCAGACGGCGGTACTACACATACAGTTTCAACAGGGAGAGAGTTCAGTGCATTTTCCATAATCCAAGAATATGTGCCGGTTGTACACGATAATTAATGTGAACTAGAATATAATCACCTTTCCAACGTTGAAATGTTTTGTTTCATGACCTAGCCAACGAAGGTACCTTGTAAGCTTAACTGCGGTGAAGGTTTTCCCACGAGCTGGTAGGCCAACCTAATTAGGAGTAAAAAAAATCAGAAGGAGATCTTCCCAAAGAAGCATAGAAAAAAATTTATGAGTGTGCTCCAGCACAATAGTGAATCTTAATACATGATGCCAATTATGCTCAGCAGCAGGCAAATCATACTCCGTCAAGGGGCGTCAAAATTGCCGTTGCAATATACTGATATTATGTCTAAAAACTCCTAATAATCCCTTTTAAAAGAAATTGCACTAGTCCAAAAAAATCAAGGAAAATCTCACATGCGAATGGCTCAGTTTCCAGATTTCAAGTTTCCTGATAATCACAACTAATTTGTGAGCAGTGGAAAAATAACAAACCCAAAGCACTTTTTCAAAACCTGAATATGCCATTCCAGCTCCCCAGTTCTGTTTTTTTACCCAGACCACAAATGAACACTTATTTACAAAAACTTTCAGGTACATGACTCGTTACCTCTAATATCTACGCACTGGATTTTTTTTTCTTCATTTTCTTTAAAACTTTTTGCCTCAGTTTTTGAATTTTGTGAAAAAAGAAATCATGTGATCCCAAGAGCCAAAAATCTGTGTCCACATTACATTTTCCTGATTAAACAGTATAACAAGATTAAACTGTATAACACGGAATAATTAGAAATTTATTTTATCCATGGAATTATTTATTTGTCAGTAAGCATCTAGGTGTTACGTTAGTACCGCCACTAGATATTATAGAAGGAAATGGTAGGTGCTATGTAGTAACAATGCAACAGTCAAATATTTATCTTGTGATGGTATCTGATGATCATAGTTTACCAGAACAATAGCCAGTTTCCGGTCCTCCTTTGATCCGTGCAACCTATCAGCTACAGCTGCAGCTGCAACAGCTCCTGCTGCTTCTGGCATGGCCTTCAAATATGTCAACAATAAGAAAGAATCAGATATAAACTTTATTCAGTAATCTGGTAAAATATTTGTTCAACTACATCAAACCAAATAAATGAAGAAATGGACATAATAGAGGTAACTGTACTAGCAATATCTGAACCTTTCACGCGGGTTCAGTTTATTACATCAACTTACAAAATGCAACTAACTAGTCCATAAACTTGGCCTGCATTATCATTTTGATCCAAATCACACTAGATTGTGCTAACAAAGCATACGTGACATGCCACGCTGGTGCACGAGAGCCATTTCTACACCCCTTCCAGCCCAGGAAATTTGCAAATAACTCCCTGTTCTATCTTTGAATTGCATCAGATGGTCCTTCTCCTCTATCTCACTCTCCTCTCTTTCGAAATTTAGGGCCCAAAATTGCGATAACGACGGCGGCCCCTTGGGGTGACGTCAACGGTGACTGAGGGGCTTAATCAACGACGACGCCGTTTATCGCTCCTGGCTCCCCATCTGCCCCGTCTCCGCTACCCTGGTGGCGTACTCGCAGCGGTAATTTGTACTGAGATGGGCTCGATCGATGAAGGATCATGGGTTAAGGTCACCTTAGTGATGTATTGCAAGTTTACAACTAACAGGTGCGGGTAAAAATCTATGATTTGCTCAGTTTGGGTTAATTTAGACCGTGCTAAAAATCGTCAGTGCACCACATGCACATCCTTTGCCAACCATGTGGACACAGTTAGCCTGAGCTAGCGCCATTTGGACCAAAATGAACACCAGAGCCAAGTTTGTGGACTAGTTGGTTACATTTTGCAAGTTCGTGTACTAAATTGCAAGTTCATGTACTGCCAGTGCAATTACCTCATCATAATTTATTCAAGCTCGCATACAGCCACACACCTGTTCAACAATCTGAACTGGGCATACAGAAGTTTCTAGTTGTTCATTTGGGCACTTACTACACGATTTGCTCAAGACTGATTCCGGCAGAAAGCTCTTTACCGTTTAGGATTGACTGTTTCCCTAATTATTTCAGTTTTCTTTTGTTACCTCATACTGGTTGAGGATACGAACAATACTGACCTTTGTTGATCCAAAATTAAGGCCAGATGCCAGGGAACATGCACTAAATGATTTTCCAAGCTTAGGAGAGACAACACCCCTGTCAATGTAAAGCCCTTGTGGCCTGTCCTTCTTTTGCAGTTGTATTAAGGTACCAACTGATTTTGACTCTACCATTCCAGAAACTTGTAACTTCTTAGAATTAGAAAAATCTGCTATTGAAGCCTCAGTATCCTACAAAAGGACCAAAACAATGTGGCATGGCTCTTTTAGAAAACTAATTCTGGTTCGGAGAAATACATGATATATTTTACTGCGCATAACTTGGCAATGCTGATAAAACAAAACAAAATACGTTTTCACTCAAAAAGTCCAAAAACATGTACTCCCTCCGTACTAAATCAGCGACACGTATTTTGGGACGGAGGGAGTAATGGATATCAAATAAATATATTTTAATGCCCGTAACCTGGCAATGCTGATATAACAAAACAAAATACATTTTCACTCCGAAAGTCTAAAAATATGTAACTGCTATCAAAATAAATATATTTTACTGCACATAACTTGGCAATGGTGATATAACGAAACAAAATACGTTTTCACTCCAAAAGTCCAAAAACATGTAATGGATATCAAATAAATGCAAAGTAACAAAAATCATGAATCATTATATGAAATGATAACTAGTTAACCACACATGACACTAGTTCAATATTAGTTGGAGGATCAATTTCAGGGAACATGAAGTTGATTATACTAGTGAGAAAATGACAATTGAGAAGTGATATATCAACGAAAAGTAGATGCATCAGACCTTTTCATCAAGTACATCAGACCCTTTTCTTCAAGTACACAATATAATTAATAGTTATAGTATAACCAACATGTTCGAAAATTGCTTTTGGAGGCCGAGCTCCATGGAGGCCTCCTTTTGCAAAATTCATATTTTTACATTTGAAAAAAAATACAGATATACATGGAGGCATAATGTACATGTGTGTAAATTTTCAAACAAAATACGGTGAAATGAGGCCGTGTAAAAAAACAAATCTGGGGCTTTCTAACACATGGTACTATTCATCCTCAAAGTCCAGAAATTTGTCTTTTTTGTACAGGTCGCATTTCAAGGTACTTCATCCTAAATTTTTACACACATATACATTTCATCCTTGTCTACTTTCATTTTTTTTCAATTTTTTTCTGAAACCAGGAATTTTGAATTTTGAATTTTTCAAAAATAAAGTGCTCCATGGAGCTTGGTCACCAAAACGTCATTCTCCAACATGTTAGCATACCAACTTTTCCAGATTAGATCTTACCTTATTATGGTAACTATCATCTTTAAAATCTGCAGCAGCACTTCTTGGACTCTGAATGCCATCACTAAGAAGCATATCATTTGTCCACAGTCCTTCAGGTTGATCTAAGGATGCTGGGGTTGCAGCAAGGTTTGCTGCATATTCAGTTGGTGGTGCAGTTGGCGTTGGAACAACATAATGCTCTAAGTCAAGCTCCAAACTAGAACCAGATCCATCCTGCAGAATGGCATGGAACCACAATACTTAATTAGCTTGCTATCAGCATTGAAGTGCAAAAATCATGCAAGTGTTAAAATGAAGAAATGGTAAGCATGTATTGATTTTGCTAGTGTAGAGATTATCTTAATAAGCAATAGTACAGATAAGGTAGCACAGAAAACAGCATGGGAAAGGAAGGAAATACGAAAAATCAGCTCCCATTCATGTCCTTCAAATGGCCAATTATATTGTAAAGATTGAACTTCAAATGAAGGAGTCAAAACCATTCAAAGTTGTTACCCTTTTTCGTCCGCCTGTTCGACTTCAGAGATACTTAGGATACCAATATACCAGCTATTTGAGCAGAAGGATGGTACAACAAAATGCAAGCCTAGTAGTGAAGCATAAGCATTGCAAAATCGAAATCAGGTGTTGACTCCTGTACTCACCTCGGTCGCATGAGTGGGTGCTTCATTTATACTGATATCAGGAATTCCTCGGACCTTGGAAGGCTGGAAATTTTCCTTGTATACCCTCCAGCTCGCGGCAAGATCAAGCGGAGACACGATGTCGGCCTTGTTGAAAACCCTGAACTCAAGCAACTCATCGTCTCCGTTAAGCCTGAAGTTTGCAAGCCTCACATCACCCTCGAGCATGCCCCCGGTGAGAAGCCGCGTCGGCCCTTCCTCAATGATGCAAGGGGTCTCCGCATCCTTGGGCTTGAGCAAGAATTTGAAGTCCAGTGTTTCTGCAGTAAATTCCACAGAGCAAAATTGTTAGGAACAGTGCACACGTGCAGCAGTTTGCAATAGAGTTTGCAGAAGTGTATCATACAGTTGTATTCAGTTGAGTCAAACAGACCGGTGGAACAGAATAGAGAATACTATAGGAAAACACAAAATCCTGAAGGTTTATTATTGTTGAGACAAGAAACGCAACTTGAGAGGTACAGCAACTAAGCAGTTCAGTTCGGGTTTCCCAGACGAGATCACAAAGCCCATTTCAGACCAAAATCAAACCGATTAAACAGGAAAGGGCAGCACAAGCGCAATTAGGTAGGTAGGTAGTAGGTGTGTAGCGTGCATACCATGGTCCGGCGGCACGACGAAGCTGAGCTCCCACATGGACGCCAGCTCCCTCTCCATCGCGAGCTGCGAAACCGGAACCTAATCAATGTAAACCGGAACTGGCAAGCATGGGAGCAGTTGTAATCAGGAGCTGGTGGCGGGGTCCGTACGGCGCGGGCGGGCTCCCATGAGCCGATGATGGGCTCGGAGCCGTAGACGTGCGGCACGAGGTCGCCGATGATCCGCGCGTTCTCCATCTTGAGCGACACGTAGAGCTGCGCGCCGCCGTGCCACGACCCCGTCACGGCGCCGTCGCCCTCGTCCCCGCCCATTCCGCCGCCGCCGCCGCCGGCGAGCGCCGCCGCGCCGAGGCCCCCGACGCCGTCCAGCCCCTTGGAGCCCGACGTGCCCATGGCTGCCGAGCGTGTGCGTGCGTGAGGCTGAGGCGTGTGACGGTGGTGGTTTATGAATTTAATGGAGCAGGGGGTTTTGGCTGGATTGGGGTGGATCCGGGAGAGCGATGGGAGTGGTGGTGGTGCGGGTGCCGAGTCCGAGGCCTCGGAGCTCGCAGTCGCAGGATAAAATGTGGGGACCACCTGGCAGCGGCGGCCGCCCTGTTCCTGTGGACGTGGCGGGGCGTCGACGGGCGACGGCGCGCGGCGCGGCCGCTCCCCATTCGCGAGCCGGAGAGTGTGTCCTGCCGGCGTTTACGGCACTAGCCGATTTTTTACGAAAAAGATAATGCCCATATGTGGGTGTCTAGCAACTCTTCCACACGCATGGATTCCTGTTCAACTATTTCTGCAGAATCCTGGCATGTTCTAGCAGATTTTTTATGTCACGTAGAGCTGGACTGGTGTGTGATCATTCATCCGGTCGCCCACACGCCCGTTTCACTACGCGGAGGGGCTGGGGTGTGGACGTTAGCAGTTCGCCCAGACGTCAGTTTTCACGCACGCAGAAGGGCTGGTGTGTGGGCGTTTATCAGTTCGCCCACACGCCCGTCTCTTCTCCCACACCCAAAGCTGTCAGTTGCCATGTGTGTTGCAGCGTACATGGCAACTATCCTAGCGTGCTTGTAAGCAGATGGCAACTCTCTTTTTTTACCTCGAGTTGCCATGGGTTTTGCAGGATACATGGCAACTGCCCTAGTGTGCTTGTAAGCAGATGGCAACTTCCTCTTTATTTGAACATGTTTTTTTGCGATGTTTTTTTAGTGCTACATGGCAGCTGCCTAGTGTTAGTAGGTGGCAACTCCTAAAGTTTTTAAATCATGGCAATTGTAGTAGACCAGATCATACATGGCAACAACTGCAGTTGTCCAAAAATGGCATCTAGCACTTGACCTGAGATGACAACTGCAGTTGAGCAACCATGGCAACTGTAGTTGTCAGACATGGCAACTATACTTCAGCAACATGGCAACTGCAGTTATACGAACATGAAAGAGGGTCCGGACCATGGCAACTGCGTGGACGCGTGATGACTGTCACGCGGAGCGTGCGGGGCCGTGAGTACGGGCGTGTGGGCGTTATCTATTTTGGCCACACGTAAGCGTGTGGGAGAGACCGCGAGGCAAAAGACCGGACGTGTGGGCATTTCTTGTTTTGCCCACACGCAGACGTGTGGACTGGTTCTTTAGATACCACACGAAACGTGTGGCCAGACCCCTTAACGCCCACACGTGTGGGTGTTATCGGGACCCTTCTTTTTAACATTTTTTACTAGTTTGACTCGGACACAGACATGACTTGATACGCCTGCTGCAGTCGGTGAAATCGATCTGCTGTTCATCTCGGCGGATTGCAAGTCGCCACAATCGACGTTTAACTCCACAGATTGTAGATCTAAACTGATGACCTTGAAGCTGATGCTGATCCTTCCAAGCTGGGTCTTTCTTCATCCCGAAAATTGTGAACCTCTTAATCCCTGGGAGAGATCCCTCCGAGGACACAATACCACCGTGCGATGGCCTCACGTGAAGGAAATATGCCCTAGAGGCAATAATAAAGTTATTATTTATTTCCTCATATCATGGTAAATGTTTATTATTCATGCTAGAATTGTATTACCCGGAAACATAATACATGTGTGAATACATAGACAAACAGTGTCACTAGTATGCCTCTACTTGACTAGCTCGTGAATCAAAGATGGTTAAGTTTCCTAACCATAGACATGAGTTGTCATTTGATTAACGAGATCACATCATTAGGAGAATGATGTGATTGACTTGACCCATTCCGTTAGCTTAGCACTTGATCATTTAGTATGTTGTTATTGCTTTCTTCATGACTTATACATGTTCCTATGACTATGAGATTATGTAACTCCCGTTTACCGGAGGAACACTTTGTGTGCTACCAAACGTCACAATGTAACTGGGTGATTATAAAGGTGCTCTACAGGTGTCTCCAAAGGTACTTGTTGAGTTGACGTATTTCGAGATTAGGATTTGTCACTCCGATTGTCGGAGAGGTATCTCTGGGCCCTCTCGGTAATGCACATCACTATAAGCCTTGCAAGCAATGTAGCTAATGAGTTAGTTACGGGATGATGCATTACGTAACGAGTAAAGAGACTTGCCGGTAACGAGATTGAACTAGGTATTGAGATACCTACGATCGAATCTCAGGCAAGTAACATACCGATGACAAAGGGAACAACGTATGTTGTTATGCGGTTTGACCGATAAAGATCTTCGTAGAATATGTAGGAGCCAATATGAGCATCCAGGTTCCGCTATTGGTTATTGACCGGAGACGTGTCTCGGTCATGTCTACATAGTTCTCGAACCCGTAGGGTCCGCACGCTTAAAGCTAGATGACGGTTATATTATGAGTTTATGTGTTTTGATGTACCGAAGGTAGTTCGGAGTCCCGGATGTGATCATGGACATGACGAGGAGTCTCGAAATGGTCGAGACATGAAGATTGATATATTGGACGACTATATTCGGACACCGGAATGGTTCCGGGGTTATCGGATATATACTGGAGTACCGGGGGGTTACCGGAACCCCCCCGGAGGTTAATGGGCCTCATGGGCCCAAGTGGTGGAAGAGGAGAGGCGGCCAAGGGGCAGCTGCGCCCCCCCCAAGTCCGAATTGGACAAGGAGGGGGGGCCCTCCCCCTTTCCTTTCCCCCTCTCTCTCCTTCCCTCTCCTCTCCTAATCCAACAAGGAAGGGGGGGAGTCCTACTCCCGCTGGGAGTAGGACTCCTCATGGGGTGCCCCAAGGGTGGCCGGCCCCCTCCCCCTCCTCCACTCCTTTACATACGGGGAGGGAGGCACCCCCTAGAGACACAACAATTGATCCCTTGGATCTCTTAGCCGTGTGCGGTGCCCCCCTCCACCATAATCCACCTCGATAATATCGTAGCGGTGCTTAGGAGAAGCCCTGCGTCGGTAGAACATCATCATCGTCACCACGCTGTTGTGCTGACGGAACTCTCCCTCAAAGCTCGGCTAGATCGGAGATCAAGGGACGTCATCGATTTGAACGTGTGCAGAACTCGGAGGTGTCGTGCGTTCGGTACTTGATCGGCCGGATCGTGAAGACGTACGACTACATCAACTGCGTTGTGCTAACGCTTCCGCTTTCAGTCTACGAGGGTACGTGGACACACTCTCCCATCTCGTTGCTATGCATCACCATGATCCGGCGTGTGCGTAGGATTTTTTTTGAAATTACTACGTTCCCCAGCAGTGGTTTCAGAGCCAGGTTTATGCGTAGATGTTATATGCACGAGTAGAACACAAGTGAGTTGTGGGCGATACAAGTCATACTGCTTACCAGCATGTCATACTTTGGTTCGACGGTATTGTTGGATGAAGCGGCCCGGAGCAACATTACGCGTACGCTTACGCAAGACTGGTTTTACCGCTGTGCTTTGCACACAGGTGACTAGCGGGTGTCAGTTTCTCCAACTTTAGTTGAACCGAGTGTGGCTACGCCCGGTCCTTGAGAAGGTTAAAACAACACTAACTTGATGAACTATCTTTGTGGTTTTGATGCGTAGGTAAGAACGGTTCTTGCTCAGCCCATAGCAGCCACGTAAAACTTGCAACAACAAAGTAGAGGACGTCTAACTTGTTTTTGCAGGGCGTGTTGTGATGTGATATGGTCAAGACATGATGCTATATTTTATTGTATGAGATGATCATGTTTTGTAACTGAGTTATCGGCAACTGGCAGGAGCCATATGGTTGTCGCTTTGTTGTATGCAATGCAATCGCCCTGTAATTGCTTTACTTTATCACTAAGCGGTAGCGATAGTCGTAGAAGCAATAGTTGGCGAGACGACAACGATGCTACGATGGAGATCAAGGTGTCGCGACGGTGACGATGGTGATCATGACGGTGCTTCGGAGATGGAGATCACAAGCACAAGATGATGATGGCCATATCATATCACTTATATTGATTGCATGTGATGTTTATCTTTTATGCATCTTATCTTGCCTTGATTGACGGTAGCATTATAAGATGATCTCTCACTAAATTTTAAGATAAAAGTGTTATCCCTGAGTATGCACCGTTGCCAAAGTTCGTCGTGCCCAGACACCACGTGATGATCGGGTGTGATAAGCTCTACGTCCATCTACAATGGGTGCAAGCCAGTTTTGCACACGCAGAATACTCAGGTTAAACTTGACGAGCCTTAGCATATGCAGATATGGCCTTGGAACACTGAGACCGAAAGGTCGAGCGTGAATCATATAGTAGATATGATCAACATAATGATGTTCACCATTGATAACTACTCCATTTCACGTGATGATCGATTGTGGTTTAGTTGATTTGGATCACGTGATCACTTAGATGATTAGAGGGATGTCTATCTAAATGGGAGTTCTTAAGTAATATGATTAATTGAACTTAAATTTATCATGAACTTAGTACCTGATAGTATTTTGCTTTTCTATGTTTGTTGTAGATAGATAGCCCGTGTTGTTGTTCCATTGAATTTTAATGCGTTCCTTGAGAAAGCAAAATTGAAAGATGATGGTAGCAATTACACGGATTGGGTCCGTAACTTGAGGATTATCCTCATTGCTGCACAGAAAAGTTATGTCCTGGAAGCACCGCTAGGTGTACCACCTGCGCCAGCAACTACAGACATTGTGAATGCCTGGCAGTCGCGTGTTGATGACTACTCAATAGTTCACTGTGCCATGCTTTGCGGCTTAGAACCGGGACTTCAACGACGTTTTGAATGTCATGGAGCATATGAGATGTTCCAGGAGTTGAAGTTAATATTTCAAGCAAATGCCCGGATTGAGAGATATGAAGTCTCCAATAAGTTCTACAGCTGCAAGATGGAGGAGAATAGTTCTGTCAGTGAACATATACTCAAAATGTCTGGGTATTGCAATCACTTGATTCAACTGGGAGTTAATCTTCTGGATAATAGTGTCATTGACAGAATTCTTCAATCACTGCCACCAAGCTACAAGAGCTTCGTGATGAACTATAACATGCAAGGGATGAACAAGACAATTCCCGAGCTCTTCGCAATGCTAAAGGCTGCGGAGGTAGAAATCAAGAAGGATCATCAAGTGTTGATGGTCAATAAGACCACCATTTTCAAGAAAAAGGGTAAAGGGAAGAAGAAGGGGAACTTCAAGAAGAAGGGCAAACAAGTTGCTGCTCAAGAGAAGAAACCCAAGTCTGGACCTAAGCCTGAAACTGAGTGCTTCTACTGAAGCAGACTGGACACTGGAAGCGGAACTGCCCCAAGTATTTGGCGGATAAGAAGGATGGCAAGGTGAACAAAGGTATATGTGATATACATGTTATTGATGTGTACCTTACCAGAGCTCGCAGTAGCACCTGGGTATTTGATACTGGTTCTGTTGCTAATATTTGCAACTCAAAACAGGGACTACGGATTAAGTGGACACTGGCTAAGGACGAGGTGACGATGCACGTGGGAAATGGTTCCAAAGTCGATGTGATCACCGTCGGCACGCTACCTTTACATCTACCTTCCGGATTAGTTTTAGACCTAAATAATTGGTATTTGGTGCCAGCGTTGAGCATGAACATTATATCTGGATCTTGTTTGATGCGAGACGGTTATTCATTTAAATCTGAGAATAATGGTTGTTCTATTTATATGAGTAATATCTTTTATGGTCATGCACCCTTAATGAGTTGTCTATTTTTGATGAATCTCGATAGTAGTGATACACATATTCATAATGTTGAAGCCAAAAGATGCAGAGTCGATAATGATAGTGCAACTTATTTGTGGCACTGCCGTTTGGGTCATATTGGTATAAAGCGCATGAAGAAACTCCATACTGATGGACTATTGGAACCACTTGATTATGAATCACTTGGTACTTGCGAACCATGCCTCATGGGCAAGATGACTAAAATGCCATTCTCCGGGACTATGGAGCGAGCAACTGATTTGTTGGAGATCATACATACTGATGTATGTGGTCCAATGAATGTTGAGGCTCACGGGGGTATCGTTATTTTCTCACCTTCACAGATGATTTGAGCAGATATGGGTATATCTACTTAATGAAACATAAGTCTGAAACATTTGAAAAGTTCAAAGAATTTCAGAGTGAAGTTGAAAATCATTGTAACAAGAAAATTAAGTTTCTATGATCTTATTGTGGAGGAGAATATTTGAGTTACGAGTTTGGTCTACATTTGAAACAATGCAGAATAGTTTCGCAACTCACGCCACCCGGAACACCACAGTGTAATGGTGTGTCCGTACGTCGTAATCATACTTTACTAGATATGGTGCGATCTATGATGTCTCTTACTGATTTACCGCTATCATTTTGGGGTTATGCTTTAGAGACGGCTGCATTCACGTTAAATAGGGCACCATCAAAATCCGTTGAGACGACGCCTTATGAACTATGGTTTGGCAAGAAACCAAAGTTGTCGTTTCTTAAAGTTTGGGGCTGCGATGCTTATGTGAAAAAACTTCAACCTGATAAGCTCAAACCCAAATCAGAGAAATGTGTCTTCATAGGATACCCAAAGGAAACTATTGGGTACACCTTCTATCACAGATCCGAAGGCAAGACATTTGTTGCCAAGAATGGATCCTTTCTAGAGAAGGAGTTTCTCTCGAAAGAAGTGAGTGGGAGGAAAGTAGAAATTGATGAGGTAACTGTACCTGCTCCTTTATTGAAAAATAGTTCATCACAGAAACTGGTTCCTGTGACGACTACACCAATTAGTGAGGAACCTAATGATGTTGATCATGAAACTTCAGATCAAGTTACTACCGAACCTCGTAGGTCAACCAGAGTAAGATCCGCACCAGAGTGGTACGGTAATCCTATTCTGGAGGTCATGTTACTTGACCATGGCGAACCTACGAACTATGAGGAATCGATGATGAGCCCAGATTCCGCAAAATGGCTTGAGGCCATGAGATCTGAGATGGGATCCATGTATGAGAACAAAGTGTGGACTTTGGTTGACTTGCCCGATGATCGGCAAGCCATCGAGAATAAATGGATCTTCAAGAAGAAGACTGACGCTGATGGTAATGTTACTGTCTACAAAGCTCGACTTGTTGCGAAAGGTTTTTGACAAATTCAAGGGGTTGACTACGATGAGACTTTCTCACCCGTAGCGATGCTTAAGTCTGTCTGAATCATGTTAGCAATTGCCGCATTTTATGATTATGAAATTTGGCAAATGGATGTCAAAACTGCATTCCTGAATGGATTTCTGGAAGAAGAGTTGTATATGATGCAACCATAAGGTTTTGTCGATCCAAAGGGTGCTAACAAAGTGTGCAAGCTCCAGCGATCCATTTATGGACTGGTGCAAGCCTCTCGGAGTTGGAATAAACGCTTTGACAGTGTGATCAAAGCATATGGTTTTATATAGACTTTTGGAAAAGCCTATATTTACAAGAAAGTGAGTGGGAGCTTTATAGCATTTCTAATATTATATGTGGACGACATATTATTGATTGGAAATGATATAGAATTTCTGGAGAGCATAAAAGGATACTTGAATAAAAGTTCTTCAATGAAAGACCTTGGTGAAGCTGCTTATATATTGGGCATCAAGATCTATAGAGATAGATCAAGACGCTTAATTGGACTTTCACAAAGTACATACCTTGATAAAGTTTTGAAAAATTTCAAAATGGATCAAGCAAAGAAAGGGTTCTTGCCTGTAATACAAGGTGTGAAATTGAGTGAGACTCAATGCCCGACCACTGCAGAAGATAGAGAGAAAATGAAAGAAGTTCCCTATGCTTCAGCCATAGGCTCTATCATGTATGCAATGTTGTGTACCAGACCTGATGTGTGCCTTGCTATTAGTTTAGCAGGGAGTACCAAAGTAATCCAGGAGTGGATCACTGGACAGCGGTCAAGAACATCCTGAAATACCTGAAAGGGACTAAGGATATGTTTCTCGTTTATGGAGGTGACAAAGAGCTAGTCGTAAATGGTTACGTCGATGCAAGCTTTGACACTGATCCAGACGATTCTAAATTGCAAACCGGATACGTGTTTATATTGAACGGTGGAGCTGTCAGTTGGTGCATGAGGGAGTCCTGGACTAGGGGGTGTCCGGATAGCCGAACTATCATCATCGGCCGGACTCCAAGACTATGAAGATACAAGATTGAAGACTTCGTCCCGTGTCCGGATGGGACTTTCCTTGGCATGGGAAGCAAGCTTGGCGATATGGATATGTAGATCTCCTACCATTGTAACCGACTCTGTGTAACCCTAGCCCTCTCCGGTGTCTATATAAACCGGATGGCTTTAGTCCGTAGGACGAACAACAATCATACCATAGGCTAGCTTCTAGGGTTTAGCCTCCTTGATCTCGTGGTATATCTACTCTTGTAACACACATCATCAATATTAATCAAGCAGGACGTAGGGTTTTACCTCCATCAAGAGGACCCGAACCTGGGTAAAACACCGTGTCCCTTGCCTCCTGTTACCATCTGCCTAGACGCACAGTTCGGGACCCCCTACCCGAGATCCGCCGGTTTTGACACCGACATTGGTGCTTTCATTGAGAGTTCCTCTGTGTCGTCACCGATAGGCTCGATGGCTTCTTCGATCATCATCAACGATGCAGTCCAGGGTGAGACCTTCCTCCCCGAACAGATCTTCGTATTTGGCGGCTTTGCACTGCGGGCCAACTCGCTTGGCCATCTGGAGCAGATCGAAAGCTACGCCCCTGGCCGTCAGGTCAGATTTGGAAGTTTAAACTTCACGGCTGACATCCGCTGGGACTTGATCTTCGACGGATTCGAGCCACAGCCAAGCGCGCCGCACTGTCACGATGGGCACGATTTAGCTCTGCAGCCAGACAGTACCCTGGAGGCCGCACTCGAGCCCGCTCCGATCTTCAAATCGGAGCCGGCTCTGCAAATCGAGAACGGATGGCTAGACACTGCCTCGGGGGCTGCAACCTCTACGGCGATAGAGCTGAACACTGACCTTGTCCCTCATGAAGTTCGTGACTCCGAGGTGCCGGACTCCTTGCTGGACTCCGAACCTCCCGCGCCCCTTCCAATCGAATCCGATTGGGCGCCGGTCATGGAGTTCACCGCAGCGGACATCTTTCAACACTCACCTTTCGGCGACATCTTGAGTTCGCTAAAGTGTCTCTCGTTATCAGGAGAGCCCTGGCCGGACTGCGGTCAGGACAGTTGGGATGCGGACGATGAAGAAATTCAAAGCCCACCCACCACCCACTTAGTAGCCACTGTCGACGATCTAACCGACATGCTAGACTACGACTCCGAAGACATCGACGGTATGGACGACGATGCCGGAGACGACCAAGAACCAGCGCCTACCGGGCACTGGAAAGCCACCTCATCATATGACATATACATGGTGGATATCCCAAAGGATGGGAATGGCGAAGCAACAGCGGAGGATGACCCCTCCAAGAAACAGCCCAAGCGCCGGCGTCAGCGGCGCTGCTCTAAATCCCGCCACAACAAGAATGAAGATTCCGGCACCGGAGATAATAACACACCGGACAGTGCCGAAGACAACCCACTCCAGCAAGATTCAGTGCAGGAGGACAGAGACGCCAGCCCTCATGAGAGAGCGGCAGAAGAAGAGGTAGAGGATTATATGCCTCCCTCCGGAGACGAGGCAAGCCTCGACGATGACGAATTCGTCGTGCCTGAGGATCCCGTCGAACAAGAGCGTTCTAAACGCAGGCTTATGGCCACGACAAACAGCCTCAAGAAAAAGCAGCAACAGCTTAGAGCTGATCAAGATCTGCTAGCCGACAGATGGACTGAAGTCCTCGCGGCTGAAGAGCATGAGCTCGAGCGCCCCTCCAAAAGCTACCCGAAACGCAAGCTGCTCCCCTGATTAGAGGAGGAGGCGTATGAACCTGCATCACCAGCAGACAATACGGCTGACCGACCACCCCGTGGTCGCGACAGAGAGGCCCCTAGGCCCTTCACTAGAACCGTACCCCGGCATCGCTCGAAAAGCACAAAGCCACAGGGGAACGCTCTGGACTTGCGAGATATATTGGAGGATAAGGCAAGACAATCAAGATCGATCTATGGATCGCGTGGGCGCCCCATGATACATGACGACAACCGTCGCGCCGGACATAGTAAGTCCGGCCGGGCCGAACAAAATAGACAAAGCTCTTTTGAGCTACGTCGTGATGTCGCCCAGTACAGAGGCGCCGCACACCCACTATGCTTCACAGATGAAGTAATGGATCATCAAATCTCTGAAGGGTTTAAACCCGTGAATATTGAATCTTACGATGGAACAACAGACCCGCGGTTTGGATCGAAGACTATCTCCTTCACATCCACATGGCCCGCGGTGAAGATCTTCACGCCATCAAATATCTCCCACTCAAACTTAAAGGACCAGCCCGACATTGGCTTAACAGCTTGCCAGCAGAGTCAATCGGGAGTTGGGAAGACCTGGAAGCTGCATTCCTCAATAACTTCCAAGGCATGTATGTGCGACCACCAGACGCCGATGACCTAAGCCACATAATTCAGTAGCCAGATGAATCGGCCAGACAATTCTGGACACGGTTCTTCACCAAGAAAAACCAAATTGTCGACTGTCCGGATGCGGAGGCCCTCGCGGCCTTCAAGCATAACATCCGAGACGAGTGGCTTGCCCGGCACCTAGGACAGGAAAAGCCGAAATCCATGGCAGCCCTCACATCACTCATGACCCGCTTCTGCGCAGGTGAGGACAGCTGGCTAGCACGCAGCAACAACCTCAGCAAAAATTCTGGCAGTCCGGATATCAAGGACCGAAATGGCAGGTCGCGTCGTAACAAAAACAAACGCCGCATTAACGGCGATAATAGTGAAGATACGACAATCAATGCCGGATTCAGAGGCTCTAAACCCGGTCAACGGAAAAAGCCATTCAAAAGAACTACTCCGGGTCCGTCCAATTTGGACCGAATACTCGACCGCTCGTGTCAGATACACGACACCCCCGAAAAGCCAGCCAACCACACCAATAGGGACTGTTGGGTATTCAAGCAGGCAGGCAAGTTAATTGCCGAAAACAATGACAAGGGGCTGCATAGCGATGACGAGGAAGAGACCCGACCGCCGAACAATAGAGGACAGAAGGGTTTTCCCCCACAGGTGCGGACGATGAACATGATATACGCAACGCACATACCCAAAAGGGAGCGGAAGCGTGCACTCAGGGATGTATATGCGATGGAGCCAGTTACCCCGAAGTTCAATCCATGGTCCTCCTGCCCGATCACTTTTGACCGAAGGGACCACCCCACCAGCATCCGCCATGGCGGATTCGCCGCATTGGTTTTAGACCCAATCGTCGATGGATTTCACCTCACCAGAGTCCTGATGGACGGCGGCAGCAGCCTGAACCTGCTTTATCAGGATACAGTGCGCAAAATGGGCATAGACCCCTCAAGGATTAAACCTACCAAGACGACCTTTAAAGGCGTCATACCGGGTGTAGAAGCCAATTGTACAGGCTCAGTTACACTAGAAGTGGTCTTCGGATCCCCGGATAACTTCCGAAGTGAGGAGTTAATCTTCGACATAGTTCCGTTCCGCATCGGCTATCATGCTCTGCTTGGACGTACCGTGTTCGCAAAGTTCAACGCGGTGCCGCACTACGCATACCTCAAGCTCAAGATGCCAGGCCCTCGAGGAGTCATCACGGTCAACGGAAACACTGAACGCTCTCTACGAACGGAGGAACATACAGCGGCTCTCGCGGCAGAAGTACAATGCAGCCTCTTAAGGCAATTCTCGAGTCCGACCGTTAAGCGACCGGACACGGCTAAACACGCCCGGAGTAACCTACAACAAGACCACCTGGCACGTTCCGAGCACGCGTAGCAGTGCGGCCCCAACCCCAGCCCCTGCAAAACGTCAAGACAAGTCCTTCGCGCACACCATTACGCTCTGAAGATACCATGGGCATGGGGAGAGGGGCACGACCACGATAGGCCCAGCATGCGGCTCAACCACACCAGGGGCTATCAAGTGTGTCGTTCTTTTTTATTTTTTTTATTTTTACCCACAGGACTCCGTTCGTCAGAGGCCCTGTCCGGCAGCAGACCTGCCGAACTCACGATGCAACAGCCAGGGAAGAAGAAAGGCTACAACGAATATCCAGGTGGTCTCCATTACGAGCATTAAATCTGTTTTATGCACCATTCCGCAGCCTACCCCTGGAGGGGGACATGTTTAATAGTCCCACCCCTTGCTTATCGCACCATTTGTATCGTTCTGCATTTACAGCAGTTTTTCTTGAATAAGTAATGCATCACCTTTTTGCTTCCAATTGCATTTCTTTCTTATACATATGTTCATTTATGACATGTTGCATCCATACATTTTGGTACGGCTAAATACACCAGGGGCTTATGCTTCCCGCATCATGGTGTGATAAGTCCGACCACTTTCACAAGTGCGGCACCCCGAACTTATAGCATTATATGCATCGGCTCCGAATCATGTCTTGGGTCAATAGTTGGGTTTGCCCGGCTCCCATGTTTTGGTACCTTATGTTCCGTTGTATCGGCTAAGGTAGCACTGGGAGAACCACTGCGATTGCGCCCCGGTTGAGCTGGGCGAGCACCTCAGTGGAGAAAGCTAAAACTGCGTCATGATGAGGCGAGAGCTGGTCGCTGTTCGAGAGGTTTTTTGCGAGTCCCTAAAGACTTATGCCGCTTAGAGCGAGGAGCCGGCTTTTGTCGGGCCCAGGCGTGGATAGCGCCCTAAATTCGGCCTTCCGAAGACTAGGGGCTTCGCCGAAATTTAAAATTATAGAATTCTATGGCTAAGTGAGAGTGTTCAAGCATTATAAGTCCGGTTGGCTTGTTCGCTGTGTTGAGCGCCTCCCTAGATGGACCCAAAAATGGGAATAAGAGTGCTCAAGTTTATCCCGAACACCCCAGCACTCGTGGCATGGGGGCTGAAGCCGACGACTTGCCATCTCTCAGATTTGATAAACAGCTGCACAGAAGGTAATATTTTAAATTAACAAGCATTGCTTAGCGCATATGAACTAAGTTTTCAGCGCACATGATAACAAAATGCGAGTACTCAAATATTACATCTTTGGAACACTCACCCGCAATAGTGCGGGCACCCTTCAGGACACTCTTATAATACATCTCGGGCGTGCGGTGCTCCTTGCCCTGCGGTGGCGGGTCCGTCACAAGCTTCTGGGCATCCATCCTGCCCCAGTGCACCTTTGCGCGGGCAAGGGCCCGACGGGCACCTTCAATACAGGCGGAGTGCTTGATGACTTCAACCCACGGGCACGCATCCACCAGCTGCCGCACCAGGCCGAAGTAGCTCCCAGGCATGGCCTCCTTAGGCCACAGCTGAACTATGAGGCCCTTCATGGCCTGCTCGGCCGCCTTGTGGAGCTCGACCAGCTGCTTCAGCTGGTCGCTAAGGGGCACCGGATGTCCGGCCTCAGCATACTGAGACCAGAAGACCTTCTCCATCGAGCTCCCCTCCTCGGCCCGGTAGAACGCGGCAACATCGGACACGCTGCGAGGAAGATCTGCGAATGCTCCTGGAGAGCTCCGAATTTGGGTAAGCAACAGGTAATTAACACTCACATGCTTACTTTGCATGAAAAATGCCTTACCCGCTGCTATTTTCTTCAATGCCTCGATTTCTTGGAGGGCTTTGTAGGCTTCGGACTTAGCAGCTTTGGCACTCTCAAGAGCCGATGCAAGCTCAGACTCTCGAGTCTTCGAGTCACGCTCCAGGCTCTCATGTTTTTTCACGAGATCCTGGAGCTCTTGCTGTACCTCCGCCACCCGCGCCTCCTGCTTCGCTCGCTCGGTGCGCTCCGCGGCCGCATTACGTTCGGCCGCGGCCACCGCCTCCTTCAGGGTAGCTGCCTCATTAGTGGCCCCTGCAATACCCACGTTATTCTTGTCATTCTTCTTGCAACCAAAATCCTTTTCTGTAAGGTACAATTTTAATAAGGTGTTACTCACCTTCCTTGTCCTCGAGCTGCTTCTTGGCACGACCGAGCTCGTTCTCGGACCGCTCGAGGCTTTCCTTCAAAGTATTGACCTCCGCAGTAAGTGCGATAGAGGTCAGCAGCACAGCCTGCAATCCCATATTGACATATTTTTTATGACTCCTTCATATATCTTTTTAAAGATCCTCAGTCCGGCTTTTATTTCCGAACACCGAACCGAGCATCAGGGGCTACTGTCTATGCGGTACTATTTTACATATATCAAAATTCTTACCTCAAAGCCTGTTAGAAGGCTGCCGCAGGCTTCGGTCAGCCCGCTCTTGGCGAGCTGAACCTTCTGAATCACCGCACTCATAACAGTGCGGTGTTCCTCTTCGATGGAGGCGCCATTGAGCGCCTCCAGTAAGCTATCCGGCGCCTCCGGTTGGACGGAGGCTGCCGGCGTCACGGTCTTGCCCTTCTTATGAAGGGGCCGCCCGCCGGACTCTGGAGCCACTATGGGTTCCGGGGCCGAGTCCGGCGCAAAGTCCGGGAGGTTGTCTTGCGACACCTCCGGAGCCTCCTCCTCCTGGTGGGTCCCTTCCCGGGATCCCACCTCGGCATCGTCCGCATCACGGGGGGTGGAGGCGGTCGGAAGAGAATCCATATCCGACGCACCTAAGGACCCGCTCGACGAAGCGGGAAGATCATCCTTGGGCGGACTGCAGGGTTGTATGCGGTATTAGAAAGACATTGTGTGGCAAAAAATAAAAATCATGAAGTTATTCGGGAGTCTGGATACTTATGATCTCGCCAGGGGCTTGGCCCTTGGAGGCCAGTCCTCGTCGTCGTCACTGGCGTTAGCAGAGCAGTCCGGGGAAAGAGTTTTCCCTTCTTGGACCCTTCGGCCTCCCTCGTTGGGGAGGCCTTTCTTTTCTTCCCTCCCCCCGCTGGGGGAGAGGCTTTCTTCTTCTCCTCCTCACCTTTGTGAGAGGAGTCGGCCTCGGAGTCATCATCCGATAACACCTGAAAACGGGAACTCTTCCGAGTCCACGTGGTGCCGGAGCCAGCAGCCCCGTTAAGCGGGCGTCCGCTGGGTCCTCTGGCAATGGGGCCGGACAGATAGTCTGTTCGGCCTTCGTCAGCCAGTCCTGTCAAAGGAAAGGGAGTTTAGATCCCGCATAGAGTCAAACTATGGAAAACAAACGTCCCGTAAAGGACAAAATCACTTACCTCGTTAGCCGGACGCTGCGAGCTAAATCCACGATCTTCGGTAGCGGATGCGGGAGCCTCGGCGCCCTTGAACAACACCTTCCAGACATCTTCGTACGTAGTGTCGAAGAGCCCGCTCAAAGTCTAGTGTTGTGCCAGATCAAACTCCCACATGTTGAAGCCTCGGCGTTGGCATGGGAGAATCTGGCGAATGAGCATGACCTAGACTACGTTGACAAGCTTGAGCTTCTTGTCCACTAGCTTTTGGATACATGCTTGGAGTCCGGTCAGCTCCTCCGAATCACCCCAAGTCCGGCCGCTCTCTTTCCAGGAGGTGAGCCGTGTGGGGATGCCAGATCTGAATTCGGGGGCCGCTGCCCATTCAGGGTCACGCGGCTCGGTGATGTAGAACCACCCCGATTGCCACCCCTTGATGGTTTCCACGAAAGTGCCCTCAAGCCAAGTGACGTGGGACATCCTGCCCACCATGGCACCTCCGCACTCCGCTTGGCTGCCCTTCACAACCTTCGGCTTGACACTGAAGGTCTTGAGCCACAAGCCGAAGTGGGGCTGGATGCAGAGGAAGGCCTCACACACGACGATAAACACCGAGATGTTGAGGATGAAATTCGGGGCCAGATCATGGAAATCCAGGCCGTAATAGAACATGAGCCCCCGGACAAATGGATGGAGTGGGAAGCCCAGTCCACGGAGGAAATGGGGAAGAAATACTACCCTCTCATGGGGCCTGGGGGTGGGGATGAGCTCTCCCTCGTCGGGGAGCCGGTGCGTGATGTTGCTGGACAAATATCCGGCGCTGCGCAGCTTCTGGATCTGCCCCTCCGTGACGGAGGAGGCCATCCACTTGCCTCCCACTCCGGACATAGTTGGAGGAGGTTGAGGTGAGATGTGCGAACTTGGGCGCTGGAGCTCGAGTTCGCGGAGATGGATAAGCCAAGGAGGAAGAAGGCGTAGGTAAAAGGGTTGGATCGTTATCCCCTTATATGGGCGGTCACAAACATGCGTCCCCACCGGCCTGATAAAACTCGTTTATCCCCCAAGCGCCGCAAACAATGGCGCGTTTGGGTTACCCACGTCCATATTTATGAGAATCCCGGAATAAGGGGAACACGATCTCTGCTTCGACAGGACGTGCCAAGGAAACCGCTTCGCTAAACGCGCTGAGGTGGTACGATAAAAACAATTCTAGTAAAGGCTTGGTAGTGGTGTGACGTCACGCCACCAAATACGTCATCAGATTGAACTTGTGTAATGTTATTCTCTCTACGGTGGTATGTGGAATTTATTTTGCAGAGCCGGACACTATCCTGGCGTTCACAATCTTCTATGAATTATTCGGAGGAGGAACCCGCCTTGCAATGCCGAAGACAATATGCACGTCGGACTCGTCGTCATTGAAGCCTTGTTCAGGGGCTACTGAGGGAGTCCTGGACTAGGGGGTGTCCGGATAGCCGAACTATCATCATCGGCCGGACTCCAAGACTATGAAGGTACAAGATTGAAGACTTCGTCCCGTGTCCGGATGGGACTTTCCTTGGCGTTGAAGGCAAGCTTGGCGATACGGGTATGTAGACCTCCTACCATTGTAACCGACTCTGTGTAACCCTAGCCCTCTCCGGTGTCTATATAAACCGGATGGCTTTAGTCCGTAGGACGAACAACAATGATACCATAGGCTAGCTTCTAGGGTTTAGCCTCCTTGATCTCGTGGTAGATCTACTCTTGTAACACACATCATCAATATTAATCAAGCAGGACGTAGGGTTTTACCTCCATCAAGAGGGCCCGAACCTAGGTAAAACATCGTGTCCCTTGCCTCCTGTTACCATCCGCCTAGACGCATAGTTCGGGACCCCTACCCGAGATCCGCCGGTTTTGACACCGACAATGCAGTTCTAAACAAAGCATCATGGCGGGATCTACATGTGAAGCAGAGTACATAGCTGCTTCGTAAGCAACAAATGAAGGAGTCTAGATGAAGGAGTTCATATCCGATCTAGGTGTCATACCTAGTGCATCGGGTCCAATGAAAATCTTTTGTGACAATACTGGTGCAATTGCCTTGGCAAAGGAATCCAGATTTCGCAAGAGAACCAAGCACATCAAGAGATGCTTCAATTCCATCCGGGACCAAGTCCAGGTGGGAGACATAGAGATTTGCAAGATACATACGGAACTGAATGTTGCAGACCCGTTAACTAAGCCTCTTCCACGAGCAAAACATGATCAACACCAAGGCTCCATGGGTGTTAGAATCATTACTGTGTAATCTATATTATTGACTCTAGTGCAAGTGGGAGACTGAAGGAAATATGCCCTAGAGGCAATAATAAAGTTATTATTTATTTCCTCATATCATGATAAATGTTTATTATTCATGCTAGAATTGTATTACCCGGAAACATAATACATATGTGAATACATAGACAAACAGAGTGTCACTAGTATGCCTCTACTTGACTAGCTCGTGAATCAAAGATGGTTAAGTTTCGTAACCATAGACATGAGTTGTCATTTGATTAATGGGATCACATCATTAGGAGAATGATGTGATTGACTTGACCCATTCCGTTAGCTTAGCACTTGATCGTTTAGTATGTTGCTATTGCTTTCTTCATGACTTATACATGTTCCTGTGACTATGAGATTATGCAACTCCCGTTTACCGAAGGAACACTTTGTGTGCTACCAAACATCATAACGTAACTGGGTGATTATAAAGGTGTTCTACAGGTGTCTCTGAAGGTACTTGTTGAGTTCACATATTTCGAGATTAGGATCTGTCACTCCGATTGTCGGAGAGGTATCTCTGGGCCCTCTCGGTAATGCACATCACTTTAAGCCTTGCGAGCAATGTAGCTAATGAGTTAGTTACGGGATGATGCATTACGTAGCGAGTAAAGAGACTTGTCGGTAACGAGATTGAACTAGGTATTGAGATACCTATGATCGAATCTCGGGCAAGTAACATACCGATGACAAAGGGAACAACATATGTTGTTATGCGGTTTGACCAATAAAGATCTTCATAGAATATGTAGGAGCCAATATGAGCATCCAAGTTCTGCTATTGGTTATTGACCGGAGACGTGTCTCGGTCATGTCTACATAGTTCTCGAACCCGTAGGGTCCGCACGGTTAAAGTTAGATGACGATTATATTATGAGTTTATGTGTTTGGATGTACCGAAGGTAGTTCGGAGTCCCGGATGTGATCACGGACATTATGAGGAGTCTCGAAATGGTCGAGACATGAATATTGATATATTGGACGACTATATTCAGACACCGGAATGGTTCCGGGGGTTATCGGATATATACCGGAGTACCGGGGGGTTACCGAAACCCCCCCGGAGGTTAATGGGCCTCATGGGCCCAAGTGGTGGAAGACGAGAGGCGGCCAAGGGGCAGCTGCGTGCCCCTCCCCCCCAAGTCCGAATTGGAAAAGGACGGGGGGGTGGGGTGCCCCCCCTTTCCTTTCCCCCTCTCTCTCCTTCCCTCTCCTCTCTTACTCCAACAAGGAAGGGGGGAGTCCTACTCCCGGTGGGAGTAGGACTCCTCATGGGGCGCGCCAAGGGTGGCCGGCTCCCTCCCTCTCCTCCACTCCTTTATATACGGGGAGGGAGGCACCCCCTAGAGACACAACAATTGATCCCTTGGATCTCTTAGCCGTGTGCGGTGCCCCCCTCCACCATAATCCACCTCGATAATATTGTAGTGGTGCTTAGGTGAAGCCCTGCGTCGGTAGAACATCATCATCATCACCACGCCGTCATGCTGACGGAACTCTCCCTCAAAGCTCGACTGGATCGGAGTTCGAGGGACATCATCGAGTTGAACGTGTGCAGAACTCGGAGGTGCCATGCGTTCGGTACTTGATCAGTCGGATTGTGAAGACATACGGCTACATCAACCGTGCTGTGCTAACGCTTCCGCTTTCGGTCTACGAGGGTACGTGTACACACTCTCCCCTCTCATTGCTATGCATCACCATGATCCGGCGCGTGCGTAGGAATTTTTTTGAAATTACTACGTTCCCCAACACCACGGTGGGCGCCGACTGTCGTGGTTTTGTCACGGCAGATGTCCTTAGTGTGAGGACTTAGTCGTGAGGCCGACACATCTAGGTAGTAGCTTGAAAGGGGTTGAGTGAGACGAGAGACGCGAGGTTTTACCCAGGTTCAACTCCTCACGGTGGAGGTAAAAGCCTACATCCCGCTTCATTGATATCGATCGGGACAATTGCATTTTTGCCCCTAGTTGGAACCTACCCCTGGGGTTTGCCCTTACTTTTCGACTCCACTTAGTTTTGCCCTTAGATTTGCCCCCGGGGTCACCCGAATGCCCTTTGACCGTTTGACCAATACTTTGAAAATTCATAACAAATTCATATGAACACGGAAAAATGCAAATAAGATATCAAAATGTTCAGACAAACATCATCTTTATCTGCATATCATTTGCATTAAGTACAAAAGTATCATTTAAACTACCCGAGGTTAATAATGTTATTAACATTATTGAAAATAAAAAGGTATAAAAATACTTTTTTCATGAATAAAAATTACATGCAAATGTAGGTGATGTTTTCCGAACATCCTGATATCCTTTTTGCATTTTTCCGAGCACATATCAACTTGTTATGAATGTTCGAACGATTTTGACCAATATTTTGAAACTTCATAAAAAGTTGATAAGAACTCAAAAAAATGCAAATAATGTATTAGGATGTTTATAAAACGTCACCTACATTTGCATGTAATTTTTATTCCTGAAAAAAACATTGTTTATACCTTTTTATTTTTAATAATGTTAATAACATTAATAACCTTAGGTAGTTTAAAGAGTACTTTTGTCCTGAATGCAAATGACATACATATAAAGGTAATATTTAGCTGAACATTTTGATGTCCTATTTGCATTTTTCTGAGCTCATATCAATTTGTTATGAATTTTCAAAGTATTGGTCAAATGGTCAAAGGGCATTCGGGCGACCTGGGAGGATAATCTAAGGGCAAAACTGAGCAGAGTCGAAAAGTAAGGGCAAAACCCATGGGTAGGTTCCAACTAGGGGCAAAACTGCATTTGTCCCATATCGATCATGGTGCTCAGGATTACAAGGGTGCTCTTTTTCTACCTCTCTCTCGACTCTCGAGAGTTATTGACTTGTCTCAACTTGTCCCTCTTGGGGTGCCCCGACCCTCCTTATATAAGTTGAAGGGGCGGGTTACATGACTAGTCCTAGTAGGATTAGGATTACTCTATTACAAGTGGAGTCCTAGTCTTGCTTCCTTTGTAAAGGAATGTTCCTTATGCCTTTCCTTTTAAGCCGGCCTACCATAACATGAGTCAGCCTTCTGGGCCTTGAGCCATGTCATCTATCTGACCCGCCATCGGGGTCATCAGTGAGTCACCAGTCTTTGGGTGGGTCATCCGTCAGTCGCCAAGCTATGGGTGGGTCACCAATGAGTGGCCAAGCTCCAGCCGGATCATACATCAGGCTGGGTTACACATCGGGGTATATCCCCGACAATTGGGATATGCATGTTGGTGACTGAATGTTGTTAGGAGCCTCGGGTGAGATCTCGAATGTCACGAGGAGCTCCAGAATGGTCTGGAGGTAAAGATTTATATATGGAAAGTTTTTTCAGGGTTACGGAAAAAGTTTTAGTTTTTCGGTATTGTACTAGGAAACTTCCAGAAGGTTCTAGAAACTTTCGAAGGTGTCCGGAAGTCCACCAGGGGTTCCATCACATCCCAACGGTCAGCATGGGCTGAGGGGAGGCGCCTTGGCCTTATTGGGCCAGGCACAGAAGTCCCTCAAGGCCCATGTGGCTAGGAAAGGTGGAAAGTCCACCTGTGTATGGAAAGGAGGCATTGGACTAGGAGTCGAACTCCTCCCCTTGGTGCGCCAGCTCTAGGGCTTGGAGGGCTGGCCACCACGCCCCTCCACCTATATATAGAGGGGAAGGGGCGCCCCAAGAGGACAAACAAGCCCTTGACCCCCCTCGTTCTCCTGTTACTTTGTAACTCCTCCGTCTTCATTGTTTCGGTAGCGCTCAGCGTAACCCTGCGAGAATCACTCCACCACCATCACTGTCACGCCGTCCTGCTGCCGGTGATCCCATCTACTTCTTCTCCCTCGTTTGTTGGATCAAGGAGGAGGAGACATCATCGATCCGTACGTGTGCTGAACGCGAAGGTGCCGTCCGTTCGGTACTTCATAAGTTTGGATCGCGATTGGATCATGACGGGTACGACTAGATCAACCGCATGATATATGCTTCCGCTTAACGGTCTTTGAGGGTACGTAGACATACTCTCCCCTCTCGTTGCTATGCTTCTCCTAGATAGATCTTGGCTGTTCATAGGATTTTTTTGATTTTCATGCTTCATTCCCCAATAGTGGCATCATGAGCTGGGTCTATACGTAAATGTATATGTACGAGTAGAACACAAAGAGTTGTGGAATTGATGCTCAAATTTCTTGCCTCTATTTTCTTATTTGGATTCGACGGTATTGTGCGAAGAAGCGGCTTGAACCAACTTTACATGTCCTCGCACATGAGACTGGTTTCACCGCCTGACATGCAACTTGTTTTGCATAAGGTGGCTAGTGGGTGTCTGTCTCTCCTACTTTAGTTGAATCTAATTTGACGAAGGCGGTCCTTCTAGAAGGTTAAAAGGCAACTTTATTATCACTGTTGTGGCTTTGGTAGGTAAGAACAGTTCTTGCTAGTTGCCCATAGCAGTCACGTAAAATTTGCAACAACAAAGTAGAGGACGTCTAACTTGATTTTACAAGGCATTTTGTGATGTGGTATGGCCAAAAACATGATGTGATATATGTTGATGTATGAGATGATCATGTTTTGTAATAGGTTCACAACTTGCATGCCGAGTTCGGCAATCGGTATGAGCCATAGGGTTGTCTTTAATTTACTAATCGTCATTCAATTGCTTTACTTTATCGCTATGCGTTAGCAATAGTTGTAGAAGCAATAGTTGGCATGACGGCCACGTGACGACACGATGATGGAGATCATGGTGTCTTGCCAGTCACGATGGAGATCATGCCAGTACTTTGGAGATGGAGATCAAAGGCATCAGATGATAATGGTCATATCATGTCACCTATTGATTGCATGTGATGTTTATCTATTTATGCATCTTATTTTGCTCAGGACTATGATAGCAGTATGAGATGATCCCTTCACCTAATTTCAAGGAATTGCGTTCTCCCTAAGTATGTGATGACCCACAAGTATAGGGGATCTATCGTAGTCCTTTCTATAACTAAGAATGTCGAACCCAACGAGGAGCAGAACGAAATGAAAAGTGGTTTTCAGTAAGGTATTCCCTGCAAGCACTGAAATTATCGGTAACAGATAGTTTTGTGATAAGGTAATTTGTAATGGGTAATAAGTAACAAAAGTAACTAAGGTGCAGCAAGGTGACCCAATCCTTTTTATAGCAAAGGACAAGCCTGGACGAACTCTTATATAAAGCAAAGTGCTCCCGAGGACACATGGGAATTATCGTCAAGCTAGTTTTCATCATGCTCATATGATTCACGTTCGTTACTTTGATAATTTGATATGTGGGTGGACTGGTGCTTGGGTGTTGTCCTTACCTGGACAAGCCTCCCACTTATGATTAACCCCTCCCGCGAGCATCCGCAACTATGAAAGAAGAATTAAGGTAAACCTAACCATACACTACAAAAAAATACACTTCCGTGATGATATGTGTTTGTCACAGTAGGTCGCGTTTTTTATCATGCATGTACATCCATGACGATTTTATTACATAATCAAGATAGTCATACCTATGCTGTCGTAGAAGTGTTCCATGACATTGCCAAAATTATCATCACGGAAGTGTCCACTTCCATGACGATAAATCGCGCGTCACAGAAGTGCTTTCGTCAAGGGTGACCGACACGTGGCATCCACCGTAACGGGACGCCGTTAAGCTATCGGGTCCGGTTTTGGATCTGATAATCCGTTAACAGCCAGGACCAATGGGGATTTTCCATGTGTAAAATTCTCATTGCCCAGAGGAAACACGTGTTGGCTCACCGTTGGGACAGATGTCATCCACTCATTGGATAGGAGGCGCCTATGATACATCGACACGTGGCACGGCCCAACAGAGGCCCATTCTGGTGAAAAGGCTGACCCGTTTGACTTTGTCAAAAGGTAATGGGCCGGCCCACAAAAAGCCTATTAACGACCTGTTCGTATATAGCCCGTTTACGGCCCGCTAACTCCCGGCCCGTTACGGCCTATCGGAATTAAGCCCAGTACCTTCATTTGGGCCGTCCAATATGATTCCAGCCCGTTGTAACTTCCGGTCCATGTATGGCCCATGATGTCTTTCGGCCCATATGAGGCCCTTTGTAACTCTTGGCCCATTAAAGGCCAGAGATGAAACTAGACCATAATGAACAGTGTATCGCTTTATACCCATCAACGGCCCATTATTCCGTCGGTCGTTTCCATCCCATGTTAACTTTCGGCCTTCTAAGGGCACATTTATTAGGCTCATTTCTAGAATTTGGTTAGTTAGAGTCCTTTATTGGCCTGTTCCGTTTGTGGGCCAAATTCAGCATGTGGTAACATTCGGCTCGTTTGTGGCCCGTTAACCCGTTGGGCTGTTTTCATAGCGTTATCAAATGTGGCCTATTAACAGCCCGTTATGGTCCATGAATAGTACGACCCATGTTTTGCAAAATGATTATACGCCCCGTAGAAGGCCCATGGATCCTACGGCCCGTAGAAGACCAATGGATCCTACGACCCGTAGAAGGCCCATGGATCATACGGCCCGTAGAAAGTCCATGGATCCTACGGCCCGTAGAAGGCCCACAGATCCTACGGCCCGTAGGAGGCCCGCAGATCCTACGACCGCAGGAGGCCCATGGTTACAACAGTCCGTGTGTTGCCAAGATTATTGTGGCCTAGTTACCAAAAATAGGTTATTGTGGCCACTAGAAAAACGCAGAAAAAGAACTACAGTGACTACAAGCAAACAACCAAACAAGACAATAAGGAAATAAATAAGCAAGCAACTAACGCTAGCCTATTACAGCTATTACACATATTACATCCACTGGGCATCAAAGTTCGCCACCAGTGCAAATATAGGGAACAAAGCAGCATATTACATACACTGGCCGTCAAAATTGGCCACCAGTGCAAATAAACGAGGTAGCAAAACAAGTCCATAGCTGAAATAACTTCAAAAGAGCTCAAGAAACGTTATCCTGGGTATCCACCATCCTGGCAATAAGCTTAGCAAGCTTATTAGCTTTGTCCTATTTGGCGCTAAAATCCCCCAACACTTATTGTTGCACCAGAAAGTATGCATCTGAATGCTCCAGGGACTTCCGCGGTCCTTCTGCTTCTTGTCGCAGCACAGCTGATCGATGTATTTCAGCTTGTAGTTGAGACCCAAGAAACCGAACTGATTCAGATAATGAGTTTGAATAGTGAGGGAGTCCTGGATTAGGGGGTCCTCGGACAGCCGGACTATGTACTTGTGCCGGACTATTGGACTACGAAGATACTAGATTGAAGACTTCGTCCCGTGTCCGGGTGGGACTCTCCTTTGCGTGGAAGGCAAGCTTGGCAATTCGGATGTGTAGATTTCCTTCTCTGTAACCGACTCTATGTAACCCTAGCCCCCCCGGTGTCTATATAAACCGGAGGGTTTGGTCCGTAGGACAACAACAATCATAATTATAGGCTAGCTTCTAGGGTTTAGCCTATACGATCTCGTGGTAGATCAACTCTTGTAATACTCATATCATCAAGATCAATCAAGCAGGAAGTAGGGTATTACCTCCATAGAGAGGGCCCGAACCTGGGTAAACATTGAGTCCCCCACCTCCTGTTACCGTTAGCCTTAGACACACAGTTTGGGACCCCCTACCCGAGATCCGTCGGTTTTGACACCGACATTGGTGCTTTCATTGAGAGTTCCACTGTGTCGTCACGGTAAGGCTTGATATCTCGCCTTGTTATCAAGGACAACACCACCTCTGGGGGAGCCCTGGCTTTAGGCCAAACTCTCCGACTAGGCGGCTTCATCATGACCGCCCATTCGGTCGCCGCGCCGACGGCGACTTCTCGGGTCATCAAAAACAGCATCCACGTCAGCTTGGAATACACCGAACAGATGGATATAATGGAGCTCTCGTCCTTGAATGAGCTCTTGGATCGCATCGCCGCCTTGGGAATCACTATGGACTATGATCAGATCGGGCTTAAACCCGACCAAAGAGAGATTAACTCTCTGCTAGTCACCCATCAGATAGCGGTGGTGGAGGAGCAATGCAGCGATTCTTCCTCTATTTTGAGGATGAACTATGTCTGTATTCCCAAGCTCTCCGAGCCGGATACCCGTCTGCGGGAGGACATGACCCAGGCTCCGAACTTAGAATCGAGCAGCGGGCCAGAAAAATTGGGCAACATCCCAGAGCCCGAACTGCCAAGTTTGGAAGCTCCTCTGCCCCTGGGTCTCAGATTGGGTCAGGGTTCGGACTTAAATCTACCCACACACCCAGATACAAGCGATCTTTCCCACATTAGACAAGAGTTCCAAGAGACAGTACATCACTTTTGGCCCAGATTCCTATTGGAAATATGCCCTAGAGGTAATAATAAAATGGTTATTATTATATTTCTTTGTTCATGGTAATAGTCTATTATTCATACTACAATTGTGTTATCCGGAAATCGTAATACACGTGTGAATACATAGACCACAACGCGTCCCTAGTGAGCCTCTAGTTGACTAGCTCGTTGATCAACAGATAGTCTTGGTTTCCTGACTATGGGCATTGGATGTCATTGATAACGGGATCACATCATTAGGAGAATGGTGATGGACAAGACCCAATCCTAAGCATAGCTCAAAAATTGTGTAGTTCGTTTAGCTAGAGCTTTTCCAAATGTCAAGTATCATTTCCTTAGACCATGAGATTGTGCAACTCCCGGATACCGTAAGAGTGCTTTGGGTGTGCCAAACGTCACAACGTAACTGGGTGACTATAAAGGTGCACTACGGGTATCTCTGAAATTGTCTGTTGGGTTGGCACGAACCGAGACTGGGATTTGTCACTCCGTATGATGGAGAGGTATGTCTGGGCCCACTCGGTAATGCATCCTCATAATGAGCTCAATGTGACCAAGTGTCTGGTCACGGGATCATGCATTGCGGTACAAGTAAAGTGACTTGCCGGTAACGAGATTAAACGAGGTATTGGGATATCGACGATCGAGTCTCGGGCAAGTAACGTACCGATTGACAAAGGGAATTGTATACGGGGTTGCTTAAATCCTCGACATCGTGGTTCATCCGATGAGATCATCGAGGAGCATGTGGGAGCCAAAATGGGTATCCAGATCCCGCTGTTGGTTATTGACCGGAGAGGCGTCTCCGTCATGTCTGCATGTCTCCCGAACCCGTAGGGTCTACACACTTAAGGTTCGGTGACGCTAGGGTTGTAGAGATATGAGTATGCAATAAACCGAAAGTTGTTCGGAGTCCTGGATGAGATCCTAGACGTCACGAGGAGTTCCGGAATGGTCCGGAGGTAAAGAATTATATATAGGAAGTCAGGTTTCGGCCATTGCGAAAGTTTCGGGGGTCACCAGTATTGTACCGGGACCATCGGAAGGGTCCCGGGGGTCCACCGGGTGGGGCCACCTATCCCGGAGGACCCCATGGGCTGAAGTGGGAGGGGAACCAGCCCCTGGTGGGCTGGTGCGCCCCCCTTGGGGCCCCCTTGCGCCTAGGGTTGGGAAACCCTAGGGATGGGGGCGCCTCCACCTGGCTTGGGGGGCAAGCCTCCCCCCTGGCCGCCCCCCTAGGAGATCCCATCTCCTAGGGCCAGCACCCCCCTAGGGGCCATATATAAAGAGGGGGGGAGGGAGGGCAGCCGCACCCTTGCACTTGGCGCCTCCCTTCCCCCTTGCTACACCTCTCCCTCCCGTAGACGCTTGGCGAAGCCCTGCCGGGATCCCTGCTGCATCCACCACCACGCCGTCGTGCTGCTGGATCTTCATCAACCTCTCCTTCCCCCTTGCTGGATCAAGAAGGAGGAGACGTCTCGCTGACCATACGTGTGTTGAACGCGGAGGTGCCGTCCGTTCGGTGCTGGGATCTCCGGTGATTTGGATCACGATGAGTATGACTCCCTTAACCCCGTTCTCTTGAATGCTTCCGCTCGATCTACAAGGGTATGTAGATGCACTCCTCTCTCTCATTGCTAGATGAACTCATAGATTGATCTTGGTGAAACCGTAGGAATTTTTTTGTTTTCTGCAACGTTCCCCAACAGTGGCATCATGAGCTAGGTCTATGCGTAGTTCTCTTTGCGCGAGTAGACCACAAATTGTTGTGGGCGTAGATGTTGTCAACTTTCTTGCCACTACTAGTCTTATTTTGCTTCAGCAGTATTGTGGGATGAAGCGGCCCGGACCGACATTACACGTATGCTTACGTGAGACAGGTTCCACCGACTGACATGCACTAGTTGCATAAGGTGGCTAGCGGGTGTCTGTCTCTCCCACTTTAATGGGAGCGGATTTGATGAAAAGGGTCCTTATGAAGGGTAAATAGAAGTTGACAAATCACGTTGTGGCTTTTACGTAGGTAAGAAAACGTTCTTGCTAGAACGCTATTGCAGCCACGTAAAACATGCAACAACAATTAGAGGACGTCTAACTTGCTTTTGCAACATATGATTTGTGATATGATATGGCCAAAAGTTGTGATGTGATGTGGCCAAAAGTTGTGATGAATGATGAATGATATATTGTGATGTATGAGATCATGTGTTTGTAATAGGAATCACGACTTGCATGTCGATGAGTATGACAACCGGCAGGAGCCATAGGAGTTGTCTTAATTATTGTATGACCTGCGTGTCAATGATTTAACGCCATGTAATTACTTTAATTTATTGCTAAACCGTTAGCTATAGTAGTAGAAGTAATAGTTGGCGAGCAACTTCATGGAGACACGATGATGGAGATCATGGTGTCATGCCGATGACGAAGATGATCATGGAGCCCCGAAGATGGAGATCAAAGGAGCTATATGATATTGGCCATATCATGTCACTACTATTTGATTGCATGTGATGTTTATCATGTTTTTACATCTTGTTTACTTAGAACGACGGTAGTAAATAAGATGATCCCTCATAATAATTTCAAGAAAGTGTTCCCCCTAACTGTGCGCCGTTGCGACAGTTCGTTGTTTCAAAGCACCACATGATGATCGGGTATGATAGATTCTAACGTTCACATACAACGGGTGTAAGACAGATTTACACATGCAAAACACTTAGGTTAACTTGACGAGCCTAGCATGTACAGACATGGCCTCGGAACACAAGAGACTGAAAGGTCGAACATGAGTCGTATGGAAGATACGATCAACATGGAGATGTTCACCGATGATGACTAGTCCGTCTCACATGATGATCGGACACGGCCTAGTCGACTCGGATCATGTAACACTTAGATGACTAGAGGGATGTCTAATCTGAGTGGGAGTTCATTAAATAATTTGATTAGATGAACTTAGTCTAAAATCTTTGCAAAAATCTCTTGTAGATCAAATGGCCAACGCTCATGTCAACATGAACTTCAACGCGTTCCTAGAGAAAACCAAGCTGAAAGATGATGGCAGCAACTATACGGACTGGGTCCGGAACCTGAGGATCATCCTCATAGCTGCCAAGAAAGCATATGTCCTAGAAGGACCGCTAGGTGAAGCACCCATTCCAGAGAACCAAGACGTTATGAACGCTTGGCAGTCACGTGCTGATCATTACTCCCTCGTTCAGTGCGGCATGCTTTACAGCTTAGAACCGGGGCTCCAAAAGAGTTTTGAGCAACACGGAGCATATGAGATGTTCGAGGAGCTGAAAATGGTTTTCCAAGCTCACGCCCGGGTCAAGAGATATGAAGTCTCCGACAAGTTCTATAGTTGTAAGATGGAGGAAAATAGTTCTGTCAGTGAGCACATACTCAAAATGTCTGGGTTGCACAACCACCTGTCCCAGCTGGACATTAACCTCCCGGACGAGGCGGTCATTGACAGAATCCTTTAGTCGCTCCCACCGAGCTACAAGAGCTTTGTGATGAACTACAATATGCAGGGGATGGTGAAAGCTATTCCTGAAGTATTTTCAATGCTGAAGTCAGCAGAGGTAGAAATCAAAAAGGAACATCAAGTGTTGATGGTCAATAAAACCACCAAGTTCAAGAAAGGCAATGGTAAGAAGAACTTCAAGAAGGACGGCAAGGATGTTGCCGTGCCCGATAAGCCAGTTGCCGGGAAGAAGTCAAAGAATGGACCCAAGCCTGAGACTAAGTGCTTTTATTGCAAAGGGAAGGGTCACTGGAAGCGGAACTGCCCCAAATACTTAGCGGACAAGAAGGCCGGCAACACTAAAGGTATATGTGATATACATGTAATTGATGTGTACCTTACCAGTGCTCATAGTAGCTCCTGGGTATTTGATACCGGTGTCGTTGTTCATATTTGTAACTCAAAGCTGGAGCTGCGAAATAAGCGGAGACTGGCGAAGGACGAGGTGACAATGCGCGTCGGGAATGGTTCCAAGGTCGATGTGATCACCGTCGGCACGCTACCTCTACATTTACCCACGGGATTAGTTTTAAACCTCAATAATTGTTATTTAGTGCCAAGTTTGAGCATGGACATTGTATCTGGATCTCGTTTAATACGAGATGGCTACTCATTTAAATCCGAGAATAATGGTTGTTCTATTTATATGAGAGATATGTTTTATGGTCATGCCCTGATGGTCAATGGTTTATTCTTAATGAATCTCGAACGTAATGTTACACATATTCATAGTGTGAATACCAAAAGATGTTGATAATGATAGTCCCACATACTTGTGGCACTGCCGCCTTGGTCACATTGGTGTCAAGCGCATGAAGAAGCTCCATGCAGATGGACTTTTAGAGTCTCTCGATTATGAATCATTTGACACATGCGAACCATGCCTCATGGGCAAAATGACCAAGACTCCGTTCTCCGGAACAATGGAGCGAGCAACCAACTTATTGGAAATCATACATACTGATGTGTGCGGTCCAATGAGCGTTGAGGCCCGCGGAGGATATCATTATGTTCTCACTCTCACTGATGACTTGAGTAGATATGGGTATGTCTACTTGATGAAACACAAGTCTAAGACCTTTGAAAAGTTCAAGGAATTTCAGAATGAAGTAGAGAATCAACGTGACCGAAAAATAAAGTTCTTATGATCAGATCACGGAGGAGAATATTTAAGTCACGAATTTGGTACGCACTTAAGAAAATGTGGAATCGTTTCACAACTCACGCTGCCTGGAACACCTCAACGTAACGGTGTGTCCGAACGTCATAGTCACACTCTATTGGATATGGTGCAATCTATGATGTCTCTTACCAATTTACCACTATCATTTTGGGGATACGCTCTAGAGACAGCTACATTCACTTTAAATAGGGCTCCGTCTAAATCCATTGAGACGACACCGTATGAATTATGGTTTGGGAAGAAACCTAAGCTGTCGTTTCTAAAAGTTCGGGGATGCGATGCTTATGTCAAGAAACTTCAACCTGAAAAGCTCGAACCCAAGTCGGAAAAATGTGTCTTCATAGGATAGCCTAAGGAAACCATTGGGTATATCTTCTACCTTAGATCCGAAGGCAAGATCTTTGTTGCCAAGAATGGATCCTTTCTGGAAAAAGAGTTTCTCTCGAAAGGAGTAAGTGGGAGGAAAGTAGAACTTGATGAAGTACTACCTCTTGAACTGGAAAGTAGTGCAGCTCAGGAAAATGTTCATGTGGTGCCTACACCGACTGGAGAGGAAATTAATGATGATGATCAAGGTACTTTGGATCAAGTTGCTACTGAACTTCGTAGGTCTACAACGACACGTTCCACGCCAGAGTGGTATGGCAACCCTGTCCTGGAAATCATGTTGTTAGACAACGGTGAACCATCAAACTATGAAGAAGCGATGGCGGGCCCATATTCCAACAAATGGCTTGAAGCCATGCAATCCGAGATAGAATCCATGTATGAAAACAAAGTATGGACTTTGACAGACTTGCCCGATGATCTGCGAGCGATAGAAAACAAATGGATCTTTAAGAAGAAGACGGACGCGGATGGTAATGTTACCATCTATAAAGCTCGACTTGTCGCTAAGGGTTATCGGCAAGTTCAAGGGGTTGACTACGATGAGACTTTCTCTCCCGCAGCGAAGCTGAAGTCCGTCTGAATCATGTTAGCAATTGCCGCATACTATGATTATGAGATATGGCAGATGGGCGTCAAAACGACATTCCTTAACGGCTATCTTAAGGAAGAACTGTATATGATGCAGCCGGAAGGTTTTGTCGACCCTAAGAATGCTAACAAGGTATGCAAGCTCCAGTGATCCATTTATGGGCTGGTGCAAGCATCTCGGAGTTGGAACATTCGCTTTGATGAGATGATCAAAGCGTTAGGGTTTATGCAGACTTATGGAGAAGCCTGCGTTTACAAGAAAGTGAGTGGGAGCTCTGTAGCATTTCTCATATTATATGTAGATGACATACTTCTGATGGGAAATGATATAGAACTTTTGGACAGCATTAAGGCCTACTTGAATAAGTGTTTTTCAATGAAGGACCTTGGAGAAGTTGCTTACATATTAGGCATCAAGATCTATAGGGATAGATCAAGACGCCTCATAGGTCTTTCACAAAGCACATACCTTGATAAGATATTGAAGAAGTTCAATATGGATCAGTCCAAGAAAGGGTTCTTGCCTGTATTGCAAGGTGTGAGATTGAGCTCGGCTCAATGCCCGACCACGGCAGAAGATAAAGAAGAGATGAGTGTCATCCCCTATGCCTCAGCCATCGGATCTATTATGTATGCCATGCTGTGTACCAGACCTGATGTAAACCTTGCCGTAAGTTTGGTAGGAAGGTACCAAAGTAATCCCGGCAAGGAACACTGGGCAACGGTCAAGAATATCCTGAAGTACCTGAAAAGGACAAAGGACATGTTTCTCGTTTATGGAGGTGACAAAGAGCTCGTCGTAAAGGGTTATGTTGATGCTAGCTTCGACACAGATCTAGATGACTCTAAGTCACAAATCGGATACGTGTATATGTTGAATCGTGGAGCAATAAGCTGGTGCAGTTGCAAGCAGAGCGTCGTGGCGGGATCTACATGTGAAGCGGAGTACATGGCAGCCTCGGAGGCAGCGCATGAAGCAATATGGATGAAGGAGTTCATCACCGACCTAGGAGTCATACCCAATGCGTCGGGGCCGATCAAACTCTTCTGTGACAACACTGGAGCTATTGCACTTGCCAAGGAGCCCAGGTTTCACAAGAAGACCAGGCACATCAAGCGTCGCTTCAACTCCATACGTGAAAATGTTCAAGATGGAGACATAGATATTTATAAAGTACACACAGACCTGAATGTAGCAGATCCGTTGACTAAACCTCTCCCAAGGGCAAAACATGATCAACACCAAAATTCCATGGGTGTTCGATTCATCACAATGTAACTAGATGATTGACTCTAGTGCAAGTGGGAGACTGTTGGAAATATGCCCTAGAGGCAATAATAAAATGGTTATTATTATATTTCTTTGTTCATGGTAATAGTCTATTATTCATGCTACAATTGTGTTATCTGGAAATCGTAATACACGTGTGAATACATAGACCACAACGTGTCCCTAGTGAGCCTCTAGTTGACTAGCTCGTTGATCAACAGATAGTCATGGTTTCCTGACTATGGGCATTGGATGTCATTGATAACGGGATCACATCATTAGGAGAATGATGTGATGGACAAGACCCAATCCTAAGCATAGCTCAAAGATCGTGTAGTTCGTTTAGCTAGAGCTTTTCCAAATGTCAAGTATCATTTCCTTAGACCATGAGATTGTGCAACTCCCGGATACTGTAAGAGTGCTTTGGGTGTGCCAAACGTCACAATGTAACTGGGTGACTATAAAGGTGCACTACGGGTATCTCCGAAATTGTCTGTTGGGTTGGCACGAACCAAGACTGGGATTTTTCACTCCGTATGACGGAGAGGTATCTCTAGGCCCACTCGGTAATGCATCATCATAATGAGCTCAATGTGACAAAATGTCTGGTCACGGGATCATGCATTGTGGTACGAGTAAAGTGACTTGCCGGTAACGAGATTAAACGAGGTATTGGGATACCGACGATCGAGTCTCGGGAAAGTAACGTACCGATTGACAAAGGGAATTGTATACGGGGTTGCTTAAATCCTCGACATCATGGTTCATCCGATGAGATCATCGAGGAACATGTGGGAGCCAACATGGGTATCTAGATCCCGCTGTTGGTTATTGACCGGAGAGGCGTCTCGGTCATGTCTGCATGTCTCCCGAACCCGTAGGGTCTACACACTTAAGGTTCGGCGACGCTAGGGTTGTAGAGATATGAGTATGCAGTAAACCAAAAGTTGTTCGGAGTCCCGGATGAGATCCCGGACGTCACGAGGAGTTCCGGAATGGTCTGTAGGTAAAGAATTATATATAGGAAGTCAGGTTTCGGCCATCGGGAAAGTTTTGGGGGTCATCGGTATTGTACCGGGACCACCGGAAGGGTCCCGGGGGTCCACCGGCTGGGGCCACCTATCCCGAAGGGCCCCATGGGCTGAAGTGGGAGGGGAACCAGCCCCTGGTGGGCTGGTGCGCCCCCCCTTGGCCCCCCTGCGCCTAGGGTTGGGAAACCCTAGGGGTGGGGGCGCCTCCACCTGGCTTGGGGGGCAAGCCACCCCCCTGGCCGGCGTCCCCCCATAGGAGATCCCATATCCTAGGGCCGACGCCCCCCTAGGGGCCCTATATAAAGAGGGGGGAGGGAGGGCAACCGCACCCTTGCACTTGGCGCCTCCCTTCCCCTTGCTACACCTCTCCCTCTCGCAGACGCTTGGTGAAGCCCTGCCGGGATCCCTGCTGCATCCACCACCACGCCGTCGTGCTGCTGGATCTTCATCAACCTCTCCTTCCCCCTTGCTGGATCAAGAAGGAGGAGACGTCTCGCTGACCGTACGTGCGTTGAACGCAGAGGTGCCGTCCGTTCGGCACTAGGATCTCCGGTGATTTGGATCACGACGAGTATGACTCCCTCAACCCCGTTCTCTTGAACGCTTCCGCTCGATCTACAAGGGTATGTAGATGTAGTCCTCTCTCTCGTTGCTAGATGAACTCATAGATTGATCTTGGTGAAACCGTAAGAAATTTTTTGTTTTCTGCAACGTTCCCCAACAATTCCTCCTTGTAATGAGCAAGGCCAAGGACTATCGCGAGGAAGACGCAATCTCATTGTTTTGCAAAAATTGCACGGACAAGGGAATCCTCAACGCCATAAGTTGCCGTGACATAGCACACTTTGCTGACTTGGCGGCCATAGTACAGAAGTACTATGCGATGGAAAGCGCCTGGAAAACCCAAGCAAAATTCTGGGATCCTCCGGCCCTCACTAAACCCCTCGTCTGAACTAAAAGGGTGCACTCTCGCAAGTCACCCGATCCAATTACGAAGAAACCAAAGCCCACTACAGGGCGTGGAACTGTTTTGGAGGGATGGCTCAATGGGCCATGCAAAATTCACACCACACCGGATACCATACCAACACACAGCCTTAGAGCATGTTGGATACTTCGGCAGGTGGCCAAGAGCGGCGAGGATCTCCTCATTAATATACCGTAGAGCATCATCCCGCAGAAACCAACAATACAGTATTGATAGTCTTCGAGACTTTCGCCTCAAATAATAGGTGCAAGAGAGCACTCCGCAGCCTCGCCGAAGTCTTCCACGTTGCAACAATAAACCCATGGAACGACACGGCCATAACCTTCAATGCCAGTGACGAACCTCAATTTCGCATAGTCCTTGCACCAGCCGCTCTGGTCCTTAGTCCAATTGTGGATGGCTTCCGGCTTACTAAAGTGCTCATGGATGGTGGCAGCGGATTAAACCTCATCTACGAGGAAAACCCTCAACAAAATGGAAATAGACAAGAGCCGCATTAAGCAAAGCAGGACAACCTTCAGAGGAATTATCCCTAGTCAGGAGGCATGATGTGCGGGAAAAATCACACTAGATGTGGTATTTGGCACACCGGAGAATTACAGATCCGAAGAAATCACATTCCAAGTGGCCCCGTTCAGTAGCGGATACCACGCCCTTTTAGGGCAGGATGCATTCACGAGCTTCCAAGCTATACCCCATTACGGGTACATGAAGCTCAAGATGCCCGTGCCCAATGGAATCATCACTCTAGCCAGTGATCCGGATGTAGCACTCCGTGTCAAAAACAAAACCGCCGCCCTGGCCCTTGAGGCATTATTCGAAACCCTCGCGGCTGAAGAACTAACTGCGCTGCGCTCCACAGTGGACAGGGACAACGTGATACTCGACAAACAGTCCAAGTCCACCTCTTTCAAACCAGCGGACGAAATAGTCAAATTCCAAGTCCACCCAACGGACTCTACAGAAACAGCATCCATCGGGGCACAGCTGAACCCTACAATAGATGCCGCACTGCAGGCGTTCTTGCGCGAGAATTGGGACATCTTCGCCTGGCACCCTTCAGACATGCCAGGTATCCCGCGCAGGCTGGCCAAGCACATCCTAAACATACTGAAGGGATACAAGCTGGTCAAGCAGACTCTTCGGCGCTTTTCAGAACCTAAACGACAAGCCGGATTCATCAGAGAAATAAAACACCCTGACTGCCTAGCAAACCTAGTGATGGTACCAAAGAAGGACAAATCCTGGCACCTATGCGTCGATTTTAAGGACCTCAATAAGGCTTGCCCCAAGGATCCCTTCCCTCTCCCCCGCATCGACGCTACCGCATGACACGAATCATTGTGCTTCCTCGACGCATACTCCGGATACCATCAAATCAAGATGGCGGAGTCCGATCAAGCCACAACAACATTCATCACTCCATACGGCCCCTTCTGTTTTAACACCATGCCTTTCGGGCTCAAAAATGCCGGTGCAACCTATCAACGCATGATTCAGACATGCCTGGAAACACAAATCGGCAAAACAGTTGAGGCATACATAGACGACATGGTCATCAAAACCAGACACATTGAGTCTTTAATAGACGACCCGAGGCTTACGTTCGACAATCTCCGAACATATGACATCAAGCTCAATCCGGAAAAATGCGTTTTCGGCGTTCCTTCCAGAAAGCTCCTGGGTTTCATTATTTCCAATAAAGGAATTGAAGCAAATCCGGCTAAAATCCAAGCTTTTTCATGGTTGGCTACCCCCAACAGACCTCAAGCAAATCCAGAAATTAACTGGATGCGTGGCTGCCTTAAGCCGCTTTATCTCCCGATTGGGAGAAAAGGCACTACCTCTCTATCGCCGTCTTCGACGCACCGAACACTTCGAGTGGACGGATGCGGCTACGGCCGGACTGGAAGAAATAAAGGCCCTCTTGTCCAGCAATCCAATCCTGGACGCACCAAACATCGGTGAACCCATGCTGTTATATATAGCTGCAACACACCAAGTTGTAAGCGCAGTACTCGTCGTCGAACAAGAGGAGGACAGACATAAGTTCCCGCTTCAAATGTTGGTATACTATGTATCCACTGTCCTCACACCATGCAAGTCACGGTACCCACATTATCAAAAGATATCATACGCGGTCTTCATGGCATCCTGGAAACTACGACACTACTTTCAAGAGTGTTCAATCACGGTGGCCTCCGAAGTACCACTCAACGATATAATAAATAACCGCGATGCCACGGGCCGAATTGCTAAGTGGGCCATCGAGCTCCTCCTGTTCGACATCATATGTAAACCACGGCGAGCCATTAAGTCGCAAGTACTGGCTGACTTCATCGCCGAATGGACAGAAGCCGAACTCCCTAAAGAGTACGGCACATAGTCCAATTGGATCATGCACTTTGACGGCTCTAATATGCTGGCTAGTCTGGGAGCAGGTGTCGTCCTGACATCCCCCACTGGAGATACAGTCCAATACGTACTCCAAATACTATACACAGACTCCAACAATGCAGCCGAATACGAGGCTTTGTTGCATGGTCTTCGGATGTGAGTCTCCATGGGCATCCAACGCCTAGAAGTGCATGGGGATTCAAACCTCGCAATATCTCAAATAAATGGAGACTTTGACACCAAGGACCCGAAAATGGCGGCTTACCACAATGCCGTCCTCAAGATGTCAGCTCGGTTCGAGGGGCTCGAATTCCATCATGTGGTCCGAGAAAACAATCAAGCGACGGTTATCCTCTCCCGCATCAGTGCTAAGCGCGACCCCGTCCCACCCAATATCTTCTTGGAAAGGTTGTTCAAGCCATCCGTGGTGTGGGAAGGGGAGACCGACAATACTAGTCCGGATCCGACCACAACCCCAGATCCCGAACACACTGACATAATCGGAGGCTCCGCCACCGAAATAATACCTTCGGCCCACGTGATCATGGTTGTCATCGCCCCGTGGAAAGAACCCTTCTTAGCCTACCTAAATAGGCAAGAACTCCCCGAGGACCAAAATGAGGCACGTTGCATTGTGTGGTGCTCTAAAGCCTACAAGGTTCACGAGGGAGAGCTTTATAAGAAAAGCGCTACCGGAGTACTCCAAAGGTGCATCTCCGAAGAGGAAGGGCGATAGCTCTTGGCCGAAATTCATGCTGGACTCGGCAGCCACCACGCCGCAGCCCGGGCCCTTGTAAGCAAGGCCTTCCGTACATGTTTCTACTGGCCGACAGCTCGAGCAGACGCACAGGACCTCGTCCAACATTGTGTCGGTTGCCAGCTTTTCGCAAACCAAAGCCATATGCCACCTACCGCTCTCCAAACAATCCCCACAACTTGGCCCTTTGCGGTCTGAGGGCTCGATATGGTCGGACCCCTTAAAGGAGGAAGCCATAAGAAAAAATACCTATTGGTTATGGTGGATAAATTCACCAAATGGATAGAGGCCAAACCAGTTAAAACGGCCGAATCTGGACCAGTGATAGACTTCATATCTGGGGTTGTACACCGTTACGGTGTCCCCCACAGCATCATCACTGATAATGGCTCCAACTTCACAGCCGACGAGGTGAAAACTTGGTGCAACAACATGGGCATTAAGCTCGATTACGCCTCCGTCTATCACCCTCAAACAAACGGTCAAGTCGAATGAGCAAACGGTCTTATTATGAGCGGCATCAAACCCATACTAGTGCGATCCTTGAAGGAATTGGATACGCACTGGGTCAAGGAGCTCGACTCCGTACTATGAGGACTACGGACCACGCCGAATCGCACTACCGGATACACACCATTCTTCATGGTGTACGGTGCAGAGGCGGTATTGCCCTGCGATATCATTCATGACTCACCACGAGTCCGCATGTATGAAGAAAGAGAAGCCGAGCTCGATCGGCAGGACAGTCTAGATGCCCTGGAGGAGGAGCATGACGTCACAAAAGCCCGTTCTGCATTCTATCAGCAACAGGCTCGAAGGTATCAAAGCAGAGAAGTATGGGCCAAAACTTATAACATTGGCGAACTCGTTCTACGCCTACTGGAGAAGAAAAAGGACAAGCTCAAGCCCAAGTGGGAGGGTCCCTTCATCATTGATAAAGTTCTCACCAGAGGAGTGTACCGCCTGCGTGATGCATCCGACAATCGACTCGAGCCGAACCCATGGAACGTGGCCAGACTTTGAAGATTCTACGCCTAGCACCGAACTCTGTGTTTGTCTCCTTACCTCTGCCCTTTTTAAATTATATCATCTTTCTTTTTCTTATGGCCCTAAAAAGCTTCAATTGTGACTTGACCACACAATCTTGACGTGCCATGCACGCTCATTATACCTGGGGGCTTCTTATACATAAGCTTAATATAATTATCTTCCGGGCTTTATGCTCACTACATATGTGTCACTTTTCCATATGTACCTTTTTTCGCCATTATATGCATCGATATGACTTAAGTTTTGGCCAAGTTGGGTTGCATGGCTCCTGTGATTATGCCCTATGTTCCCGTTAGTTTGGCTAGGGCATAAGGGGAGCACCTCTGCGATTGTTACTGCCGGGTCAGCCGGACGTGTACCTCAGATTGGGTGAAGCCGAAAGCTAGCATTCTTAAGGGAATATTCGATCGGTGAACAAAAGATGTTTCTTACCTATTTACAATATAAAACCCCAGATGTTTCATATCCCGCGTCTCTGTTCGCAGTTCGGACATGCACATTAATCCATGCGTACCCAGGGAAAGGAACCCTTAACGGAACTATTCTCCCTGGAAGATGTTTCTTACTATCCATGTAATATAACATAACTAGTTGGGTACTTGTCTGTTCAAGCACTTATGACCCCTACACCTGGTTTCCACGCGTACCCTGGTTTACATAACTGAGCGGGTATTCGGATACACTCCGGACTGTCGGGTCCGGAGGTTGAAGCGAAAAGGTCCGCCAGGACAAATGATTTACAATCCAGCTAGGCACAAACTATGTCAATTGAAGTACACAGTCACCTAGACTGACTAAATTCTTCTTCTATACCATCCAACAGGTTGTCTAGCCTACAATCCTGTTTGGAATACTTTGCGGCTAATCCTACCTGGTCATATACCAGACTAACGGGAATCTCTTTCCCATCTGACCCTACAGGCCCGACCTGGGCCATGTGATTCGGATCAACCTTAGTGTACCGCGTCTTTACCATGGCCCAGGCTTCCCTCACACCTTGTCAGCAGGCCGATATTTTCCATAATGAGAAGCGCCGCCGCGCTCCCTTGAGCATCTCCACAAGCTCCCCCATGCCTCCTGGCAGGGAGGCGGATGGCCACAAGGCCTGAGCAATACCCTGCATCACCTACCGAACTTGTTCGTGCAGTTGTGAAAGTTCTTTCAGAAGATCGCCTGCGGAGCCGGGCATTTCCTCTTCAGGACGACCTGTCAGCATACCTACAGACATAACTCTATTAGCCTGTTTCTTCGCCGAACTGTATAAAGGTTCATTCGAGCACTTACTAAAAATGCCGCGTCGAAGCCTCTTATTCTCCTTCATGGAGTCAGCAAGCTGGGCCCGAACATCTTCTAATTCAACGCCCAACCGGGTATTGGCATCCTGGAGATCGTTTTTCTGTCGCCTAACCCGTGTAAGCACGCGCTCACGAGCCTCTAGCTGTCGTTGAGCATGTTGCTCATCCTCTTGCACGATATCCGGATTCACTCCGGGATTGTCTGCAAAATCTATTGTTAGATTTGCGAGCATGCCGAATACTAACTGGTACACATAATTACATTCTTTTTGATCAAGACAAGTATTACCAGACAAGGACTTCTTGGATTCCTCCATTCCGGCAACAGCGGCCCATAGCTGGGCTTGTCACTCCTCCAGCTCTTGAGACAAATGGGTATTCTTCTCTGTAAGAACCTATGCATACAATGATCCTTAAATCAGTTGTGCCAACTGTTTCAAGTCTCAGGGGCTACTGATATACATAATTATCAGATTTTTCTTACCCGTGTATCCTTTAAATACTATTCTATGGCTCTAGCAAGCCCACCTTGAGCAGCTCGGATGTACGCGTCTCCCAAGTTGAAGGCATTGAACGCCTCTACGGAGAAATTAGGGTCACAGAGTAGGGCCCGTCGGCGCCTGTGATTCATAGCGCTCTCCACTTTGAAATTTGTAGCGAATATTCTATCCGCATCCTCTATAGGAGGACCGTCCGGCATTGTCCCCATGTTAGCCTCCGCCCTTGGGTCCGGTTCTGGAGTCCGGCTGGTGGAGGCGTGGCCGGTAGGATCTCCGGACACAGTCCGGTGGGTGCTTTTTTGCCAGGAGACAATGGACATTGTTATATTTTAAAGACGATAATCATGGAGCAGGTTTTAAATCATACCTCTGTGACGGCGTCTCGGTCCTGACCGCCTTCCTTTTAAGCCTACCTGGCTTGGGCGCCCCTCGTTGGTGAGTCGCCGCGGGTTCGGCACGGCGCCCCGATGGCCTTCCCTATAAAGCACAATACGTGTGCGGTGGGTAAGGCGTAAAGAAGGGATCCTTCTCGGAAGATAGGACTTCGGTTTTACTTTTACTTACATGTGATGCAGGGAGTAGGCCAGAATAGTCGGCTATGATGGCCACCAAGGCACTGTCACAGCTTGCTTGGTAAAACATCCTGTCGACGAGCTCCATAGATACATCCAGATCTTCTTCAAGTCTGGGGTCGAGGGCCCGGTTGTGGTCCTCTGGCTGTGGAGGCGGGCTGTGGACCTCCTCATTGCTTTTCGCAGTTCCTGCTATGAATTAGCAAGGTAAATATTCATGATGAAAGAATGTGGGAAGGAATAGAGTTGAGTAAGAGATAGCAGCTCACCCAGCTTGGGGGGTTGTACATGGAAAATCCATCCCGTGGCTTAATGCAGGTAAACTCCTCTTCTTATCTTTTATACAAATCGGACAATATTTTCACTAGGGCGATGGCAGAGTCCAGACCTTTCTGACCGCAACGGGTGGCATCGTCCTCTCCATTGAAGTGCCACATGGGACGCCCCCGATACTAGAGTGGCTGCACCCCTCGCATTATGCATATTGACATAACCTCGATTATTGTCAATCCGGATTTGGCCAGCGTTTTTATCCTGCCCATCAGATAAAGGACCTCTTTGTTATCTTCCTCCTGGGGGCTCCGGGGGCGCCAGCTGCGGTGTTTCTTCAACGGGGCATTGGTAAACTCAGGAAGACCCGTCCGGATAGGGTCCGGAAGGGGGACGTCCTCCAAATAAAACCACTCCGAAGGCCAGTCTTCGGATGTCTTCTTCGGAGTGCTGGACAGGTATCCGGTCTCGGCGATGCGCCATATTTCGGCTCCGCCCACTTGATATATTGATCCCTCCTGATTGCGGGGGACGAGGCAGAATAGCCTCTTCCATAGCTCGAAATGAGCTTCGCAGCCCAGAAATAGCTCACAAAGGGCTACATAACCTGCGATGTGCAGTATGGAGGCAGGAATGAAGTTATGTAGCTGGAGGCTGTAATACTCCAGGAGCCCGCGGAGGAACGGATGGATTGGAAATTCGAGGCCCCTCAGCAAGTAAGGGACAAAGCATACTCGCTCCCCCTGGATGGGTTGGGGAAACTCTCTGCTTGCTCCCCGCCATCATAAGTGGCTAGTTCGGCTCGGACGGGGACGAGATATGCAGGCGGGAGAAACCCCAGGGTCTGCAACTCCACCAACCGGCCATGGGATACGGTGCACTTCACCCAATCACCTGCTTAGCACTGTGGGAGCGAGAGGAGGAGCTGCGGGGCCGGCCATGATGGGATGGTTTTTTCGGGCGTGCTCTGATGAATCCTCGCTTGGGGAAGATGGTGTGATTTGGATCTGAGGATCCCCGTCTCTTTAATAGATGATTTACTAACATGGTCAGGGTGGCAAATGTAAAAATGCCCCGACTTCTCGCATTCTCTCGACACGTGGAGATTGCCATTATTAAAGTATAGAAGCCGAGGAGTGCAACATTAATGGGAAGCCGGACACTACTCGTTACAACAGGTACTCTGGATTTGGAGAAGAACCCGCCTTGCAATGCCGAAGACAATCTGCACGCCGGACTCATCGTCATTGAAGCCTGGTTTAGGGGCTACTGAGGGAGTCCTGGATTAGGGGGTCCTCAGACAGCCGGACTATGTACTTGTGCCGGACTGTTGGACTATGAAGATACTAGATTGAAGACTTCGTCCCGTGTCCGGGTGGGACTCTCCTTTGCATGGAAGGCAAGCTTGGCAATCTAGATGTGTAGATTTCCTTCTTTGTAACCGACTCTGTGTAACTCTAGCCCCCTCCGGTTTCTATATAAACCGGAGGATTTGGTCCGTAGGACAACAACAATCATAATTATAGGCTAGCTTCTAGGGTTTAGCCTATACAATCTCGTGGTAGATCAACTCTTGTAATACTCATATCATCAAGATCAATCAAGCAGGAAGTAGGGTATTACCTCCATAGAGAGGGCCCGAACCTGGGTAAACATTGTGTCCCCCGCCTCCTGTTACCATTAGCCTTAGACGCACAGTTCGGGACCCCCTACCCGAGATCCGCCGGTTTTGACACCGACAAATAGCTTGTGCAAGCGGTAGTGGCCAGTAACTCAAACACTAAACCAAGACAAGACTTTGGGGTTGTCTCACTGTCTTCAAGATAGTCTTCCTTCACTGTTTTATCAGCTTTGTTTATAGATCAACAAGGATGTCTCACTATCCTGAACCTTATCTGCATTACTTCCTTTACCATTGCTTAATAAGGCACTCTTCCCCAATATTCTATCAGCATCCTAAAAGAAGAAACAAGCATACACATAACAGGTTTAGCATGTACTAGTATATGAAACTCATTTCAGTGAACCAGTTCATTAGTAAGGTGGACAGGATTAAACTACCAAGTCTTCTATGCCAAATACTGGTACATAATAAAAGCATCAAACAAACATATATCTATGTCCTATGGACACTGCATTGTCTTGCCATATCAAAATAGAGACACGGTTCAAATCATATTAGTTCAAGACAAAGCAGTAGTGAAAGAATACAAAGCACAGGAAACTACACAGCACAACAAGATTTCAGATGGGTACCACGGGTCTACATGTACAACAACACTATTGGCTCTATTGTGATGCTAGTAATGTGCATGATATGAGAAGTCAACTGTATACACAATTTAAATTGAATCAACAGAGCTATTGATAAGAGCAAACCTGTTAAAGAAACATGCGTGAACATACCTGCTGTGCTATTGTAGTTTCGATTGGATCCTTCAATTTAAAAATAAGTTTGTATGAGTAAATACAGTGATACAAGAGCAAAGCAGTATGCACGATAGCAATGGAATCTTAAATTAGAACAGTTGTTCTTCAGTTTAGGCACTTGTTCTACATGAACAGAGTACAATAAGATGCAGGAATATAGTACTTAAAATAGAAAATGAGCTCATAGACCTTACCACATTCTTGGTTCGGGACCAATACAGAACAAGGCGTTCCCACTCATCGTCCAGTAAATGTGTCTCAGGAGAACGTAAGGGAATTTGATGAGTTTCTTTACAGATGAAGTACATTTCCTTCAGGTAATTCCGATACTGCCACCTGATACGTCTCTGTCGTATCTACTTTTCCAAACACTTTTGCCCTTGTTTTGGACTCTAACTTGCATGATTTGAATGGAACTAACCCGGACTGATGATGTTTTCAGTAGAACTGCCATGGTGTTATTTTTGTGGAGAAATAAAAGTTCTCGAAATGACCTGAAAATCCATGGAGCAACTTTTTGGATTTAATAAAAAATATTGGCGAAAGAATCAACACCAGGGGGCCCACACCCTGTCCAGGAGGGTGGGCCCACCCCTAGGGCACGCCCCCTGCCTCGTGGGCCCCCTGGAGCTCCACCGACCTCAACTCCAACTCCATATATTCATGTTTGGGGAGAAAAAAACCAGGGAGAAGGATTCATCGCGTTTTACAATACAGAGCCGCCGCCAAGCCCTAAACTCTATCGGGAGGGCTGATCTGGAGTCCGTTCGGGGCTCTAGAGAGGGGAATCCGTCGTCGTCGTCATCATCAACCATCCTCCATCACCAATTTCATGATGCTCACCGCCGTGCGTGAGTAATTCCATCGTAGGCTTGCTGGACGGTGATGGGTTGGATGAGATTTACCATGTAATCGAGTTAGTTTTGTTAGGGTTTGATCCCTGGTATCCATTATGTTCTGAGATTGATGTTGCTATGACTTTGCTATGCTTAATGCTTGTCACTAGGGCCCGAGTGCCATGATTTCAGATCTGAACCTATTATGTTTCCATGAATATATGTGAGTTCTTGATCCTATATTGCAAGTCTATAGTCACCTATTATGTGTTATGATCCGTTAACCCCGAAGTGACAATAATCGGGATACTTACCGGTGATGACCGTAGTTTGAGGAGTTCATGTATTCACTAAGTGTTAATGCTTTGGTCCGGTACTCTATTAAAAGGAGGCCTTAATATCTCTTAGTTTCCAATAGGGCCCTGCTGCCACGGGAGGGTAGGACAAAAGATGTCATGCAAGTTCTTTTCCATAAGCATGTATGACTATATTCGGAATACATGCCTACATTACATTGATGAAGAGCTAGTTCTGTGTCACCCTATGTTATAACTATTACATGAGGAATCGCATCCGACATAATTATCCATCACTGATCCAATGCCTACGAGCTTTTCACATATTGTTCTTTACTTATTTACTTTGCTGTTGCCACTGTTATAATTACTACAAAACTGCTACTATTACTTTTTCCACTGTTACCGTTACTTCCATACCACTTTGCTACTAAATACTTTCCTGCAGATATTAAGTTATCCAGGTGTGGTTGAATTGACAACTCAACTGCTAATACTTGAGAATATTCTTTAGCTCCCCTTGTGTCGAATCAATAAATTTGGGTTGAATACTCTATCCTCGAAAACTGTTGTGATCCCCTATACTTGTGGGTTATCAAGACTATTTTATGGCGCCGTTGCCGGGGAGAATAGTTCTATTCTTTGAGTCACTTGGGATTTATATCCGCTGGTCACTATGAGGAACTTGAAAGACGAGAAACCCAAGATTTATCCCTCAACTACGAGGGGAGGTAAGGAACTGCCATCTAGCTCTGCACTTGATTCGCCTTCTGTTTAGAGTAAACTTGCGACACCTAAACCTGCTTATGCTATTAATTCTGATATGTTGCATGTTATTAATGATGCCACTTCTGCTATGCATGATACTTATGATGGAACTACTTCTATGCTAGATACTACTGTGCCATTAGGTGAATTTCATGATGAACAACTTGCTAGGGCTAGAGAGAATGAAATTATTGAAACTGATAATATTGATGAAATTGATGATGAAGATTCTCCCCCTAGATATGAATTGCTTGTTGTGCCTGAGGGTTATGTTATGGATGAAGAAACTCCTAGAGATTTTCTTGCTTGCAATGATACATCTGATCTTAAGAAGTTACTAGCTAAGCTAAAAGAAAAGTCTCTGAATGCTAGAATGAAATATGACCCTGCTTTTGCTACTTCACCTATCTGTGTTACTGATAAGGATTATGATTTCTCTGTTGATCCTGAGATAATTACTTTGGTTGAATCTGCTCTTTTTATGGCTATGGAACTGAAACTGTTGTGGCACATCTTACTAAGTTAAATGATATAGCCACCCTATTCACTAATGATGAGAAAACTCGCTACTATTATATCCTTAAGATATTTCCGTTCTCATTAAAGGGTGATGCTAAAACTTGGTTTAATTCTCTTGATCCCAGTTGTGTGCGTAGTCCCCAGGATATGATTTATTACTTCTCTGCTAAATATTTCCCCGCTTATAAGAAACAAGCTGCTTTAAGGGAAATATATAATTTTGTGCAAATTGAAGAAGAGAGTCTCCCACAAGCTTGGGGGAGGCTTCTCCAATTACTTAATGCTTTGCCTGATCATCCTCTCAAGAAAAATGAAATACTTGATATCTTTTATAATGGACTAACAGATGCTTCCAGAGACTGCCTGGATAGTTGTGCTGGTTGTGTTTTCAGGGAAAGAACTGTTGATCAAGCTGAATTGCTATTGAATAATATGTTGACTAATAAAAACAACTGGACACTTCCTGAACCAACTCCTAAGCCAACTCCGAAGAAAAGGGGTGTTCTATTTCTCAGTCCTAAAGATATGCAAGAGGCAAAGAAATCTATGAAAGAAAAGGGTATTAAAGCTGAAGATGTTAAGAATTTACCTCCTATTGAAGAGATACATGGTCTTGGCCACCCGACACAGGTAGTAAAGGTAAATTCTCTCTATAGATATTATAAAGTTGAAATCCTGTCTACTATGTTTGCTAGCCAATGCTTGGATGAGTTTGATGACTTTATGGCTAAACAAGAAAACTCCAATGCTTATGTTGGTAGACAATTGAAAAGTAATACTTATATGATTGGACACTTGAGTGATTATATGTCTAGAGTTAAGAATAAACTTAAACTTATTAGTAAAACATGCTTCTATGGTTACCACTCAAGTAGAACAAGTGCTTAAAGCTCAAAATGATTTGTTTAATGAATTAAATGATAAGAAAAATGATAATGATTTTAGAGTTATGACTAGAACAAGTAAAATGACTCAGGAACCTTTGTATCCTGAGGGACACCCTAAGAGAATTGAGCAAGATTCTCAGAGAACTAATGTTGATGCACCTAGTCCTTCTAAAAAGAAGAAGAAAAATGATAGGACTTTGCATGCTTCTAGTGAAGCTGTTGTTGACACACCTGAGAATCCCAATGATATTTCTATTTTGGATGCTGAAACACAATCTGGTGATGAACATGAACCTAGTGATAATGTTAATGATGATGTTCATGTTGATGCTCAACCTAGCAATAATAATGATGTAGAGGTTGAACCTGCTTTTGATCTTGATAACCCACAATCAAAGAATCAACGTTATGATAAAAGAGACTTCATTGCTAGGAAGCACGGTAAAGAAAGAGAACCATGGGTTCAGAAACCCATGCCTTTTCCTCCTAAACCATCCAAGAAAAAGGATGATGAGGACTTTGAGCGCTTTGCTGAAATGATTAGACCTATCTTTTTGCGTATGCATTTGACTGATATGCTTAAAATGAATCCTTATGCTAAGTACATGAAAGATATTGTTACAAATAAAAGAAAGATACTGGAAGCTGAAATTTCCACCATGCTTGCTAATTATAATTTTAAGGGTGCAATAGCTAAGAAACTTGGAGATCCGGGAGTACCAACTATACCATGCTCCATTAAAAGAAGCTATCTTAAAACTGCTTTATGTGATCTTGGAGCCGATGTTAGTGTTATGCCTCTCTCTTTATATCGTAGACTTGATTTGAATAAGTTGACACCTACTGAAATATCTTTGCAAATGGCTGATAAATCAAGTGCTATACCTGTCAGTATTTGTGAGGATGTTGTGGCACCCCGGCTCAGAGCAACCGGTTTACCATGCATTGCCAGCCCAGAGACCTTGTCTTCTGGCAACACACAACATCTTGGTACAGAAAACAACCGCTTTATTGATGCTAGCAGATCAGAGTTTATATTACAACAGCTGGCGAGGCCAAGCGGCACACACGATGCAGCTGAACAATATGTACATTATTTAGTGAACATAAAGGGGCCTCGATCATGACAACTACTCGGCAGCGGAACAACGTCGTAGAGGAACTCCATAGAATAGGGACACCAATGTGGACACGATCTAGACTCGGACAACACTCCTTTCCAACGGAACTTTCCTGAAATCTGGCATGACACGCCAGGTCAGTACATTGAATGTACTTGCAAGCTCACAACAAGCATAAACATAATGACAAACAATATCATGATAATTAACCAATTCATAACCATGCAACAAGATATCAACATGTCGTGACCATGCTCTTATGATAAAAGTCCCTCAGACTAGCTTACCAAACGTGATCGCTCCTGGATCACAAACGTGCCAACCTAGAGACATCTCGTGACCCTTCCGGCGATCATAACCACGACCAATATTAAACCATGATCCTTACGGCGATCACAACCACGACCAATATTTGGCCTCAAACCGCGATCCTTACGGCGATCACAACCATGACCAATATTTGGCCTCAAACCGTGACCCTTACGACGATCACAACCACGACCAACATCTGGTCCAAATCAACACGATGGCCTTCCCGCCACCACAACAATGCAAAATTCATACTTAGTGTGCAAGATTTATTAAATGTTGACCCATGGTGTGACCTACTTTCGAGCGTGTCCTTAACCGTGGACTCGGCTATCGATAGATTAATACACTCTGCAGAGGTAGCGCACTGGACCCACACCATGGAACCCATGGCCTCGCACTCCCATTCGGGTGGACCAACGACATTCTGACGAAACCCCTCGATTGCCATGACACTCTCCCGGCCACTCCGACTCACTCCCCATCGGGCTAGTCCTGGGTGGCCCCGTGTCTACCAAAGACACAACGACCACCATCGTGGCCAAACATAAACGATCCCACACGGGGACCCGGTACCATAAACTCAACAATGGGCACACAAGGTTATGTCTGCTTACCGGGCTAGGGTACAACACGCCCATAACCTTCCCTAGTTGGAGGCACCGACCAGAGGCATGACAACAGAACGAAGAAAGGCCGTCCCATACCGGCAAATGTGGTTGCACTGGGAAAACTCGATTCAGCGGCACCATGACCCAGTCAACAATGTATTCAAGTTGAGTTATTATCAGGTTCAACTTAGAGTGAAAATAACCGGGGTCATAATGCCATGACATGCAGCACTAATATATGCATCACATATCAACAAAAATGACTGAGTCAACTATATCCACACTGAGCATTACCAACTCATGATACTTCTCTGGTTAAGATCAAACCTCACTTCAACCAGAATCTTTTCTAGCAAATTTATCATTTTTACTCATACAAGAAAATAACTCCACTAATTATTTATATCCATAACAATATTATACTTTCATCACCCAAAAACTAAATCCTTGTTAGTTTACCAACTAAGTTCACTTCAAACTTTCTGTAAATCAAGCATATTCACTTTAACAAGCATCTAACAGAATATAATTAACATATTAACAATTTAAATGCATGGATAATAATTTGTTCAAGTAGAAAATCACAAATATTATAATGGCACCATGAAAATGTTGTTGTGGCTTGCCTTAGTGCAGATGAGGTTCACAAGCCTCCTGGTGATCCTCAAGACAAGCCTGACCTTCTGAAAATACTTAAAAACACAAAAAGAAATCATCAAGAAACCTTCTAAAATTCACCAGAAAATCTAGACAGCAGGGAAAAATCCCATCTTTGGTCAGCTGCTAGATTTTTGCACTAAGAACACAATGCAAAAAGAATCAATTCATTTGGACTTATGGTTAAAAAGTTTTGGCCATTTGAAGTTCTCTG
>NC_041381.1:186992269-187119782 GCF_002162155.2 Triticum dicoccoides
ACGTCGAAGGCGTAAAGCTCCGGGGCGCCACCACTCGTACCGCTTCGCGGGCGTATAGAGTGGCTGACTAGCGGGCCCCACTAGTCAGGTGAGGTGGAGGGGAAGAGGAAAACAAAGAGCGGCGAGGGCTCCTTGGACAAAACGAGAGGGAGGGATCGAGAGAGGAGACGGAGGCACACCTACCGGTACCCATCGAATGGCTAGGGGTGGTCGGACGGTGCCGGAATCAGCCTCTCCAGCAGAGGCAGAGAGCAGCGATCGCCAGAGACGAAGACAACGGCGACCAGAGGCGACTCCAAGGGCACCACCGGGCGGAACGACACCACCGGAGAGTGGCGGAGGCCCTGGAAGGGTTGCCCTGGCATGGGAAGGGCTGGAGCAGCAGAGACGACCCGAGGGGATCACTGGCGAGCTCGAGCTCGTGGACGGCGGCCGGCGACCTGCCCGGCCGGGCTACGGCTTTCTACGCGCTTGTGGAGTGTGTGGGAGTGGATGAGGGTGCTTGAGGAGGCTAGGGGTGGCCCTATTTGTAGGCGAGCGGCGATGTCAGGGAAACTGATCCTCGAACACCTATGGGACCGGCGGACCGAGCCCCTTTCGGTTCGGTGGGGGGCAGAGATCGCACGAAGAGCAGATTGAGGCGAAGCACACGAGCAGTTTACCCAGCTTTGGAGCTCTCCGGAGAGATAATACTCCTACTGCTGCTTGTCTGATTGTATTGTGTTCTTGCTCGGGAGCGCTGAGTGTTACAGTACACGTGGGCAGCTAACGAGACCGAGCGTGAGTGTTCTCTGGCTTTGAACTGAGTCGAACCCCTTTTACGTTGCGCATGGGCCTCCTTTTATATGCTCAAGGGGTCACCGACAGGTGGCAACGTAAACAAGGGTAAAACGTAAAAAGAGAGGTGGTTGGTACAGCTACCTGTACAGTATATCCTACCTAACCCTGGCGGCAGGGGACAAAGGCATTAAATGCCCGTCTGTGTCGTCCAAACAGTGCAGAAAGGGACCGTCAGGGGCGCCACCGCTTGCCACGATGGCGATCTTGTCAGCTTGGCATGCCACCATGCACCGCTGGCTGCATAGCCTTCCGCCACGCGCGCCTGGAAAGGCCCCAGGGCGACACGTTGGTGGATGTGCTGGAGCGTGGGCACAGAGTGGCCGCTTGCCGCGGCAAGCGCCTTGCCGCAGTCGTTGGCTTGTCGCGTCCGGAAGCTTGTCGCTCACCGGGCCTTGCCGGGACGCGTGGCGCGTCACGGCAAGTTCCTTGATATGCCTTAGTTGGCCTTCCCAGCAAGCTCCTCTTGCCGGGGCCTTGTTTCCTTGGCTTGAATACTTTGTTCTTGAATGGCTCCAGAGGAACCACGGAGGACCTTGGCGGTCACCCGACAAGCCTTGCCGCGGGGCGCTGCAACTGCCCGTGCACAAGTTCGGGATACTGGGGTACCCCTACTCTAGTACACCGACAGGAGCCCCCGGGCCTGGGCCATACACGGTGCCGAGCGCTGTTGGGCTAGGCCCAAAACAGGGCACGGACACACGCGGCCTGGGTTACGCTGTATCTTACTCCGTATCCACCGCGCCCTCCCCTAATGGCACGCATTGAATGTGGCCTCGTGGGAGAGATCGTGGGTGGTTTCTTTATTCGGAAGGGCGAAACATCCGCCCCCTCCCTCTTTATAAGCAGGGGAAATAGGGGCAGTTCGCCCACCTCGCCGATTGTTACTCCATTTTCACAAATCTCCGTCGCTCCCCCTTCCTCCCGAAGCCGAAGGAGAGCAGCGCTCCGCCCCCCCATTGCCACCAGCATCATCAACGCCGCCGATCTCCCCCACCACCTCCGCCATGGCTCCAAAAGCCGACATGGGGAAGGGTGTGAAGTCGGCCGAGGCGCAGCGGCTCGCGGTGCTGCCGAAGGAGCGGGCCCTCTTCTCCCCTCAGCTTGGTGCGAAGGAGCTGAGGGAGTTCTACTACCTCTTCTGGTTGACGGAGACGCAAGCGCATCCGCGCACGAGGGTACTCCCGGCCACCGCTTCGAGACTGGCTCCTAACGGGTATCCCTTCTTCGCGCTGTTCTTCTACTGTGGGCTCTGCCCGCCTTTCTCTGAATTCTTTTGCGACATTATGAACACCTACGGGTTCCGCCTCCTTGACTTCACCCCCAACGCCGTTCTGACCATGGCAGTTTTCGCACATCTGTGCGAAAACTTTGTCGGAGTCCACCCAAATGTAGCCCTCTTCCGCCATTTCTTCATGCCTCGGGTTGAGAGAGGAGAGCCTCTTGCCGGCGGGATCGCTTGGATCTCGAGAGTCGGCAAGAAGGAAGCATATCTGGAGGGTGAGCTCCGCAGCAAGTGGGAGGAGTGGAGAGCAGAGTGGTGCTGGATCATCGAGGAGAACCCGCAGCCATTCACTGCCCTGCGACAAGCCCCAATAGCGCGCGGCAACGATTGGAGCAATGTGGCCCCGGAAGACGGCAGGCTGAAAATTGCCATCACCCGGATCCTTCGCCTCAGGCTTGCCGGGCTCACCGTAGGCGCTGTCGGCGCAGATTTCCTTCGCTGCCGCATCGCCCCCTTGCAGGAGAGGGGGAGACCCGCCTGGGAGTTCAAGAACTCGGCGGATATCATGAGGCTGCGCCCGGGCCTCAACTTCAACTTCACCGTCCTGGAGCTGGATGCGATGCTCCTGGAGCTGTTCAAACGCGATCCTCAACATCCCTTCACGTTGCCGAGGAGCGTTGTTCCGTTGTGCAACAATTCTTTGCTCGACCGGATCCGTGTCACACCCTAGCTAGTTATGCATTAGAGTGTTGCATCATGTTTACTCATTCATCAGAAACTTGAAATGGGGATGACAGAACCCCCAGTCCCCTCTGAAACCAACTAGGGTTTACTAAAATAATTTTTTCAATGAACCTGAAATGCCCTTCTAAAATGCCCATCATTTTTGCCTTGGTTCAGAACCTCTGCCAAAAGTGGTGCACATTTTCCTAGGCCATCCTAGGGTTTTGAATTAAATCATAACTATTTGAATTTGGGCATTTAAAATTATATAAAATATTTAAATGCTCAAATATCTCCAAACTAAAATGTTTCATGTTGGAAATAATCCAACTATGGACCAGGAGTAGTTTGGTGATTTTTGGAGTTGCCTAGGTATTTTATTTAATTCAACAAAGTCGCAGTTATATTAAATAAAAACAGAAAAGAAAGGGGAAGACTTACCTGTGCGGCCCAGCCAGCTGGCCGGCCCAGCCAGCTGGCCGGCCCAGCCAGCAACCGACCCAGCCCAGCACTATAGCTCCCCGTCGTCTTCCTCCCCTCGCCCCGAAGCTGCTGCGTGCTCGCGCGCGCGCGGCCGCGCGGCCACCTCCTGCTTGCCGACGCCCTCCTGGCCGCGTGGACGACGCCCGCAGCCCGTCCCGATCCCCCCTGCTCTCTCTCACTCTCCCCGGCTCTCTCCTTCCTCTCCCTCACTCTCTCTCTCTCACGGCCGAAGCTCACCGTCGCCGCCGTTCGCCTTAGCCACCGTCTTCGACCACCCCTCGCTTCCCCGACCAGCTCAGAAGCTCCGCCTCGACTCGTTCTTCCTCCCCACCGCTCCACGGGTCCCCGGAAGCCCTGCATCGCCGCCACGTCGCCGTTCCCCTCTTCGGATTCCGACCACCGTCGCCGTCAAATTCGTCGTCTCCGACGCGTCCCCGAGCCCGCTTCGACGCCCACTGCAACCGCGGTGAGCTACGCCACCGTTTCCCCCTTCTCCCCTGCTCTCTCCCGACCCCTAGGCCCTAGCCCCACCGCGGCCGAAAGCTTCACGCCACCGGCGATGTCGCCGTCGTGGCCACGATCGCTGTAGCGCCCAACCGAGCACGCCATCGTGCTCCACATCTCACTAGGAGCACGTAGCACGCTCCAACACCCCCCCTAACACCCTGCAACACCGTTCCCGTGCACGACCGAACCCCGGCCGCCGCAGCCGAGCTCGCCGCCGTCGACTCCGGCCACCCCGACCCCAACGGACTCCGCCAAGAGCCGCGGGTCGTCCTCAGCTTCACTCCGGTGGCCCCCGCGGTTCATTTGGTGGCCGAAACGACCAAAACCACTATCGCCGCCGCACTGATGGTCGCCGCCGGCCAGAACTCCGGCGAGCTGACATGGCCTAGTTAATTAGCCACTAAACCACCACCTACTGACGCTGACAAGTGGGCCCCAGGGCTTAGTCAAAGCTAACCAGCCCGGGTCAACACGGGATTAGCCCCTGTGTCACTGACGTGTGGACCCCACACGTCAGGTTTGACCCGAGCCAGCCCTGTTGACCTGCTGATGTCACTGTGACGTCAGGCTGACGCAGTAAATGATATTTCTGGATTTAAATTAAATCAGGAAATTCCAGAATATTAATTAAACTTCAAAAATTCATAACTTTTATTCTGTAACTTCAAATTGGACAAATTATATATGAAAAATGATCAGAAAAATCCAATCTATCCATCTGTACTATTTTCATGCATGATCCAACAAGTTAAATGGATGTTTTAATCAGAACAAGGAAAAGCACTTTAAAAGGCCATATTTGAAATTGAAATTTGAATCTTTGATTCAAATTTGTTCAAACCCTTCTGGCTTTAGTTGCATTAGCCCAACACACTCATATTGCCATGTTTCATGCATGCATCATATTGTTGCACATTGTTTGGTGATGCCTGTGTATCGTTATCCTTTACGACAGGATCTGTCCCCGAGGAGTACCGTGACTACCCTAACGAAGAACCGTATCCGTGCATCGAACCATCAGGCAAGCAACCAACCATTTGATCATATCGATACAATCCCATGTTCTCGCTCCTGCTCTCTTTTACTGCATTAAGACAACGCGTTTCAAACTGCTGTGTGCTACGGTAGTTGAACCCATTTCCTCTGCATGACCTGTCATTGCCACAGTAACTAGATGAAACCCACTAGCATGTGTAGGAGTTGTTTGAGCCATATGTATGTGTTGTTCCTACCTTGCTATGCCTGCTATGCTTAGAGTTGTGTCAGGTCTGGTTCATCTGGGTGATGGGCTAGAGTGAAATGTTTATCTCGGTAATGAGAGTGGTGTGGTGAACACGATTTGGTAAAGGTATCGATGAGAGGCCATGTAGGAGTACATGGTGGGTTGTTTCATTGAAGCCGACCTTAAGCACTGAGATCTGTATGCGTGATTTAAGATACAGCTACTACCATGCATTGGGCCCTGAAATATGACCCCGCTCGACTTCTTATTCACCCTAGCTCTCTGTCCAGGAGTTGCAAGTAGTTTCTGGTGTTTGTAGCCTACTGGAGGCCGTGGACAACGCTGACCGTAGGGGTGGGCTGTGATGCGGTAGGTACGTGGCACGGTGTACCGAATACCCGTTAGGTATCTCGGGAACCCTGTTCACATCGTTCGGGGCCGTATGGGAAACCTCGGCCGGACTCCCTGCGGATGGAACCTGAATAGGCGATAAACCTGGACTAGAGGCTTAAGTGTTTAGGTAGGTCGTGGTCTACACCCACGTCGGCTTTCGCTTGAAGTCTGCCGAGCACATGTCGTGTGCAGACGCTAAGTGGTGGAAACATGTATGAAGAAGTATACCCCTGCAGGGTTATCATAATCTATTCGAATAGCCGCGTCCGCGGTAAAGGACTACTTGGTTGCCTATACAGTTCATAGACAAGTAAATGGAAACTGCTAAAAGCCTCAAGATAAGTGTGAGTGTCGAGGATGGCTCTTCCGTAGGAAGACGGAGGCGAATCCTCGGTAGTGTATTGAATTGGTGAGTAGTGGACTCGTGTGCGCAAAACCATTTCAAGTTGGAGTATCGTAGGATAGTCTATGTCACACCCTAGCTAGTTATGCATTAGAGTGTTGCATCATGTTTACTCATTCATCAGAAACTTGAAATGGGGATGACAGAACCCCCAGTCCCCTCTGAAACCAACTAGGGTTTACTAAAATAATTTTTCAATGAACCTGAAATGCCCTTCTAAAATGCCCATCATTTTTGCCTTGGTTCAGAACCTCTGCCAAAAGTGGTGCACATTTTCCTAGGCCATCCTAGGGTTTTGAATTAAATCATAACTATTTGAATTTGGGCATTTAAAATTATATAAAATATTTAAATGCTCAAATATCTCCAAACTAAAATGTTTCATGTTGGAAATAATCCAACTATGGACCAGGAGTAGTTTGGTGATTTTTGGAGTTGCCTAGGTATTTTATTTAATTCAACAAAGTCGCAGTTATATTAAATAAAAACAGAAAATAAAGAAAGGGGAAGACTTACCTGTGCGGCCCAGCCCAGCCGGCCCAGCACTGTGCTGGCCCGTGCCAGCCAGCTGCTTCCCCTCGCCAGAGCAGGCAGGGAGGTGAGCATGGCGCGCCCGAGCTCGCCACGCACCACCCAGCCTCTCTGCATCGCCGCCACGTCGCCGTTCCCCTCTTCGGACTCCGACCACCGTCGCCGTCAAATTCGTCGTCTCCGACGCGTCCCCGAGCCCGCTTCGACGCCCACTGCAACCGCGGTGAGCTACGCCACCGTTTCCCCCTTCTCCCCTGCTCTCTCCCGACCCCTAGGCCCTAGCCCCACCGCGGCCGAAAGCTTCACGCCGCCGGCGATGTCGCCGTCGTGGCCACGATCGCCGTAGCGCCCAACCGAGCACGCCATCGTGCTCCACATCTCACTAGGAGCACGTAGCACGCTCCAACACCCCCCCTAACACCCTGCAACACCGTTCCCGTGCACGACCGAACCCCGGCCGCCGCAGCCGAGCTCGCCGCCGTCGACTCCGGCCACCCCGACCCCAACGGACTCCGCCAAGAGCCGCGGGTCGTCCTCAGCTTCACTCCGGTGGCCTCCGCGGTTCATTTGGTGGCCGAAACGACCAAAACCACTATCGCCGCCGCACTGATGGTCGCCGCCGGCCAGAACTCCGGCGAGCTGACATGGCCTAGTTAATTAGCCACTAAACCACCACCTACTGACGCTGACAAGTGGGCCCCAGGGCTTAGTCAAAGCTAACCAGCCCGGGTGAACACGGGATTAGCCCCTGTGTCACTGACGTGTGGACCCCACACGTCAGGTTTGACCCGAGCCAGCCCTGTTGACCTGCTGATGTCACTGTGACGTCAGGCTGACGCAGTAAATGATATTTCTGGATTTAAATTAAATCAGGAAATTCCAGAATATTAATTAAACTTCAAAAATTCATAACTTTTATTCTGTAACTCCAAATTGGACAAATTATATATGAAAAATGATCAGAAAAATCCAATCTATCCATCTGTACTATTTTCATGCATGATCCAACAAGTTAAATGGATGTTTTAATCAGAACAAGGAAAAGCACTTTAAAAGGCCATATTTGAAATTGAAATTTGAATCTTTGATTCAAATTTGTTCAAACCCTTCTGGCTTTAGTTGCATTAGCCCAACACACTCATATTGCCATGTTTCATGCATGCATCATATTGTTGCACATTATTTGGTGATGCCTGTGTATCGTTATCCTTTACGATAGGATCTGTCCCCGAGGAGTACCGTGACTACCCTAACGAAGAACCGTATCCGTGCATCGAACCATCAGGCAAGCAACCAATCATTTGATCATATCGATACAATCCCATGTTCTCGCTCCTGCTCTCCTTTACTGCATTAAGACAACGCGATTTAAACTGCTGTGTGCTACGGTAGTTGAACCCATTTCCTCTGCATGACCTGTCATTGCCACAGTAACTAGATGAAACCCACTAGCATGTGTAGGAGTTGATTGAGCCATATGTATGTGTTGTTCCTACCTTGCTATGCCTGCTATGCTTAGAGTCGTGTCAGGTCTGGTTCATCTGGGTGATGGGCTAGAGTGAAATGATTATGTCGGTAATGAGAGTGGTGTGGTGAACACGATTTGGTAAAGGTATCGATGAGAGGCCATGTAGGAGTACATGGTGGGTTGTTTCATTGAAGCCGACCTTAAGCACTGAGATCTGTATGTGTGATTTAAGAATCAGCTACTACCATCCATTGGGCCCGAAACCAATGGACCCTCTCGACTTCTTATTCACCCTAGTTCTCCGTCCAGGAGTTGCAAGTAGTTTCTGGTGTTTGTAGCCTACTGGAGGCCGTGGACAGCGCTGACCGTAGGGGTGGGCTGTGATGCGGTAGGTACGTGGCCGGGTGTACCGAATACCCGTTAGGTATCTCGGGAACCCTGTTCACATCGTTCGGGGCCGTATGGGAAACCTCGGCCGGACTCCCTGTGGATGGAACCTGAATAGGCGATAAACCTGGACTGGAGGCTTAGGTGATTAGGTAGGTCGTGGCCGACACCCACGTTGGGCTTCCGCTTGAAGGTTGCCGAGTACATGTCGTGTAAACGACGGTAAGTGGTGAGAGCGTGTATGAAGAAGTACCCCCTGCAGGGTTAACATGATCTATTCGAATAGCCGCGTCCGCGGTAAAGGACTACTTGGTTGCCTATACAGTTCATAGACAAGTAAATGGAAACTACTAAAAGCCTCAAGATAAGTGTGAGTGCCGAGGGTGGCTCCTCCGTAGGAGGACGGAGGTGGATCCTCGGTAGTGTATTGAAGTGGTGAATAGTGGACTCGTGTGCGCAAAACTATTTCAAGTTGAAGTATCGTAGGATAGCCTAGCCAAGAGTCAAAGCTGGCTTGCTGCAATAACTCCACCAACCCTTCTTGATACTATGCATATATGTAGGATCTGATGTAAGTCTTGCTGAGTACCTTTGTACTCATGTTGCTATAATCTACATTTTTACAGAAGACGCTGCAACCCCTTCTGATGGGTTCTATGTAGACGTTGACATCAACGAGTAGGCTAAAGACCCAGGTGGTGACCCTGAGCTTGTGAAGGACCACATAGTATAGCCAGAGGCTTTCCAAGCCTCTTTTATTTTACTAGTTGTCTGTACTCAGACAAGTTACTTCCGCTGCTGGCTTGTATGATTGTATGACTTGTATGTTGGGTCGTGAGACCCGTACCTTTGTGTGTATGTTATGTATGGCTCACTGAGCCTTAAATAAAGTACTTGTGTCATAGAGTCATGTTGTGATGCTTCGTTGTATTTGCACATATCGAGCATATTGTGTGTATGATTGAAATGCTTGGTATGCGTGGGATCTGACTATCTAGTTGTTTATCTTTAGTAGCCTCTCTTACCGGGAAATGTCTCCTAGTGTTACCGCTGAGCCATGGTAGCTTGCTACTGCTCTGGAACACTTAGGCTGGCCGGCATGTGTCCTTCTTTGTTCCTGTGTCTGTCCCTTCGGGGAAATGTCACGCTTTGAGTACCGGAGTCCTGTTAGCCCGCTACAGCCCGGTTTACCGGAGTCCTGCTAGCCCAGTGCTACAGCCCGGACCCACTTGCTGATGACCGACACGTTCGAAGCTGGGTCATGGATGCCTGTCCCTGTAAGTCTGTGCCACTTTGGGTTTACGACTAGTCATGTCAGCCCGGGCTCTTTATCATATGGATGCTAGCGACACTTTCATATACGCGAGCCAAAAGGCGCAAACGGTCCCGGGAAAAGGTAAGACGACACCCGTGGGGATACCGTGCGTGAGGCCGCAAAGTGATATGAGGTGTTACCAGCTAGATCGATGTGACATCGAGTCGGGGTCCTGACAGCGTTGGCATCAGAGCAGGACTGCCTGTAGGTTCTCCAAGCCAAACTGGTCGATGTTGAGTCTAGAAATTCTTTAGTTATATGTAGGGGAATTTTTTGTGGGTTGGAACGTAAGGCTCTTTTTACTCCTTATACCTTATGACTTTCTGATCTGAGTCAGTCCATTCTTCCACCGGGGGTTAAGGAATTAGGATCTACTCTCTCTATCAGGATCACGTGTTACTAATCAGTAGTACCTTATAAGTTTGATGGTTACAAGCCTAGTTCAGTTCTACTACCACATTATGTTGTTAGAATGGTTCCAGAACTTTGATATGATGATGTTGGGTGTGTACGAAATCCTTTGTCAAAAGTCTCAATATCCTTTTTGAGCATTTACAGCTGTTATGCTGCCGAAATTTTGCTAGAAATTCTAATGCCTTGCATTATGATTATGCTTTCAGATGGCCACTCGCGACCTCAATCAAGTGGTTCGCCTAACTCGATGCCTAGATGTACCCGGCCATACTGCTAAGTTGGTCAGGGTAATGACTGAGGCTGGATACCGCTGGTATCCTGAGTACACGGTCGAAGAGCAATTCCGAGATTTTAATCAAAGCCAGTATCTCTGCACTGTCAGGATATTTCCATCTTATCCTAGATCCACTGAGCCTCTTCACTGCTCCTATGGACTCGGGGTTACTATCGAGATGGCTGTGCAGGATGCCGCCTACTCTATGATGACCATTATGCGAGTCAGATCTGGTTTATTTCGGGACTCTGACTTCCGGTATATGCCAGGATCACTTCCGGGAGCACAAGGATATCTCCAAGCTATTTATGCTGACTCCACTCAGGAGGATTCACGGACTCGCACCACTGCTGAGATGCTCGAGGATAAGGACCGTGAAAATTGGGCCTTAAGGTTAGAGCTCTTCAATACCCGTGCCGATCACTGGGCCACTTTGACTCGGTTCGCACCGGCGGTGCAAGCTGGATATTCGGATATGCGCGATCTCTATCCTGTGAGATCTGCTCTGCCGGACGTGATGGTTTGGCGTGATGTAGGAGGCATCACCCCACCTCGCGGTCCCCGCAGGCCACCGTTTGTTGGTCCAAGGCCTCATCCTAGCCCCTATGGTCCACAAGCTCCGCGAGATCGTCTGTTTCCGGATGAACATGTTGAGCTTCCAGGCTATGGAGGTGACTTTTATGAGGACTACTACGGATCGGTCTGAGTTAGGGGTAGCATCACTAGTTCGCACTAGCTGTGTCATCTATCATTCCGCGTGACTCGTGGGATATGTCCTAGTTTGTACTCTTTCCGGAGGTGTAGAAAATAATGTATAGGAGCTTGGAATGCCTCTGATGAGATGTAATCCTTTTCTCACCATAATAGTACCTTGTTTGGTCTTGTACTAAACCTCGTATGGTGTGCATGACGATGGAATAAAGAAGCAGTTTCTATATCTACCATGTCATACGGATGATCATCTTGCATTTCGAGTTATTCCTTACCTTATGTATCCTATGTCGGAATTTTACCATCCTGACTAAATCATTGTCTTGTCTACCTAGGATGGTCAACACGCGCGCTAATCCTGCTTCCCAAGAGCAGGCCGAAGGCAGTGAAGCCAGGAATGAAAATCTGCCTCATCCTCCTTCACTAGCCGAGGTGATGATGGAAGCTGAGAGAAACAAGCGGGAGACAAACCGTTTGTTGGAGCGTATAGAACAGAATACAGCACACCATCAGAGGGCTAACGTGGTGTCACTCAGTGATTTTATCAAATTGCATCCACCCACGTTCCACCACTCCGTCGAGCCTCTCGACGCTGATGACTGGCTTCGCAGTATCTCTCACAAGCTGCGTTCTGCGTTGGTAGCGGAGGCTGACAAGGTCACCTTCGCTGCATATCATCTTGAAGGCCCCGCCAGTCTATGGTGGGAGAATTATGGAGCCATGCGCCCAGCGGGCCATGTCACCACTTGGGCTGAGTTCAGTGAGGCTTTCCGTGAACATCACATTCCGGAGGGTCTCATGGACCGTAAACGTGAAGAATTTTGCAGTTTCACCCAAGGCCGACTTTCTGTGGATGCCTATAGCAGAGAGTTTGGTAATCTCGCACGATATGCAACTGAGGAAGTTTCTACTGACGCCAAGAAGCAAGCAAGGTTCCGAAAGGGCCTTAGCCCTGAGCTTCGCCGCGACCTCCGTCTGCATGAGTGCACATCTTTTTCGAAACTTGTCAACAAAGCCATCAGTGCTGAAACTGGTCAGACTGATTATGATGCAACACGCAAGCATGGACGTGATATGGGTTCCTCATCCGGTGCTGGTCCTCAGAAACGCCGCGTGTGGGTACCCAATACCGCCCTGCCACCCAGGTTCACACTGAGGCCATCTTTCCAGGCGCCTCGCCCTGTTCAACAGTCTGCACCGGCCAAGCCCTATGGGGGTCCATCCAATAATGCTCCTCCACGTACCAGTTCCGTGACTTGTTTCAAGTGTGGGGAATCTGGTCATTATATGCGCGAGTGTCCCCAGACCAACCCCAATCAATCTGCTAAAGCTGTTGGCCGTGGCAAGCCGACAGGGAAGGTGTTCCATGCCAAACCGGTCACCGCTTCACGTGGCCATGTCAACTGTATCTCTGCCGAAGAAGCTCAAGAGGACCCCAACGTCGTTCTCGGTACGCTTCTTGTTAATTGCCACCCGGCATCCGTTCTTTTCGATACAGGAGCCTCTCATTCTTTTATATCTGAAAGTTATGCCCGTTTGCATGACGTTGCATTCTGTGACTTGCCATCCACTATGGAAATCTCTACCCCTGGGTCTAGATGGCAGACCTCTAGGGTAAGTTATGGAAATGAGATCCAAGTCGACAGACTTGTTTTCCTTGCATCCTTGATAGCCCTTAAATCTTCGGATATTAATATCATTTTGGGTATGGACTGGATGTCAGCTCATCAAGCCAAAATTGATTGCTTCTCTAGGACTGTTCAACTCACCCATCCTTCGGGGAAGATAGTCAATGTCTTGACCCGAATAGCCAAGCGACAATTATATTCTCTTAACGCCAGCCCTTTGCCAGACCTTGAGGACGTTCCGGTAGTCTGTGACTTCCCGGATGTCTTTCCAGAGGAATTGCCAGGTGTTCCACCTGACAGGGATGTTGAGTTCGTAATAGATCTCATTCCAGGAACCGTTCCGATTGCTAGAAGACCCTATAAGATGGCACCCCTAGAACTAGCCGAGCTTAAGAAACAACTCGATGAATCCTTGAAAAAGGGTTTCATCCGCCCTAGTTCATCTCCGTGGGCTTGCCCCGTCCTATTCGTTAAGAAAAAGGATGGTACGGACCGGATGGTTGTAGATTACCGACCTGTCAATTTGGTCACAATCAAGAACAAATATCCACTTCCCAGGATCAACGACCTGTATGATCAGCTCGCTGGATCCTCAGTCTTCTCCAAGATGGATTTGAGGTTGGGCTACCATCAAATCAAAATCAGAAACGGGGACATTCCTAAAACGGCCTTTGTTACTCGCTATGGCCAATACGAGTACACCGTTATGTCCTTCGGATTAACCAACGCTCCAGCCACCTTTTCTCGGTTAATGAACTGAATCTTCATGGAGTATTTGGATAAATTCGTCGTGGTTTATCTCGATGATATACTCATCTACTCCAAGAACGAGGAAGAACATGCCGAACATCTAAGGCTAGTGTTGAAGAAACTTCGAGAGCATCGCCTTTATGCCAAATTCTCTAAATGTGAATTCTGGTTGTCAGAAGTGACCTATCTGGGTCATGTAATATCTGGTAAAGGTATTGCTGTTAACCCTGAGCGAGTTCAAGCCGTCCTTGATTGGACTCCGCCCGAATCAGTCAAGCAAGTTCGGAGTTTTCTAGGCTTAGCGAGCTATTGCCGTCGCTTTGTCGAGAACTTCTCCAAGGTTGCTAAACCTCTAACTGAACTCCTCAAGAAAGATAAGAAGTTCGAATGGACTCCACAATGTGAGCACAGCTTTCAGGAACTGAAAAGACGCCTGACCTCTGCTCCCGTACTGGTACCGCCAGACTTCTCCAAGGACTTTGTTATCTACTGCGACGCCTCGCGACAAGGACTAGGTTGCATTCTCATGCAAGATCGACACGTAATTGCTTACGCTTCACGGCAATTGCACCCACATGAGGAGAATTATCCCACTCATGACCTAGAGCTTGCAGCCGTAGTCTATGCACTTAAGACCTGCGACATTATCTCCTCGGTAATCGTTGCGAAATATTCACTGATCACCAAAGTCTGAAGTATATTTTCACCCAACCGGATTTGAATCTCAGGCAGAGACGTTGGGTTGAATTGATCACAGACTTCGACTTAGGGATAACCTATACCCCAGGGAAAGCCAACGTCATGGCTGATGCGCTAAGTCGTAAATCTTATTGTAACAACCTGATGTTACAACAAAGTCAACTGCTTCTCCATGAGGAATTTCGGAAGCTTAACCTTCACATTGTACCTCAAGGTTTTCTCTCCACCTTGGTGGCAAAACCTACCCTTACGGATCAAATTATCAACGCACAGAAGGTAGATCCGGGAATCTCCCGCATCAAGAGAAACATTCAGAAAGGAATTGCGAATTGTTTCTCCGTTAATGATCAAGGAGTCGTATACTTCGGGAATCGACTAGTAGTTCCCAAAGTGCGCAACCTAAGGCGATTAATCCTTAAGGAAGCTCATGAATCTCCTCTCACCATTCACCCCGGTAGCACAAAAATGTATCAGGACCTACGCCAGAGGTTCTGGTGGACTAGGATGAAGAGAGAAATCGCTCAGTATATTGCTAATTGCGACGTCTGTCGTCGTGTAAAAGCAGAGCATCAACGGCCTGCTGGCACCCTTCAACCATTAGCTATTCCTGAATGGAAATGGGATAAAATTGGTATGGATTTCATTACCGGTTTTCCCAGGACCAAAAGAGGGAATAATGCTATTTTCGTTGTGGTCGATCGTCTTTCCAAAGTAGCTCATTTCTTACCTGTTCATGAGAGTATAACCGCTAGTCAGCTGGCAGACTTATACATCTCCCGAATAGTGTCTCTTCATGGTGTCCCTTTGGAAATCAATTCGGATCGAGGAAGTCTTTTCACCTCTCGATTTTGGGAAAGTTTCCAAAATGCTATGGGAACCCGTCTCTCCTTTAGCACCGCTTTCCACCCTCAGTCAAGTGGTCAAGTGGAACGCGTCAATCAGATTCTAGAAGACATGCTTCGAGCCTCTGTTATCTCGTTCGGAATGGACTGGGAGAAGTGCCTTCCATTTGCCGAATTCGCTTACAACAACAGCTATCAATCCAGCTTGGGTAAAGCCCCTTTTGAAGTCCTCTATGGACGGCGATGTCGAACACCCCTTAACTGGTCAGAGACCGGGGAAAGACAATTCTTTGGCCCGGATATGATTCAGGAAGCAGAAGAACAAGTTCGTATCGTTCGTGAAAAGTTGAAAACAGCCCAATCTCATCAAAAGAGTCAATATGACCGAAAACATAAGGCTATGACTTTCGAGGTTGACGAGAAGGCTTATCTTCGGGTCACCCCTCTGAAGGGAACCCATCGTTTCGGTATCAAAGGCAAATTGGCTCCTCGTTACATTGGACCTTTTCGCATTCTTGCCAAACGAGGAGAAGTTGCCTACCAATTGGAACTACCTCCGCACCTCTCCAGAGTTCACGATGTCTTCCACATTTCTCAACTCAGGCGTTGCTTCTCGGATCCTATCCGTGAAGTGGACCACGAAACGCTTGATCTCCAAGATAATCTTACCTATCGAGAGTACCCCATTCGTATCCTCGATCAAGCCGAACGTACCACGCGACGTCATAATATCAAGTTTCTCAAGGTTCAATGGTCGCACCATTCTGAAGATGAAGAAACCTGGGAAAGGGAGGATCGTCTTCGACTTGAATATCCCGCCTTCTTCCAGGAGGAACCCAAATCTCGGGACGAGATTCTTTTGAGTGGGGGTGAGTTGTCACACCCTAGCTAGTTATGCATTAGAGTGTTGCATCATGTTTACTCATTCATCAGAAACTTGAAATGGGGATGACAGAACCCCCAGTCCCCTCTGAAACCAACTAGGGTTTACTAAAATAATTTTTTCAATGAACCTGAAATGCCCTTCTAAAATGCCCATCATTTTTGCCTTGGTTCAGAACCTCTGCCAAAAGTGGTGCACATTTTCCTAGGCCATCCTAGGGTTTTGAATTAAATCATAACTATTTGAATTTGGGAATTTAAAATTATATAAAATATTTAAATGCTCAAATATCTCCAAACTAAAATGTTTCATGTTGGAAATAATCCAACTATGGACCAGGAGTAGTTTGGTGATTTTTGGAGTTGCCTAGGTATTTTATTTAATTCAACAAAGTCGCAGTTATATTAAATAAAAACAGAAAAGAAAGGGGAAGACTTACCTGTGCGGCCCAGCCAGCTGGCCGGCCCAGCCAGCAACCGACCCAGCCCAGCACTGTAGCTCCCCGTCGTCTTCCTCCCCTCGCCCCGAAGCTGCTGCGTGCTCGCGCGCGCGCGGCCGCGCGGCCACCTCCTGCTTGCCGACGCCCTCCTGGCCGCGTGGACGACGCCCGCAGCCCGTCCCGATCCCCCCTGCTCTCTCTCACTCTCCCCGGCTCTCTCCTTCCTCTCCCTCACTCTCTCTCTCTCACGGCCGAAGCTCACCGTCGCCGCCGTTCGCCTTAGCCACCGTCTCCGACCACCCCTCGCTTCCCCGACCAGCTCAGAAGCTCCGCCTCGACTCCTTCTTCCTCCCCACCGCTCCACGGGTCCCCGGAAGCCCTGCATCGCCGCCACGTCGCCGTTCCCCTCTTCGGACTCCGACCACCGTCGCCGTCAAATTCGTCGTCTCCAACGCGTCCCCGAGCCCGCTTCGACGCCCACTGCAACCGCGGTGAGCTACGCCACCGTTTCCCCCTTCTCCCCTGCTCTCTCCCGACCCCTAGGCCCTAGCCCCACCGCGGCCGAAAGCTTCACGCCGCCGGCGATGTCGCCGTCGTGGCCACGATCGCCGTAGCGCCCAACCGAGCACGCCATCGTGCTCCACATCTCACTAGGAGCACGTAGCACGCTCCAACACCCCCCCTAACACCCTGCAACACCGTTCCCGTGCACGACCGAACCCCGGCCGCCGCAGCCGAGCTCGCCGCCGTCGACTCCGGCCACCCCGACCCCAACGGACTCCGCCAAGAGCCGCGGGTCGTCCTCAGCTTCACTCCGGTGGCCTCCGCGGTTCATTTGGTGGCCGAAACGACCAAAACCACTATCGCTGCCGCACTGATGGTCGCCGCCGGCCAGAACTCCGGCGAGCTGACATGGCCTAGTTAATTAGCCACTAAACCACCACCTACTGACGCTGACAAGTGGGCCCCAGGGCTTAGTCAAAGCTAACCAGCCCGGGTCAACACGGGATTAGCCCCTGTGTCACTGACGTGTGGACCCCACACGTCAGGTTTGACCCGAGCCAGCCCTGTTGACCTGCTGATGTCACTGTGACGTCAGGCTGACGCAGTAAATGATATTTCTGGATTTAAATTAAATCAGGAAATTCCAGAATATTAATTAAACTTCAAAATTCACAACTTTTATTCTGTAACTCCAAATTGGACAAATTATATATGAAAAATGATCAGAAAAATCCAATCTATCCATCTGTACTATTTTCATGCATGATCCAACAAGTTAAATGGATGTTTTAATCAGAACAAGGAAAAGCACTTTAAAAGGCCATATTTGAAATTGAAATTTGAATCTTTGATTCAAATTTGTTCAAACCCTTCTGGCTTTAGTTGCATTAGCCCAACACACTCATATTGCCATGTTTCATGCATGCATCATATTGTTGCACATTGTTTGGTGATGCCTGTGTATCGTTATCCTTTACGACAGGATCTGTCCCCGAGGAGTACCGTGACTACCCTAACGAAGAACCGTATCCGTGCATCGAACCATCAGGCAAGCAACCAACCATTTGATCATATCGATACAATCCCATGTTCTCGCTCCTGCTCTCTTTTACTGCATTAAGACAACGCGTTTCAAACTGCTGTGTGCTACGGTAGTTGAACCCATTTCCTCTGCATGACCTGTCATTGCCACAGTAACTAGATGAAACCCACTAGCATGTGTAGGAGTTGTTTGAGCCATATGTATGTGTTGTTCCTACCTTGCTATGCCTGCTATGCTTAGAGTTGTGTCAGGTCTGGTTCATCTGGGTGATGGGCTAGAGTGAAATGTTTATCTCGGTAATGAGAGTGGTGTGGTGAACACGATTTGGTAAAGGTATCGATGAGAGGCCATGTAGGAGTACATGGTGGGTTGTTTCATTGAAGCCGACCTTAAGCACTGAGATCTGTATGCGTGATTTAAGATACAGCTACTACCATGCATTGGGCCCTGAAATATGACCCCGCTCGACTTCTTATTCACCCTAGCTCTCTGTCCAGGAGTTGCAAGTAGTTTCTGGTGTTTGTAGCCTACTGGAGGCCGTGGACAACGCTGACCGTAGGGGTGGGCTGTGATGCGGTAGGTACGTGGCACGGTGTACCGAATACCCGTTAGGTATCTCGGGAACCCTGTTCACATCGTTCGGGGCCGTATGGGAAACCTCGGCCGGACTCCCTGCGGATGGAACCTGAATAGGCGATAAACCTGGACTAGAGGCTTAAGTGTTTAGGTAGGTCGTGGTCTACACCCACGTCGGCTTTCGCTTGAAGTCTGCCGAGCACATGTCGTGTGCAGACGCTAAGTGGTGGAAACATGTATGAAGAAGTATACCCCTGCAGGGTTATCATAATCTATTCGAATAGCCGCGTCCGCGGTAAAGGACTACTTGGTTGCCTATACAGTTCATAGACAAGTAAATGGAAACTGCTAAAAGCCTCAAGATAAGTGTGAGTGTCGAGGATGGCTCTTCCGTAGGAAGACGGAGGCGAATCCTCGGTAGTGTATTGAATTGGTGAGTAGTGGACTCGTGTGCGCAAAACCATTTCAAGTTGGAGTATCGTAGGATAGTCTATGTCACACCCTAGCTAGTTATGCATTAGAGTGTTGCATCATGTTTACTCATTCATCAGAAACTTGAAATGGGGATGACAGAACCCCCAGTCCCCTCTGAAACCAACTAGGGTTTACTAAAATAATTTTTCAATGAACCTGAAATGCCCTTCTAAAATGCCCATCATTTTTGCCTTGGTTCAGAACCTCTGCCAAAAGTGGTGCACATTTTCCTAGGCCATCCTAGGGTTTTGAATTAAATCATAACTATTTGAATTTGGGCATTTAAAATTATATAAAATATTTAAATGCTCAAATATCTCCAAACTAAAATGTTTCATGTTGGAAATAATCCAACTATGGACCAGGAGTAGTTTGGTGATTTTTGGAGTTGCCTAGGTATTTTATTTAATTCAACAAAGTCGCAGTTATATTAAATAAAAACAGAAAATAAAGAAAGGGGAAGACTTACCTGTGCGGCCCAGCCCAGCCGGCCCAGCACTGTGCTGGCCCGTGCCAGCCAGCTGCTTCCCCTCGCCAGAGCAGGCAGGGAGGTGAGCATGGCGCGCCCGAGCTCGCCACACACCACCCAGCCTCTCTGCATCGCCCTGGTCGCCGTTGCGCCGCGTGGATCGTCTTCTGGTCGTCGCCCCGACCTCGCCGACACCCCATTCACTCTCCCCCGGCTCTCCCTCACTCTCTCTCTCTCTCACGGCCGAAGCTCACCGTCGCCGCCGTTCGCCTTAGCCACCGTCTCCGACCACCCCTCGCTTCCCCGACCAGCTCAGAAGCTCCGCCTCGACTCCTTCTTCCTCCCCACCGCTCCACGGGTCCCCGGAAGCCCTGCATCGCCGCCACGTCGCCGTTCCCCTCTTCGGACTCCGACCACCGTCGCCGTCAAATTCGTCGTCTCCGACGCGTCCCCGAGCCCGCTTCGACGCCCACTGCAACCGCGGTGAGCTACGCCACCGTTTCCCCCTTCTCCCCTGCTCTCTCCCGACCCCTAGGCCCTAGCCCCACCGCGGCCGAAAGCTTCACGCCGCCGGCGATGTCGCCGTCATGGCCACGATCGCCGTAGCGCCCAACCGAGCACGCCATCGTGCTCCACATCTCACTAGGAGCACGTAGCACGCTCCAACACCCCCCCTAACACCCTGCAACACCGTTCCCGTGCACGACCGAACCCCGGCCGCCGCAGTCGAGCTCGCCGCCGTCGACTCCGGCCACCCCGACCCCAACGGACTCCGCCAAGAGCCGCGGGTCGTCCTCAGCTTCACTCCGGTGGCCCCCGCGGTTCATTTGGTGGCCGAAACGACCAAAACCACTATCGCCGCCGCACTGATGGTCGCCGCCGGCCAGAACTCCGGCGAGCTGACATGGCCTAGTTAATTAGCCACTAAACCACCACCTACTGACGCTGACAAGTGGGCCCCAGGGCTTAGTTAAAGCTAACCAGCCCGGGTCAACACGGGATTAGCCCCTGTGTCACTGACGTGTGGACCCCACACGTCAGGTTTGACCCGAGCCAGCCCTGTTGACCTGCTGATGTCACTGTGACGTCAGGCTGACGCAGTAAATGATATTTCTGGATTTAAATTAAATCAGGAAATTCCAGAATATTAATTAAACTTCAAAAATTCATAACTTTTATTCTGTAACTCCAAATTGGACAAATTATATATGAAAAATGATCAGAAAAATCCAATCTATCCATCTGTACTATTTTCATGCATGATCCAACAAGTTAAATGGATGTTTTAATCAGAACAAGGAAAAACACTTTAAAAGGCCATATTTGAAATTGAAATTTGAATCTTTGATTCAAATTTGTTCAAACCCTTCTGGCTTTAGTTGCATTAGCCCAACACACTCATATTGCCATGTTTCATGCATGCATCATATTGTTGCACATTGTTTGGTGATGCCTGTGTATCGTTATCCTTTACGACAGGATCTGTCCCCGAGGAGTACCGTGACTACCCTAATGAAGAACCGTATCCGTGCATCGAACCATCAGGCAAGCAACCAATCATTTGATCATATCGATACAATCCCATGTTCTCGCTCCTGCTCTCCTTTACTGCATTAAGACAACGCGATTTAAACTGCTGTGTGCTACGGTAGTTGAACCCATTTCCTCTGCATGACCTGTCATTGCCACAGTAACTAGATGAAACCCACTAGCATGTGTAGGAGTTGATTGAGCCATATGTATGTGTTGTTCCTACCTTGCTATGCCTGCTATGCTTAGAGTCGTGTCAGGTCTGGTTCATCTGGGTGATGGGCTAGAGTGAAATGATTATGTCGGTAATGAGAGTGGTGTGGTGAACACGATTTGGTAAAGGTATCGATGAGAGGCCATGTAGGAGTACATTGTGGGTTGTTTCATTGAAGCCGACCTTAAGCACTGAGATCTGTATGCGTGATTTAAGATACAGCTACTACCATGCATTGGGCCCTGAAATATGACCCCGCTCGACTTCTTATTCACCCTAGCTCTCTGTCCAGGAGTTGCAAGTAGTTTCTGGTGTTTGTAGCCTACTGGAGGCCGTGGACAGCGCTGACCGTAGGGGTGGGCTGTGATGCGGTAGGTACGTGGCCGGGTGTACCGAATACCCGTTAGGTATCTCGGGAACCCTGTTCACATCGTTCGGGGCCGTATGGGAAACCTCGGCCGGACTCCCTGCGGATGGAACCTGAATAGGCGATAAACCTGGACTAGAGGCTTAAGTGTTTAGGTAGGTCGTGGTCTACACCCACGTCGGCTTTCGCTTGAAGTCTGCCGAGCACATGTCGTGTGCAGACGCTAAGTGGTGGAAACATGTATGAAGAAGTACACCCCTGCAGGGTTATCATAATCTATTCGAATAGCCGCGTCCGCGGTAAAGGACTACTTGGTTGCCTATACAGTTCATAGACAAGTAAATGGAAACTGTTAAAATCCTCAAGATAAGTGTGAGTGCCGAGGATGGCTCTTCCGTAGGAAGACGGAGGTGGATCCTCGGTAGTGTATTGAATTGGTGAGTAGTGGACTCGTGTGCGCAAAACCATTTCAAGTTGGAGTATCGTAGGATAGCCTAGCCAAGAGTCAAAGCTGGCTTGCTGCAATAACTCCACCAACCCTTCTTGATACTATGCATGTATGTAGGATCTGATGTAAGTCTTGCTGAGTACCTTTGTACTCATGTTGCTATAATCTACATTTTTTACAGAAGACGCTGCAACCCCTTCTGATGGGTTCTATGTAGACGTTGACATCAACGAGTAGGCTAAAGACCCAGGTGGTGACCCTGAGCTTGTGAAGGACCACGTAGTATAGCTAGGCTTTCCAAGCCTCTTTTATTTTACTAGTTGTCTGTACCCAGACAAGTTATTTCCGCTGCTGGTTTGTATGACTGTATGACTTGTATGTGGGGTCGTGAGACCCGTACCTTTGTGTATGCTATGTATGGCTCCCTGAGCCTTAAATAAAGTACTTGTGTCGTAGAGTCATGTTGTGATGCTTCGCTGTATTTACACATATCGAGCATATTGTGTGTATGATTGAAATGCTTGGTATGTGTGGGATCTGACTATCTAGTTGTTTATCTTTAGTAGCCTCTCTTACCGGGAAATGTCTCCTAGTGTTACCGCTGAGCCATGGTAGCTTGCTACTGCTCTGGAACACTTAGGCTGGCCGGCATGTGTCCTTCTTCGTTCCTGTGTCTGTCCCTTCGGGGAAATGTCACGCTTTGAGTACCGGAGTCCTGTTAGCCCGCTACAGCCCGGTTTACCGGAGTCCTGCTAGCCCAGTGCTACAGCCCGGACCCACTTGCTGATGACCGACACGTTCGAAGCTGGGTCATGGATGCCTGTCCCTGTAAGTCTGTGCCACTTTGGGTTTACGACTAGTCATGTCAGCCCGGGCTCTTTATCATATGGATGCTAGCGACACTTTCATATACGCGAGCCAAAAGGCGCAAACGGTCCCGGGAAAAGGTAAGACGACACCCGTGGGGATACCGTGCGTGAGGCCGCAAAGTGATATGAGGTGTTACCAGCTAGATCGATGTGACATCGAGTCGGGGTCCTGACAATCCGCGCGATGATGCCGCTGTGCGATTCGCACAGAATCGCCCCAACTTGGCAAAAACCTGCGGATGAGGTCGTGCGGGCGTTCTTCGACGACTTGGTAGAAGTGGCGGTCCGCGCTGATGAGCAGAAGAGCCTCACCCGCGACACCACTAATGATGAGATGCAGCGCATCGCCACTAGGCTGGAAGAGGTGGCGGCAGCAGTTGCCGCGGGTGAGCTCGGGTTCACCGTGGAGGAGGCAGAGGCAGCGGAGGCGGCAAGCCTTGCCGAGCGCGAGGAGTTTGTTGGCGAGGAAGATCTTGCCGGCCCTGAAGCTGAGCCGAGCAAGCCCGGCGAGGAAGAGCCCGAACCTTCAGACAGCTTGCCGCAGGCGGAGCCCCCGGCCCCGGCAAGGAGGCGTCTCCGCAAGGCCGGGGACGCAGCGGGGCGGCAGACGAGCCAACAGCCGCCGAGCCGTGCGACACGCTCTACCGCGGCAAGCACTGTTGCCGCGGGAGCGCCTCATGCCGCTGCGGCCACTGGAGCGGGATCTTCCCGGTCCACCGCTACCGCCCCTGCCAAGCGGGCAAGGGAACCTACTCCTCCACCTCGCCGCACCGGAGGGGAGCCGGACTTTGATCTCTCCGCGCTTAGCTCCGACGATGAAGAAGAAGAGTAAGTTTCTTTGGTGTTCTTGTAGTTCTTCAATCTGGTTGCTTTCGTCTTGTATCTGACTTGCTTCGATCTGAACCCATTTCTTTTCAGGACGCTGGCCCAGAGAGCGGCGAAGAGAGCCAAAGCCTCGGTGATTGTCATCGAAGATGATCCCACCGTGTCAGCAGGGGGAGTGTGTGAGACCACCTTGATGGACCCGGCAACTACTCCCCAAAGCAGCACCCAGGGCAGCCCCCAGCGTAAGTTTATAGTTTACTTCCTGCTGTCAGGCGCGCATGGGTGCTCTTTTCTCTACTGACATCTTGACTGTTGATTTGTGTAGGAGCAAAACAGCCTCACCAGGAGTGTCCGGAAGCTACTCCCGAAGTGCCATCTGCTTCGACTACGCCGCCAAGGGAGGAGTCCCCGGCAAGGGAGCGCTCTCCGGCAAGGGAGAATTCTCCGGCAAGGGACAGTTCTCCGGCAAGGGACGGCATCAATGATCCTCCGGCGGTTGAGACCACGACCGCAGATCCTAGCACAGGTAATTTTCTTGCCCGAAACTTCCCTTGGGATCTTCTTCTTCTGATTTTCTTCTTGCATATTTGCTTGACCTCTCTCCCCTTTCCGTTCGTCAGATGCACCGGCCACGGAGCCGATGGAGACCGAGGACGCCGGCAAGGAGGGCGCACGTGGCAGTGCCGACGACACCGTCGCCACCGAAGGAGAGGTCGGCGCTGATGAGCCCGCCGGCGAAGAGGCCGCCAAAGCTGCCGCCGCAGAAGCTGGCGAGGGATCCGGTGATTGCACTGATGGCCCTGAGGCTGCAGGAGCGCCTGGCGCTACACCGACCGTCGATCCCCCCGCCGCTGCTGCAGAGCCAGGCTCCGAAGAGCCACAGCCCGACGCCTACCTGAAGGCCGGCGATGGTATCTTCATCAAGCTTCCCTGGGCGTCAAGCTCCAGGGCGCCGGTCGAGGGAGAAATCCTGGACGGAGAGGTGCTTGCCTCCGCCGGGCTGACGCTGGTTAACGCGCCAAGCAGCAGCGACGAGCCTAAAGAGGAGCGGCTGCTGCGGAAGCTGACGTCGCTCTACCGTGCCCGACAAGCCAAGCTGGCCTCCCGAGAAGCGCTTGTCGCGAAGGCGGGAGTTGATATTGAGAAGCGCGCGGAGGAGCTCCGGGGCCTCAGGCAGGAAGCTCTCCGGTCCTTGGCAGAGCAGCGGGAGCAACTTCTCAAGGAGCGGAAAGCCTTCCTCCTCGAGAAGGCTGAAGCTGAAGAGAAGCAACAGCTTGTCGCCAAGAATCTATTTGCGCAGGAAGGAGAGTTGGCGCAGCGCAAGGTCAATCTTGACAGCCACGAGGAGGAGCTTGCCGCGCACGAGCAAGCAATTGGCGGGGCCCTCAAGGAAGCAAAGGACGCTGCCGCAGCTGCTGAGGCCGCCAAGGAGGAGCTGGAGACGAAGGTGGCGCAGCTGGAGGCAGATCTCCGTGCGAGCGGCGAGGAGCTTGCCAAGCTCAGGCGTGAGCGTGAGAAGGACACTGCCGCTCATGGTGAGCTGCAGGGTCTTCTCGCTGAGAGGGGCAAGGAGCTCAGCGCCGCCAAGGATTCCAATGCAGACCTGGAGTTAAAGCTGGCCACCTTGACTCAGACGCTGGACGGCGCCAGGGAGCGGGAGGTGGCCTTGTCGGAGAAGGTCAAGGCCGACGAGGAGCAGCTGGCGAATGCTGCTGCCGCCCACGACGCCTTCAGGGAGCCTGTGGAGCACTATACTGAGAGTCTTGTGGATCTTGCCGCCGCCATCGACGGGGAGCTGGCGCAGCTGGGGATGGAGGAGCTCGGGTACTCCTCCGACGAGCACCTCCAACCCAGCGCCAAGCTCAGCTTGTTCTTCAAGGGCGTGGCGACGGCCCTCCAGCGACTCCGGGAGAAGATCCCAAAGCAGCTGGCTGACAAATCATGCAAGATCTGCGCAGGAGCTCTCCAGAAGGTGCTGATGAAGGTGGCCTTCCGCAACCCAGGCCTCAACTTCACCAATGTCCTCAAGTCCTTGCCGCCGGATGCTGATCTGGAAGCGCTCAAGGCCCTTGTCGCACCCATTGTGGACAAGGTGAGCGGAATCAAGAGGGTTGAGGGCGATCGCGTAGATTAGGCCGCCCGTTTTCTCTTTCTCCTTGTCGCTGCTAGTTATGTCATGAGAACAATCTGTTAGAGCTGCGACAAGCTATCTTGTAATATAACTCTATTTCTGGTATCAATTGCTACGTTATTTCCTTTACTTGATTCCTTGCTTTGTATATTTCTGCCCTATGCTTTTAGGGAACTTGCCGGTGCAGACACCTTAGCCGCGAGCGCTGAGTGCGGGACGTCAGCAGCCTGCTGGCGGTGCTGCTATCGACAAGAAACCTCGCCGCAACTAGTCGCAGCTCACTTAAATTGTTGAGCGGACTCGAAACAAAGTAAGGGTGCAACTAGCTACGGGTTGGTTCCTCTGCGCACATGTTTTCCATACAAAGTACGGTCGTTCGAGGAAGATAACTTAAAATTTTTAAAACTAATTGCTAAAACTTTGGCAACTTAGCTTTTCTGTCGTTTGCTTTCCGGTAAGGCAAAACTTCCTTGAACGATGCCTGGTCCACACCATTATCTTCTCCTTCCCCCCGGCAAACTTGTGCGCGAGGGAACCTTCCTTTCCTTTGAGAAAGAGAAAGAAGAGAAAATAAAGATATGAAGCCTTATGGCTCTTTATTGCTTACCGGGGGTGGGTGCTGCACAAAGTGTCAGATAATTGCATGCAAATATAAAGTAGAAAGCATGAAATTGACAAGATGTGCGGAGCACATGAGCTTTACTTATGCACGGGATCTGCGCCCGGCTTTGTACAAAGGATTACATGCAACATCGTCAAGACTTGTACAAAAGGTGGTTGCCGGAACCTGTTCCGGCAACCGCGCCCTACGGGTGAAACTTACGAAGATGCTCAATGTTCCAGGAGTTGCTCACCAGAATGCCATCTTCGGTCTCAAGGCGGATAGCGCCAGGCCTAGTGACTCGTTTCACCCGGTAAGGGCCTTCCCACTTCGACGTCAACTTGTTGGAATTCTTGGCAGACTGAACGCACCGAAGAACAAGGTCGCCTTCCTCGAAACTTCTGGCATTAACTTTGCGGCTATGGTAGCGGCGCAAAGCTTGCTGGTATCGAGCAGCTCGTACAGCAGCCTGAAGACGGTCCTCCTCAAGGAGCAGCGCATCATCTTGTCGCAGCTGCTCTTGCTCAAGCTCATCATAAGCGAGCACTCGAGGTGACCCGTATACGAGTTCCGTGGGGAGAACTGCCTCTGCTCCATAGACTAGAGCGAAAGGTGTCTGGCCAGTGGCTCGATTTGGTGTCATCCTGATCGACCAAAGAACCACCGGCAGCTCCTCAATCCAGTTCCTTCCGCACTTGCGCAGCCTGTCGAAAGTTCTGGTCTTGAGCCCGCGCAGCACTTCAGCATTTGCCCTCTCTGCTTGACCGTTGCTTCTCGGATGAGCAACAGAAGCAAAGCAGACCTTGGCGCCAAGATCTTGGACGTACTGCATGAAGGTGCGGCTCGTGAATTGCGTGCCATTGTCGGTGATGATCCTGTTAGGGATCCCGAAACGGCAAACAATCGACCTGAAGAACTTGACTGCTGACTGTGCTGTCACCTTCCTCACTGGTTCCACTTCTGGCCACTTTGTGAACTTGTCGATTGCTACGTACAAGTACTCAAAGCCCCCAACAGCTCGGGGAAAAGGGCCGAGGATGTCGAGCCCCCAGACCGAAAATGGCCAGGACAAAGGGATTGTCTGGAGAGCTTGAGCTGGCTGATGTATCTGTTTGGAGTGAAACTGGCACGCTTCACACTTGGTTACTTGTGCAGTTGCATCCTGGAGGGCTGTTGGCCAAAAGAAACCTTGCCGGAAAGCTTTGCCGGCTTGCGCCAATGTGGTGATCACATATGCCTCCATGTATCTCTGCCAACATCCTTTGTCCATCTTCCCGATGAATGCACTTCAATTTCACACCGTTGAGTCTTCTTCTCTATAGTGTGTTGTCGACAAACTGGTACATACTTGACTGCCGGGCTACTTTTTCCGCTTCTTCTTGCTCTTCGGGAAGTTCTCCTGTCTGAAGGAAATGGACAATCTGCTGTGCCCATGTTGGAGCTTGCGGCTCGACAACAAGGACTAAAGGCACATCTGCTGCTGCGGGAACATCCGCTTCTACGGCGAGAACCTGCGGCTCAGCCGGAGCTTGATGTTCCCCGGCAAGCTTGCCGGAGCAAAGCTTGTTGGGAGCGTCTGCCTCAACGGAACAAGCCCTAGGGCTTGCCGGAGCAGACTGCTCCTCAGCATCCTTGGTGTTGATTTTGGTGACCTTCTTGGCGGCGGCTTCGGGGAGCTCTGTCGGAAAATAATCACGAGAAATCAACTTCCTCTTCTTGCTCTGTCCAGTCGATGGTGTTACAGACGGTTGAGTCAGCTTGAGCACAAAAATCCCTAGTTCCACAGGTAACTTGAGTGCGGCGCACTTCGACAGGCCATCAGCAATGTCGTTCTGAGCTCTCGGAACATGCTCCATTTGTAGGCCGTCAAAGTGTTCTTCTAGCTTTCTCACTTCATCAACGTAGGCTTCCATCAACGGACTCTGATAATTCTTGTTCACTTGGCGGACGACAAGCTGTGAGTCACCCCTGACAATGAGCTTCTTGATCCCAAGGTCTGCTGCGATCCTGAGACCGGCAAGCAAACCTTCATACTCTGCAGTATTGTTCGTTGCTTGCTCCTTGGGAAAGTGCATCTGGACTACGTACTTGAGGTGCTCTCCGGTGGGTGCGACAAGCAGCACGCCCGCACCGGCGCCTTGCAGCGAGAAGGCACCATCAAAGTACATCAGCCACTCCTTGCTTGCTTCCTTGACGGGGATGCTCGTTTCTGGAATTTCTTCATCTTGTGTAGGTGTCCATTCTGCTATGAACTCCGCCAATGCTCTGCTTTGGATAGTTGAAGTACTCTCAAACTTTAGGCCAAAGCTTGACAGTTCCAGTGCCCACTCGACAATCCTGCCTGTTGCTTCTGGATTTTGTAGTATCCTCTTCAGCGGAAAACGAGTGACGACTGTGATCTCATGTGCTTGAAAGTAATGGTGCAGCTTTCTTGAGGCCATGAGAAGACCGAAAAGCAACTTCTGCACACCAGAGTACCTTGACCTAGCTCCCTGCAGAAGGGAACTGACGAAGTAAACTAGGCGCTGCACCATCCTTTTCTGCATCTTCTCACACGCCTGCGCAGATCCATCCTTGTCGGGACCAGAGCTTGCCGGCGAAGCCCCCTGCTTGTCGCTGGATGCACCTGCTGAGGTTGCTGGCTCATCATCTGCCTCCCTCTCCGCCACTAACGCAGCACTAACCACTTGATTGGTTGCCGCTATATATAGCAGCAACTTCTCTTGTGGCCTAGGTGCGACAAGTGTTGGAGTGGAGGACAGGTATCTCTTCAAGTCCTGCAGCGCAGCCTCCGCCTCTGGAGTCCATTTCATTGGACCTGTGTTTTTCAATATTTTGAAAAATGGCAGGGCGCGTTCAGCAGATCTAGAGATAAACCTGCTGAGAGTAGCCACGCAACCGGCAAGCCTTCGTACATCCTTGACGCGCTTTGGTGCTTCAATCTGCTCGATGGCCTTGATCTTGTCGGGATTGGCTTCAATTCCCTGCTGAGACACGAAGAACCCGAGAAGCTTGCCGGAGGGGACTCCAAACACACACTTCTCGGGGTTCAGCTTGAGGTTGATCTTGCGCAGATTTGCAAATGTTTCGTCTAAATCTTGAATCAGGGTCGCCCTGTACTTGCTCTTGACCACTATGTCATCCATGTAGGCTTCCACATTTCTGTGCATTTGCGGCTCAAAAGCGTGGTGGACTACCCTTGCAAATGTTGAACCAGCATTCTTCAAACCGAAAGGCATCCGTACGAAACAGTACGTGATACACGGGGTGATGAATGCGGTCTTCTCCTCATCCTCTTCTGCCATGAAGATTTGATGGTATCCTGAGTATGCATCAAGAAATAAAAGCAAGTCACATCCAGCCGTGGAGTCAACAATCTGGTCGATGCGCGGCAAGGGAAATGGGTCTTTGGGACAAGCTTTATTGACATCGGTGAAGTCGATACAAAGCCTCCATTTTCCGTTAGCCTTGCGCACGACTATAGGATTGGCCAACCACGTAGGATGGAGCACTCCTCTGACAAGGCCCGCTGCTTCCAATTTCTTGATTTCTTCTGCGATGAATTCTTGGCGCTCCACTGCCTGCTTCCTGACTTTCTGCTTGACGGGCCGCGCATGAGGACAGACGGCCAGGTGGTGCTCAATTACTTTCCTGGGAACACCGGGGATGTCAGACGGTTGCCACACAAACACGTCGACATTCGCCCGCAGGAAAGCAACGAGCGCGCTTTCCTATTTGGGGTCGAGAGTGGCACTGATGGTGAAGGTACCACCAGTGCCGTCCTCCTTGGCGAACACCTTCTTGGTCTCTGGTGGAGCTACCATTGCCTTCTTACACTTGCCGGTGGAGCTCGATGGTGCGTCCTCGACGGTAGCGCAGCACTCCGAAGAGGTGCGCTTGCCGGAGTGGGCATCAGAACTCTTGCCAGACTTGGTCTTCTTCTTCCCCCCGGGAGCTTCAGCGGCAAGTGATTTGCGATCTGTTGCGGCTGCTGCTTCCCGGTAGATCTTGTCGGCGCAGATAAGAGCATCCTTCTTGTCGCCAGGGACAGAGATGACACTTATCGGGCCTGGCATCTTCAGTATGTTGTATGCATAATGAGAGGCTGCCATGAATTTGGCGAGCGCTGGACGACCGAGTATCCCATTGTATGGCAATGGAAAATCAACAACGTCAAAGGTGACCCTCTCAGTTCTGAAGTTCAACTCGCTGCCAAATGTCACCGGCAACGTGATCTTTCCCTTCGGCTTGCTCCTTCCTGGATTAATTCCTTGGAATGTGCCGGTCTCTTCGAGCTCGCTGTCAGGGATCTGGAGTTTCTGGAGTACCGCAGAGGAGATCAGATTCAAGCCGGCCCCGCTGTCAACTAGCATCTTAGTGACCTTGAGGTTGCGGATAGTTGGTGAAACCAACATCGGCAAGCACCCGACCGCAGTTATGCGATCAGGGTGGTCCTCAATATCAAAGATGATAGGCGTGCTGGACCATTTCAGAGGCCTGCATGACTCGACGGGTGGTTCTGCTGCATTGACTTCCCGCACCCATTGCTTGAGCTGGCGGTGTGAAGTATGCAGAGAAGCACCGCCGTCAACGCACAAGACTTCTGTGGCTTTCTGGAACTCCTGCTCATCGGTCTCATCATCATCCATATCTTCATCGTCATCATCGTCTTCATCCTTGTCGCGGCCGCGAGGAGGTCTGTCTCCTTGCCGCTTCTTGGCCTTGCCGCGGCATCCTCCTCGGCCGGGACGTTTCTTGCCAGCTCCTCCAGCACCTTCCTGGGCCTTCTCCTTGTCGCGTCGCTCGTATTCAGCCTTATGCTGCTCAACAAGTTGCTCGAACTTTTTGCAGCTCTGGAGATCATGGCCCTTAGTGCGGTGGATCTTGCAATACTGCTTGTTGTTGCCGTCTAGCTTGTCGGTGACCGCCACAGTTTGGTAGTTGGTGGCTGCGACAACCTCTTTGCCGGAGCCACCAGCTTTGGCTTTATTGGCGCCACCTCCGTTGCCGGACTGCTCAACAACTAGCACCTCTTTGCCTTTCTTCTTCCTGTTGTTCCGCCGCTGATTTTTCCTTGCCGGGGCAGTCTCCTCACTATCAGATCCTCCTGCTCCTGCATTTTCTCCGGGGAGTCTCCTCCCTTCCTCAGCACGCGCACACTTGTCGGCCAGGGCATATAGCTCACTGACGTCTCTGATCTTGCACATCACCATCTCTTCCCGCATCGTGCGGTTCCGCATGTTCTGATGGAACGCGCTAATCACCGCGGCAGGGTGGACATCTGGGATGTTGTGCTGCACACTGCTGAATCTCTGAATGTACTTGTGCAGGGGCTCTCCTTCCTTCTGGGCGAGCAGATGAAGGTCGCTTTCTTGGCCATGAGGCTTGTGGCCGCCTGTAAAGGCGCCGACAAACTGATGTCATAGATCTGCCCAAGAAGATATGGAGTTGTCCGGCAAGTGCATGAGCCAGGATCTGACGTTGGGCTTGAGCACCAGTGGGAAGTAGTTGGCAAGGATCTTGTCGTCCCGTCCCTCAGCAGCTTGCACCGCAATGGTGTAGATGCTGAGGAACTCCGACGGATGCGTCCTACCGTCATACTTCTCTGGTACGTCTGGCTTGAAACTCTTCTTGCTGGGCCACTGGACTTGCCGCAGCTCACGAGTGAACGCAGGGCAACCTACCGCGTACGGCAAGTCGCCTGGTTCCCCTGGCGCATGCATGTCGACAAAGGGCCCAGCGCGCTGGTCTGATTGACGCCGCGCTTCTCTTTGGCGCTCGATACGAGTTCGAGCATCTTCTTGCTGTCGTTCGTGAAGAACTTGGCGCTGGTCGCAACGAGCTCGTGGATCCGATGACGCGGTGGAGTCGCTGTCGAGGTGGATCCAGCGAATCGGCGATCTTGGCCTTCGGGGTGGGGAGTGCATGGTGGTTGCACCCCCACCGGTTTCGTCGCCACCGGCTCATGTCTGGCAGTTCTGCCGCGGCAGCGATGTACTCGGCTGCCGCGGAGTGTCGCCGTTGGCGTAGCCGATGAGACTCTGAATGGTGGCCCTCCATTCGTCGATCTTGTCTGACATCGGAGGGTAATCCAGGAGCAGTTGAGCTCGCGCGAAAGCTTTTGCTGGAGTGGTGGGCGGCAGTGGCGGACGGCGCGAGGAGCAGGATATGCTCGGACTTCTAACTATGTTAGAAGGAGCAGTATCCCGTCCGGGCGACCGTGTCTCGCTCGTGCCGGCACGTTGGCGTGCATGCTGGTCTTGAGCGCCTCGGGATCCACCAGCTTGATCTTGGTCCAACAAACGTATGGTACTGCGAATACCATGACGCTGTCGGTCCTGCGCCTCCTGAGATGGGCGCGGTACATGCACGGATGCCGAGGTCTGCGCAGCCTTGCCCTTGGACCTGGCAGCGTCGTGAGCTCCCTCATCAGCGTCCGTTCTTCCGCCGGCGTCTGCCCCACCACTTGTTTGCTCCGGGAGTGGTGGGATCGACACAGACGGAACATCTGCCGCCGAAGCCTTCTTCTTCGGTGGCATGTCGATGAAGAAAATGAAGATCTAGCTCGTGTGAACGCCGGATCAGGTTCACGCAACCTCAACGCCCCCTACCTGGCGCGCCAAAGATGTCGGGGAAACTGATCCTCGAACACCTATGGGACCGGCGGACCGAGCCCCTTTCGGTTCAGTGGGGGGCGGAGATCGCACGAAGAGCAGATCGAGGCGAAGCACACGAGCAGTTTACCTAGCTTCGGAGCTCTCCGGAGAGATAATACTCCTACTGCTGCTTGTCTGATTGTATTGTGTTCTTGCTCGGGAGCGCCGAGTGTTACAGTACACGTGGGCAGCTAACGAGACCGAGCGTGAGTGTTCTCTGGCTTTGAACTGAGTCGAACCCCTTTTACGTTGTGCATGGGCCTCCTTTTATATGCTCAAGGGGTCACCGACAGGTGGCAACGTAAACAAGGGTAAAAACGTAAAAAGAGAGGTGGTTGGTACAGCTACCTGTACAATATATCCTACCTAACCCTGGCGGCAGGGGACAAAGGCATTAAATGCCCGTCTGTGTCGTCCAAACAGTGCAGAAAGGGACCGTCAGGGGCGCCACCGCTTGCCACGATGGCGATCTTGTCAGCTTCGCATGCCACCGCGCACCGCTGGCTGCACAGCCTTCCGCCACGCGCGCCTGGAAAGGCCCCAGGGCGACACGTTGGTGGATGTGCTGGAGCGTGGGCACAGAGTGGCCGCTTGCCGCGGCAAGCGCCTTGCCGCGGTCATTGGCTTGTCGCGTCCGGAAGCTTGTCGCTCACCGGGCCTTGCCGGGACGCGTGGCGCGTCGCGGCAAGTTCCTTGATATGCCTTAGTTGGCCTTCCCGGCAAGCTCCTCTTGCCAGGGCCTTGTTTCCTTGGCTTGAATACTTTGTTCTTGAATCGCTCCAGAGGAACCATGGAGGACCTTGGCGGTCACCCGGCAAGCCTTGCTGCGGGGCGCTGCAACTGCCCGTGCACAAGTTCGGGATACTGGGGTACCCCTACTCTAGTACACCGACAGGCGAGGGGGTTTCGGGCTCCGCCAGTGGACACCTGGCCGTGGCGCCCGATGACGAATGACATCAGTGAGAGAGGAGGAAGAAGACGTAGCTCATGCGGGGACTGTTGGAGAACGGGGACGAGCACATGGGCGAGAGGAAGACGACGAGCATAGTGCGCCATGCACTGTGGCGTTGGCCGGACCGTGCCCATGCCCGCTGCGGCAACTCCGGCATTGGTGAGTGCCAGGGTAGAGTTAAGGGGGTCAGAACAATGATGGTGGCACGGTTTGGCATGCTCAGGCAGGCGGTGCAGCGAGCACGCGCGCAACAGAGCACTCGGCGGCACTCAGAGCGCATCGTTTGCATGCCAGCACACCTGGACGAACGCGGTCACCGCGTGAACTATGACCTCAGGCCGACCTAAGCCCAAACTTTATGTCTGGCGTGTTGTCCGTGGTAGTTTTGATTGTTACCACGCTTGGGTTCGGTTCCAGGTGCAGTAGAAATGATTTTACGCTCCAAGTAAGTTTCTGGACAGTAACTTTGAGGGTTTACTGTGGTCAAACCACTGGGAGTTGAAGCGGTGGCTTTAGAGGCTAGCAATCATCTACTAAGGTGACGATGCACAAGAAAAACCAGCTACAATGGAGCAAGTAAAATGGTAGTTTCTATAGAAACTACCATTTCTGTCCAGAAAAGAAAATATTTTCTGTAGCCAAAATATTCCAAAAAGTGATGATTTATTTTTGCTCATAAAGGTGCCCTAGGGTTCAAAGAATAATTGAGATTTTTCTCAGAATTTTATGGGAAAGAAAAAATGGGGTTGCTTTGGAGCATATTGAGCTAGCTAGGGTTTAGGAGGGGAAAAAGAATATTTTTCATTAAAGAAAAATATTCCAAATGATATTTTGAGATGAACCAGAGATGGAGTGATGGTTAGAGAGGGAGATGAAGCACTTGGGTGAAAGTCAAGGGGTACCGAAGTGGTTAAGTCCAAATGAAAAGATTCAAAAACTCCAAACTTCAAATTCAAACCAATTGAAAATCAGGCAAAGAAGAGGGGCAAAAACCAGGCTGTCAGAGATGTGCCTGTTGTAGTTGCAAATGTTACTATTTTAACAAACTTTGTTATTCTTGATATTCCCGAGGACGATAGTGTGTCGATTATCCTTGGTAGACCCTTTTTGAATACTGGAGGGGCTGTTATTGATTGCAACAAAGGGAATGTCAGTTTTCATGTTAATGGTAATGAGCATATGGTACACTTTTCGAGGAAACAACCTCAAGTCCACATTATCAATTCTATTGGAAAGTTCCAACTATTACTATTGGAGGTTTTGAATTTCCTCTTCCTACTGTCAAGAAGAAATATGATATTCTTATTGTTGGGGATGTACATATCGCCATTGAGGTAACCTAGTGATATTCGAAATTTCTCCGGTTCCATGTTATTCGCAATGAGTTTGTTAACAAGACTTGATCAACCTAGTTAGTGGATTCCTTTTTATGAGCATGAGATGAATGAAGTTAGAAAGCACAACCTTCTATACCCTCCTTTTACTTTTTGTTATTTAGATTAAATAAAGCAAAAATAGTATTTTTTTGTCTGTTTTCTGAATAATCCTTGCAATAAAAAAATACCCCAAAAATAAAAGTTCTCCAAATGCCTTGAAAATGAAATATGATTTTTTTCTAGAATATTTGAGAATATCTGGCACTGAGAACACAACAGGGGGAGCAGACACCTAGCCACGAGGGTCCAGGGCGCACCCCCTGCCTCGTGGGCCCATGGTGGCCCCCTCCACTTATTCCTGCACCCACACACTTCTTCTTCCTCCCAAAAAAATCACCAACCAGATCAAGCACGAGTTCTAGCTCATTTTGCTGCCATTTTCGATCTCCTTGCTCAAAGCTCCACTCACAAAACTGCTTTGGTGGATTGTTCTTTGGTATGTGACTCCTCCAATGGTCCAATTAGTTTTTGTTCTAGTGCTTTATTTATTGCAAATTTTTACTGCTAAGGTGACCCTATTCTTGAGCTTGCATGTCAAATTTATATGGTCCCAAGTAGTTCTAATGCATGATATAGTCTCCAGGCACTTGTGGGAGTAGTTGCTAACAATTTTGTTGAGTTTGGTTCACTTTTATTTTGAGTTACTAAAAATTTCAGAGATTTTCAGAAAATGATGAAGAGATTTTTGAGGGCCTCTTCTAGCCAAAGCTCAAAGGATAAACAAAATAAGGAGAATAAAAAGCCCAAATATAATCTCCCTCGTGTCGCGGAGGTTCGATCGTGTGAATGGCCTTGTGATGAGTTCTTGAGAGCAGCCGGGATTCATGATGATTTTTATTCTTTGGCTGATAATGCGGGCCTCACCGACTTCCTCCACGACCAGCTCGATCAGTATCTCCTACTCACTAATACTTTCGTGCAATTTTTTTACTTTCATGCTAAGAAATCACCACCTTCAGTGGAGTTTCATTTATATGAGAGGTTAGGGAGATGTCACTATGTGATTTTTATGCGGTTTGCAAGATACCCTTCGAGGGTAGCATAGAGGAACCACATCGTAGAGATGTGGTGGATTCATTGATATGATTACTATAGGGGAAATGATGAAGGTTTCCGATGCAAGAATTACTAGCATACACTTTCTTGTCATACGTTACTTTGCAATATTTGCTAGTAGATGCTTAATTGGTCGCGGGAACTATGGAAACCTTAGTGTCCCTGATATTGTTATTCTATGACATGCTTTGTATCATGATAACACTCTTAGTTTAGGCGCTATTATTGCTAAATGGTTAAGTCTGAACCGTACAAAGGGCCCCATCTTTGGAGGCATCTATGCTTCACACCTTGCTAAACACTTTAGCATACCTATTAGGCATTATGAGAAAGAGGAAAAGTTGCTACCCCCTATTTTTCTAGATTATAAGAGTATGGTAGCACATGAATTTATTGTTAAAAATGATGATATGATGCTTAAGTATAATTTGAGATTTAATAAAATTCACAGTGAGACTATTATCTTGCGTGCACCCTCTTTGTTTGACTTATCTTCAGGCACGTACCTCATCTTGCCGGAGGACGTTTACGCATACCGGAGCCAGACACCAGCTCCAGAGCCTGAGCCGGAACCACCACTTGACCCTTATCAACAGTCCTTTTACCAGTGGGATCCAGAGGAGATTGCCAGCCAGTGGTACTCAGATGACACTCGTCAGTACACCGGAGAGAGTAGCTCTAATCCATGGGCATAGACCAACTTAGGCCAAAAGCCTAAGCTTGGGGGAGTACGTATTTCTCACCGACATTACATTCATGCTCACACACTCATTCTAGTTGTCAGTGCTCATACTTTTTCATTCTATTATCCATGCTAGTTTAATTTTCTTTTTCTTGCTTTCTTCTTGTGTGTTTGAATAACCTTAAGAAAAACCAAAAAAAATTAGTTGTAGCTTTTAGCTAGTTTTACTTTCCATGCCTGTAGTAGTAGTAACTAAAAGAAAACCCAAAAAGATTTCTCGTTCTTCTTTTGCTTGTTCGGAGCTTTCCCGTGTTGATAGTTTTATTTCTTTTCTTTTCTTTGGGAGTTCAGAGGAGAAGACCATGATGAAAATGTTGAGTGGCTCTTATATGCTTTATTGTTGATTTAACCAAGAGCCCATATTACCTTGTCTTCTCCCTTGAATTGAATGCTTGCAGATTCTAGCTTAGTCCAATGCACGTGCACTATTATTATTATACACACTGTTCAGTCGTGCAAGTCAAAGGCAATAATGATGATATATGATGAAATGATCGAGATGAGAGAAGCTGGTATGAACTTGACCTATCTTGTTTTTGTAAATATGATTAGTTCATCATTCCTGATTCAGCCTATTATGAATAAACATGTCTGCAATGACAACTAGAGATTATAGTTGCTTATGCCATGCTTAATTAGCTAGGAGTTTATAATGGTTTACCTTGCGTGCCATGCTATTAAAATGGTTGTGATGTGGTATGATAGGGTGGTATCCTCCTTTGAATGATTCGAGTGACTGGACTTGGCACATGCTCACACATGTAGTTGAAACAAAATCAACATAGCCTCCACGATATTTATGTTCATTGTGGATTATATCCTACTCATGCTTGCACTCAGTGTTGATTAATTTTAATGCATGTTCATGACTGTTGTCGCTCTCTAGTTGGTCGCTTCCCAGTCTCTTTCTAGACTTCACTCGTACTAAGCAGGAATACTGCTTGTCCATCCACTTCCATAAACCCCAAAGTTATTCCATATGAGTCCACCACACCTTCCTATATGCGGTATCTACCTGCCGTTCCAAGTAAATTTGTATGTGCCAAACTCCAAACCTTCAAATGAAATTCTGTTTTGTATGCTCGAACAACTCATGTATCAACTAGGGCTGTCTGTATCTCCCATGCTGGGCGGGTTATTCTCAAGAGGAGTGGAATCCGCTCCTCACTCACAAGAAAATGGCTGGCCATCGGGATGCCCAGTCCCATGCTCAAATCAAATCAAAATAAATGCAAACAAAACTCCCCCAGGATTGTTGTTAGTTGGAGGCACTCATTGTTTCGGGCAAGCCATGGATTGATGCTTGTTGGTGGTGGGGGAGTATAAACTTTACCATTTTTTTGTGGACCGCCTATAATGTGTGTAGCATCGAAGATATCGAGATCTCTCAGTTGTTATGTTGACAATGAAAGTATACCGCTCAAAAAGTTATTTATCTCTATTTCAAAATCGAGCTCTGGCACCTCTACAAATCCCTGCTTCCCTCTGCGAAGGGCCTACCTATTTTACTTTTATGTTGAGTCATCATCCTCTTATTAAAAAGCACCCGCTGGAGAGCACCGCTATCATTTGCATGCATTACAATTAATTTATATTGAGTATGACTGGATCTCTTTTACCATGAATTACAATGTTTAGTCAATCCTTGATCTTCAGATATGCTCTGCATTTATGTTTTGCGGTCTCAGAAAGGGCTAGCATGATACCATCTTGTTATATCATATTATGATTGTTTTGAGAAAGTGTTGTCGTCTGAGATTTATTATTATTGCTCGCTAGTTGATTATGCCATTGATATGAGTAAACATGAGACCTAAGTGTTATTGTGAATATGGTTAGTTCATAATCCTTGCTGAAAACTTGAATGCTGACTTTACATATTTGCAACAACAAGAGCAAACAGAGTTTCTAAAAGTTTTTCTTTATCACTTTCAGTTTATCAACTCAATTGCTTGAGGACAAGCACAAGTTTAAGCTTGGGGGAGTTGATACATCTCCGTCGTATCTACTTTTCCAAACACTTTTGCCCTTGTTTTGGACTCTAACTTGCATGATTTGAATGGAACTAACCCAGACTGACGCTGTTTTCAGCAGAACTGCCATGGTGTTATTTTTGTGCAGAAATAAAAGTTCTCGGAATGACCTGAAAATCCACGGAGCAACTTTTTGGATTTAATAAAAAATATTGGTGAAAGAATCAACACCAGGGGCCCCACACCCTGTCCACGAGGGTGGGGGGCGCGCCCCCTAGGGCGCGCCCCCTGCCTCGTGGCCCCCTGGAGCTCCACCAACCTCAACTCCAACACCATATATTCACGTTCAGGGAAATCAGAGAGAAGGATTCATCGCGTTTTATGATACAGAGCCGCTGCCAAGCCTAAACTCTCTCGGGAGGGCTGATCTGGAGTCCGTTCGGGGCACCGGAGAGGGGAATCCGTCGTCATCGTCATCATCAACCATCCTCCACCACCAATTTCATGATGCTCACCGCCGTGCGTGAGTAATTCCATTGTAGGCTTGCTGGACGATGATGGGTTGGATGAGATTTACCTTGTAATCGAGTTAGTTTTGTTAGGGTTTGATCCCTAGTATCCATTATGTTCTGAAATTGATGTTTCTATGACTTTGCTATGCTTAATGCTTGTCACTAGGGCCCAAGTGCCATGATTTCAGATCTGAACCTATTATGTTTTCATGAATATATGTGAGTTCTTGATCCTATCTTGCAAGTCTATAGTCACCTATTATGTGTTATGATCCGTTAACCTCGAAGTGACAATAATCGGGATACTTATCGGTGATGACCGTAGTTTGAGGAGTTCATGTATTCACTAAGTGTTAATGCTTTAGTCTGGTACTCTATTAAAAGGAGGCCTTAATATCCCTTAGTTTCCAATTGGACCCCGCTGCCACAGGAGGGTAGGACAAAAGATGTCATGCAAGTTCTTTTCCATAAGCACGTATGACTATATTCGGCATACATGCCTACATTACATGATGAACTGGAGCTAGTTCTGTGTCACCCTATGTTATAACTATTACATGAGGAATCGCATCCGACATAATTATCCATCACTGATGCAATGCCTACGAGCTTTTCACATATTGTTCTTTACTTAGTTACTTTGCCATTGCCACTGTTACAATTACTACAAAACTGCTACTGTTACTTTTGCTACTGTTACCGTTACTTCCATACTACTTTGCTACTAAATACTTCGCTGCAAATATTAAGTTATCCAGGCGTGGTTGAATTGACAACTCAACTGCTAATACTTGAGAATATTCTGTGGCTCCCCTTGTGTTGAATCAATAAATTTGGGTTGAATACTCTACCCTCGAAATTGTTGTGATCCCTTATACTTGTGGGTTATCACCACAAGCATTCTTGAAGATAGCAGAGGTATTAGCACATGTTACCTCATCCTGAGTTTCCAAATCGGTCCTTCCCTATAGAGAAAAATGGGAAAATTTGCTGTATTATAAGCATCATGGAGGTAGGATGTATGGGACAAAGCAAAGTAATTGCCATGAATAACATTACTTACACACAACTCCTGAACAAACACCTGCAACTGTCATTTTCCTTCATCTTTAGTATAATATTTCCAAGATGGGAAGATACACACATAGGATTTAACAACATCAAATGTGATAGATGTTAAACTACGACTGGCTGGTTGTGCTTCCTCCACAGGAATAGGCGTACTAACTGGTGGAGTTGGGGTTCGCCGTGGTAGTACTGGCCCTTTGGGCACTGGAGCTGCCTTACTAACTACTCTTGTTTGGGAGCTCTGTGGTGGAGATGGTGTTGTGTCAACATGAACTGGGTTACTATCTGCCGGGGTTGGGGTTAGATTGGGTGAAGCTGGTTCTCTGTCCATCGCAGCAGGGGTACAATCTTCGAGAGTCTGTGTTATGTGTGGTAGGGCTGGTTCTTGTGCATGTACAACCGGGGTGCTATCTCCACCAAGAGGTAGCACTGTTTTATTTGAAGACCGTGTTTTTACTCCACTAGACACTGGCATCACCCGCTCCAATTCAAATGGCTGATAAACAGGAAACATAGTTGAATGTACAGACATTGTATGAGAGACAGATGCAATAGATAGTGTGGAAAAAAGAGGGCATGAAATTGTTGACATGTATATTGTTTAACTAAAACAGATAGCATGACATAATTTCACATATACGATGTCTATCTAAACTGGATACCATAGCATAACATAATTCAAAGATATGATGAATAACTAAACAGGATCACATGACATAATTCACCTACATGTTATCTAAGTAAACAGGACCGCATGATTTAATTCACATATGTGATTTATATGCTAAACAGAGGGCATTCGATATGATGTCTGAACTAAGAACATGGTGTTGAATATTGTGTATATGATGTCTAAACTATGCAATGCAAGACACCATATGCATGATATGAGCAGTATAACCATGCCAAGTTAGAGCATACACCTCGGTGGGGGAATAGGACTGGTCATCTGTCTCTAAATCCATCTTTGAGGAGCTATCGGGACCCGACAAGAGATCTGCTTCGACAGGTAGCACTGTCTGCTATGAGGGCCTTGTTTTCACTCCAGATTTTTTCATCTCCCACCCAAATGGCTGATTCACAGGAAGAGTAGTTTATTGTACAAACATTGTCGACAAATGGAAATGTAATGAAGAAAAGGATGGGCAAGATATCATTCAAATATATGATGCCTGGTTAAACAGGATGGCATTGCACATTTCACATATATGATGGCTGGCTAAAAGACATGAGACTGCATAATTCCCATACATGATATAGAAACTAAACAGGTGGCATTACAGAACATGTCTAAACTAAGCAGATGACATATATGATGTCAAAAGTAGGCACTACAAGGCAACATATGCATGATATGACTAACATCATCATGCCAAGGTAGAGCAAACACCTTGGGGGGTAAATAGGAGTGGTCAGCTACGTCTGAATCTGCCTCAAAACAGATATCTTCCTTTGGATTACAATCTGGAGAGGGGGGGGGGGGTTGCCATTGAACCCACCATGGAGCAATGTCTACATGACATTGTATTGCCGCGCAAAACTCCTATTTTTCTCTACATGTTCAACATGACTGTGTACAATATCTGACATGCATATGAAAAAAATATGGTGAGATTATGTAAGGAGAGCATGCAGAAATTTAGAGTGATGGTAACAACCAGTGGATGGATCCAAAAATAATGATAGCAGGCTGATGATTGCTTTAATTTAATAAAAAGACAGATGATGATTGCTTTACTATTTGTTTCCCACCCAAGATGAACAACATAGGCATACCCTAGGTGAACCAGATATTAGACAGAGATACTATTTATTGTTGCCTCGATATGTGCCCCATAAATAATTTAGAACTCAAGTTTGAACATTAATTTGGACTTGCCTTGGAGTCTAACAGGTGAACAGGACGATAAAGTAGCAGGTAATTTTAATCAATGCATAACATAAGCAGAAACAAAAGTGTGCGACCTCTCTTGTGGACCCATGTACTCCTCAGGTTCATCTGCTGAGTCGATGATGGTGATGCCGTTGCGGTGGGTGATGGCGGCAGGGAAGGAGATCTGAGGCGGCGAAAGACGGTCAGGAGTCGTGATGTCTGGTTTGCTGGATGCTTCTGTGGATGGAGCAGCTCAGGTGAGGTGGACGACATCGCGGCAGGAGCAGGACAAACCACACAAAGTTCCCTTCGACACCTACCTGTAACTGAAGTAATTCTATAAGGGCTCATTTGGCTTGCATGATTCTAAAAATGCAGGTATAGTGTTGGGGATATAACTATTGGTATGACCCGCCCAGGAGGAGCCGGGTCGTACCTACAAGCATTCTTGAAGCCCAAAGACCAAGGTTGAAGATGGTGGCTCAGTTAAGGGCCCAAAGCCCAGAGGCGACTTAAGTCCCATAGTAATAAACCGCCATATGTACGTGACTTGTATTGTAAGGCAAGAATATTTAAGAGACCGAGCCGGACACTATTTATGAGTCGGCCTGGACTCTATGAGCCAGTGGGCGTCGACCTCTGTATATAAAGGGACGACCCGACGGTGGTTCAGGGCAAGTAACATTAGATCGAGAGCTAGGTCAAGTGAATCCGCTCCCTAGTTATCGAGTCATAAGCAATCCCACTCAAAACTGGATCGTAGGCTTTTACCTTCACCGTAAGGGGCCGAACCAGTATAAACCTCGTGTCCTTTGTCCCGATTAACCCCTTCAAGCTTCCTACTTGCAATGGCTCCACGACTAAGTCCTTTCACCAGGACATCTGACGTGACAATTCCACAATAGTTGGCACCCACCGTGGGGCCAACGCATGGTGGATTTGAGTTCTTGAAGGGCAGCTTCGAAGGGCTCAAGGGAACGCTGTGGGACGGATGACCAAGAGTCACCGCGGCAAGCTCTACATCAACAACGCAGGCTGGGGGCCCGATGCTGGCTCAATTGAGTACGGGTACCGGGTCCCCTTCAGCGGAATCCACGTCTTCATCGGCAAGATCGGCGAGCCGGGCCCTGAGCCGGACATTTGCACCGACCTCATTGAGACGGCTCAGCGTGCGAGACCCGCCCATGCTCTGCCTGCTGTGAAGCGTGCCTTCGCGGGATGCATCCATGGAGGACTCTCTGAAGGATCTGCATCTGGCAGTGAGACGACCATCTATTCTGATGGTGAGTCGTCCACAGGCGAGACAGATTCGTTGTATCAACTGCAAGACGGCGGGCTTGGGGCTATTCCGATGGCAGCAGTATTCCGGATCTCCTTGAGCCGCTGAGCAGAGTTGGAATCTTGATGGCCGACACGCAACCTATTCAAGACTCCCCAACTGCGCCAGCAATAACCTCTGGGTCAGCAGCAGCCGGGGCAGGAGGCCATGTGTGCTCACCGGCTCAGGTGTTGATGGATCTTATGGATAAAATGACCGCTCTACTAACCGACGTGGTCAACCCGGTGGATCATGATGCAGAAGTGGCATAGTTGAAACTGGATATAGTGCAGGCTAAGGAAGATCTGGCAGCAGAAGATGTCAAAATGACCGCACAGCGGGCGGCTCTGGACGCTCAGGCTCAGCGGATTCAGGCGCAGACTTTCCGGCTCACGCAGGATCAGAATGCGTCCAATGAGGTCATGAGGAGAAGATACCAGAAGATTCAGTCTCGGCTCCCTCCGGTTTATGATCCTCTAAACCTTTTCCATACACCCGGTGCAGGGCCCAGTAACCCGCCGGAGTTAGACCGAGTTGCAGCACTCGGGGTAGGAATGCTGGTTCAACAACAGGTGATGGGGCCTCCCCGCATGAATACTGCTCCACCTCAGTATGTACCAACACCACCAGGTCATTATTCTAACCTGTTGGAAAACATGATCGTTGTGGCAGCAAGACTGGCGGCTCTCCCAGTGGAGGGCGACTCTCCGATGGCGGTTGAAACCCGCAGGGTCAGAGAACTTCTTCAGACAGCTTTAGCACAACAGGAGGCATATTCATATAGCCGGGACATGATTCATTCAACCCCTCGTCCAAGCCGGAGCCCGAGTTATAGCAGGCACATGGACTCGGCGGCTGTTTCAAGTAACGCCCGACGCTATAACCAGCCAGGCGGGCATGACCCGGCGCGCAATGGAGCCTTTAACTTGGTGGATCAGGACATAATTCATCAAGAGGCTGAGCGGGCGGCTCAGCAGGCGGCTCAGCTGACGGCTTACCAGCCTTATCCGGTTTATCCGATGACTTCTATTGAGGCAAGCGTGGCTACCAGGACCGGAGGGGTCCCCTGTCTGGTGCTGTCTCTACGTAATGAGCGTTTGCCCAAGGATTTCAAGGGACCTAGGAAGGTGCCTAATTATACAGCCGACTTACAACCTGGGGCATGGATTGAAAGCTATGAGATGGCTATGGAATTACTGGAGGTTAGTGACGCTGCGATGGCCAAGTACTTCACCATGATGTTGGATGGGACCACCCGCACTTGGTTGAAAGGACTGCCACCTAATTCAATCAGTTCATGGGCAGAGTTGAAAGCCCGGTTCATTCAAAACTTCAAGGATACATGCAAGCAGCCCATGTCAATTTTGGATTTGACTAGTTGCAAGGAGGAGGAAGGTGAGTCCATGACCCATTGGGTGCGCCGGGTCAAAGCCATAATACATTCATCTGATAAGATGGACGCCGACTCTACAGTCTTAATGTTGGAGAAAATTGCCATTTTTTGCCTCTAAAGATGAAGCTATGGAGGCTCAAGCGCGATTGTAATGATATGGGTACGCTGATGGCGGCTCTGGTCAAGTACGCCGACTCTGACAGTACCAAGGATCCCGAGTCTGATGATGAAAAGACAAGGACGGGAAAAAAGAATGGCAACGGCAAGGGCCCTCAGCATAACCCGACAAACCAAGGAGGTAATAAATGTAAGGCTGATGGTAGCTTGGAGTTTGTGGCTAATACTAATGCGCAAGGCAACAATCAACGACATAAGGGGAGACCACCTCCCCGGTCCGGTGGGTCAGGCCCCACGCTTGAGCAGTTACTGAATGAACCCTGTCCAAGGTATGGCACTCAGCAGAAGCCGGCCACTCATCTATGGAAGGACTGTACGATCATGAAGGCTTTCAAGAATTCCAACATGTTCGACGATAATAATGGGCAGGGCGGCGGCTCAGGTGGTGGCGGTTTTCATGGCCCGGGCGGCGGTTCAAATTCCAATTTTCAAAATTCTCAAGGTAATCAAGGTGGTTATAACCAACAATCTGGCCAGGGTGGTCAGCAGCAGCAACAACAACAGGGTGGATACCAGAGCCATCCAAAGTAGCTAAATAGTGGACAATATCATGTGCTTATCACCAGTTTGTGCAAACGAGACCAGAAGCTTCATAAGAGGGCCGACAACGCTGTTGAGCCGACAATTCCTCGTTATTTAAAATGGTCCGAGCAGCCTATTCTATGGAGTAGGGAAGATCACCCTCCCCGGGTTGACAATTCGGGTCACTTGGCCTTGGTGGTGGCCCCTCAGGTTGGTGGATATAAATTCACTAAAGTGCTCATGGATGGAGGCATCATCATCAACATCCTCTATTATGAGACCTTCCGTCGCATGGGGTTAACTAATAAAAACCTTAACCAGTCCAACACTGTTTTCTATGGCGTGGTGCCTGGTAAGTCGGTGTATCTAGTTGGAAAGATTGAGCTAGAGGTAGCCTTTGGAGATGAATATGACTCCAGGGTTGAGAAGTTGACTTTTGAGGTGGTCAAGATCAAAAGCCCATATCATGCTCTGTTTGGGCGGCTGGCTTATGGCAAGTTCATGGCGAGGCCGTGTTATGTTTATTTGTAGCTCAAAATGCCGGGTCATAAAGGCACCATCACAGTGCATGGGAGTAGGAAGATAGCCTTGGAATGTGAGGAAGGCAATGCCGCTTATGCTGAATCTGTTTGTGCGATAGAAGAGCTGAAGTTCTACAAGGACAATGTTGACCCGACAGATATGCCGTCTTTGAAAAAGCCAACCACAAAGCATGAGTCGATCATGAAGTTTAAGTTGGCCGATGATACTAAGCTTGTTAACTTTGTTCCAGGTGACTCATCTAAGCAGTTCAGTATCAGTTCCAATCTGGATCCCAAATAGGAAAGTGCGCTCATCGAGTTCATCCGTGAGAACCGGGACATCTTTGCATGGAAACCTTATGACATGTCGGGTGTACCTAGAGAACTCGCTGAGCACACTCTTAATATTGATCCAAAATTTAAGCCGGTTAAGCAGTTTCTTGGGCGGTTCAATGAGGAGAGGCGCAAGGCCATTGGTGAGGAGGTAGCCCCGCTCTTCGCGGCTGGGTTCATTGTTGAAGTTTTTCACCCAGAGTGGTTGGCTAACCCGGTGCTTGTGCTTAAAAAGAACGACACTTGGCGTATGTGCGTGGATTACATGGACCTAAACAAAGCTTGTCCGGCTGATCCCTTCGCTCTCCCTCGTATTGATCAAATCATTGATGCTACGGCGGGTTGTGAGCATCCGAGCTTTTTGGATGCTTACTCTGGTTATCATCAGATCAAGATGGCAGTTAAGGGCCAGGAGAAGACTGCGTTCATTACTCCATTTGGAGCCTTCTGCTATGTATCTATGCCCTTTGGGCTTAAGAGTGCCCAGGCGACTTATCAACGATGTGTGCAGAACTGTCTTCACAGTCAGATTGGGCGCAATGTTCATGCTTATGTGGACGACATTGTGGTAAAATCCAGAGAGAAGGAGACCTTGATAGATGATCTGAAAGAGACCTTTGATAATCTCCGGGTCTACAAGATGATGCCTAACCCAGCCAAATGTGTTTTTGGTGTGCCTACAGGCAAGCTTTTGGGTTTTCTGGTTTCTAACAGGGGCATTGAGGCTAACCCGGAGAAGATCAAGGCTATCACTTCTTTGGCTAAACCAGCGTGTATCAATGATGTTCAGCGTTTGGCGGGTCGTATTGCTGCTTTAAGCCGGTTCATAAGCCGGTTAGGTGAGAAGGCCATACCGCTGTATCAGATGATGAAGAAGACAGACGATTTTGTCTGGAGTGATGCTGCTAATGCTGCCTTTGAAGACTTGAAGAGACAGCTAGCTAAGCCTCCCGTCCTTGCTGCTCCCATTGATAAGGAGCCCTTATTATTATATGTGGCTGCTAACACACGTGTTGTTAGCGTGGCCATCGTGGTGGAGCGCAAGGAGGCTGGCAAGGAACATCCGGTTCAGCGGCCGGTTTACTACATCAGTGAGGTACTCATTGAGTCCAAATAATGGTATCCACATTGGCAGAAGCTCATTTATGGGGTGTTCATGGCAAGCCGGAAGCTTAAGCAATATTTCCTGGGCCACCCTATCACTGTGGTTAGTTCTGCTCCTTTAGGAGATATCATTCAAAACAGAGAAGCCACATGACGAGTCGCCAAGTAGGCCATTGAACTTGGGCCTCATGGTTTAAAGTATGTGCCACGCACTGCTATCAAATCTCAAGCACTGGTGGATTTCATCAACGATTGGACAGAGCTATAGATGCCTGAAGAGAAGCCAGACAAAACGTATTGGACTATTCACTTTGATGGGTCCAGGCAATTGGAGGGCTCGGGGGCTGGGGTTGTTTTAGCTTCCCCTCGAGGTGACAAATTTTGTTATGTGCTACGGTTGATGTTTCCCTGTACTAACAATGCAGCTGAGTATGAGGCCTTACTCCATGGTCTTCGGATGGCTAAGAAGATGAGTTAAGCCGGGTAAGGTGTTTTGGCGACTCAGATTTGGTGGCTCAACAAGTATCAAGCAAGTGGGATTTCAAGGATCCTCTCATGGAGGCTTATCGCCGCGAAGTTGATGCTATTACAGGACATTTCAAGGGTTACCAGGTGGAGCACATTGACCACAGAAAGAACGAGGCGGCTGATGCCTTAAGCCGGCTGGGCTCTCAGCGTAAGCCAGTGCCGCCTAATACTTTCTTGGATATTCTGCATAACCCTTCTGTCAAGTTACCTACAGAGGAAGACTTGGCCGTTCATGACCCGGAAGCACAATTGGTGGCAGCTCTTCACGTCATCCCAGATTGGACAGTGCCATATTTGGCTTACATGACCGGGGGCGAGTTGCCTGAGGATGAAACCTTGGCCAGGCAGATAACCCGGCGGTCTAAGTCAATGACAATTGCCAATGGCGAGTTGCATCATCACAGTGTTACAGGGGTGTTTCAGCGTTGTGTCTCCCCTGAAGAAGGCCAAGAAATTCTACGTGAGATTCATGAAGGGGATTGTGGATATCATGCCGGGTTAAAATCTCTTGTGGCCAAGGCTTTCCGTCATGGATTTTATTGGCTGACGGCTCATACTGATGCACAGGACCTGGTCAGTAAATGTGACGGTTGTCAGAAGTTCTCAAGACGGGCTCACGTGCCGGCTCAAGAGTTAAGGATGATTCCAATTACTTGGCCATTTGTAGTTTGGGGGCTTGACATGGTTGGGCCTTTCAAAAGGTCCAAAGATGAAAAGACCCACCTTTTGGTGGCGGTTGACAAATTTACAAAGTGGGTTGAGGCAGAGCCAGTTAGTAAGTGTGATGCAGCCACGGCGGTTCAGCTCATGAAGAAGGTGATATTTCGCTTTGGCTTTCCACACAGCATTATAACTGACAATGGTACTAATCTGTCTAAAGGCGCGATGGAAGAATTTTGTCAACGTGAGCATATTCGGCTTGATGTTTCATTAGTGGCTCACCCCCAATCCAATGGTCAAGCTGAGAGAGCTAATCAAGAAATCTTGAAAGGCATCAAACCCCGGCTTTTGCTCCCCTTGCAATGGACACCAGGTTGTTGGGTTGAGGAGTTACCCTATGTGATATGGAGCATCAACAGTACTCCCAACAGGTCTACGGGTTATACGCCTTTCTTCATGGTCTACGGAGCTGAGGTGGTTCTCCCTAGTGACATCTGTCATGACTCGCCCCGTGTGGCGGCTTATGTTGAAGCGGATAATGAACAGGCGCGTCAGGATGCCCTTGACCTGTTAGATGAAAAGCGTGACTTGGCAGCCGCTCGCTCGGCGATTTACCAACATGACCTGTACCGCTATCACAGCCGCCAGGTTAAGTCTAGAACCTATCAGGAAGGAGATTTGGTGCTCTGGCTCATCCAGGATCAAACTGATGCACACAAGTTATCTCCACCTTGGGAAGGGTCCTTTGTGGTCAGCAAGAACTTGAACAGCGGGTCATACGACCTTATCGACGTTCGAGAGCACAAAGACTCACGTAAGTCGGAGGAAGAGACCCGTCGGCCGTGGAATATCGCTCATCTCCGGCCTTACAACACTTGAGCCACCGGCTCTCATGATGTACATATTTTGACGATGAATATATTATGATAAATAATAAAGCAGGACCTCTGTCCCTTTTTCTTCCTCAAAGGTAAATATGTCATTGTTATTATCATTGTCATTTCACATGATCACTTGGGGGCTGATCGTATTCAAATCTTGCTTGACCCGTTTGATCTGGCTTATGATCGTATTCGAATCTAACCGTTAAACCTTATGATCACTAGGGGGCTTCTTGTTCAAACATAGGTCATATTCGAACCAAAGAAAACATAGCTGCAGGTACCCTTTTGATTAGCACACTGCCGAGCTCACTAGGGGGCTTCTTGATCGTATTCAAATCATAGCTCAACCCCTTTTTGGGAACCGACTTTGATCGTATTGGAATCAGAGTCGTTAAAAAACTCTCAAGGTCATTAGGGAGCTTCCTGTTCAAACATAGGTCGTATTCGAACCAAAGAGAACATAGCTGTTGGTACCCTCTTGATCGACGCAATGCCAAAGCCACTGGGGGCTACATGATCATATTCGAATCCTAGCTTAACCCCTTTGGAACGGTTTACTGATCGTATTCAAATAAGAAGCCTTGAATTTTTTATATTCTATTTGGTTAAGTTTTCCTTGGAAGCACCCTTTATTTGACTTGAGACTTTTTGAGGTTTTAAAGTACAAGTGTGGTTAATTTTAAACCTGTCTTGATTTTGGCTGATAAGCCGCCAATAGATAAGAATCATCATACCTTTGGAACTGTTGGTTTCCAAAAATCAGGTCGTCACCCTTACTGTCTGGGTCATATAATCTGGCAGTACAAATCAGAAGATCACAGGTATAAGATTATTATTGTATTTCAACATTATATGTTACAACAGGCTTATCTGTGATTCTTTTTATATCTTAATATATCAAGTTATTATGACCCGCCTTGCGGTAAGCCGCCAAGGGATCTTGTGGTCTGTTTTTATGTGCAGGACAGCTAAAAGATTTGGTCAAGCATACGGAAAGCAGATGAAAAGTAAACATGGGTGAATATAACATGGCAGCTTAATAGTATTAAGCACCAAAAACGTGCATGATGGCACGACCAAATCAAAGTTATTTCTATTCTATTACATGACTCCCCGAGTCCAAATGATTGATATTGTTTTTTAAGCACATCACACGTATGAGCCGCCACGGCAGATTAGCTCTCATGTTGGCCTGAAGCGTCCGGGTTAGCCCTCTCCGCTTCTTCGCCTTGTTCCCTTTCCTGTTAGGTTGATGATGACCAGTCAATGTTCTTCAAAGCTTCAAATTCAGCTTCATCATCAACTAGTCCGGCCGGGTCAACTTCAGGGGCGAAGGTATGCTTACAGAGTGGGGGGATCAGACTGGTCACTTTATAGTGAGGCATTGGAATTCTCTGGTTCTCTGCGTCATAGCCCGCCTGGTACTTGGTGAGATCTACTTCGTCAGCTATCATAGCGGCCACGAGGCGTACCTCCTTCACACGAGCGGCAAAGTCTTCTTGTTCAAAGGAAGTACCATCCTCCTCTAGGCTTGGATAACCGATAGCAATGTCGGCCGGGTCTAACTCTGGTAACCAAGCTTTGGCCCAGCTTAAAGCATTTACCACTCCGGCTCTTGCAGTTAACCGCCTTAGTTTATTGAACCGTTGGGGTAGCACGGAAAGCTTCTTTAATACCTCCGCCAGGAGGGTAGGCACTTCATTTGAAAAAGCCACCATGGCTAAGGCACGCTGAGACCTGGTGTACAGTTGCTCCACCAACGTATAAACCGCCTTTAGCTTGATCAGCATATCTTGGTTCAGATTTGAACTCCTGGGGCCTGCAAAAACATGGTCAGGTGAGTCAATTCTAAGAATATGTTCAATTGAAAGGTTCAAGTATTTAACACTTGCAGGGTGACTTACCAAAGATCGATGAGACCATATGAGAGACATGGCGTTTTAAGCCGGTTAATTCATCAGTTGCTTCTTCAAGAGCCGCCTCTGCCTTCTCAGCTCGATTAATCAATGCAGTTTTTTTGTCAGCCCAGGCCTTTTTCTCCATTTCAAATTATTTCTTCAGTTTTTCTTGTTCAAAATCACTGAATTTAAACTTGGAGTCAGCTCTTTGGGTTTCCGTCTCTTGGGCCTCAAGGCGGTTCTTCAGATCAGTCACTTCTGATTCAAGTTGACTCATGGCGGCCTATACAAATACAGGGTCAAAATTAGGACAATCCTGATGCAATATTAAGTCCCAAGCCTTTTACAAGCAGCAACACTTGGCACTTGGGGGCTAATGTCTACCGAAGAATTTTACTTCGAGTGGCGGTTCATGACAGTAAGTCCCAAGCACTTTGCAAGCAATAGTACTTGGCACTTGGGGGCTAATGCATATTGCTGTTCAAAGCTTTGTAAGTATTTTATTTTATACAATCATACGAAGGACCGGTTCAACCATGCTGGTTAAGCTGCCCCTTGGGGACTACGGAGTAAGCCGGACTTCTTGCATATTTTATCCATCTATATTACTAATGTCACTAAATTTGTTTCGAAAGTCTACAACATATTCATCATAAGCAATAGACTTGGGGCTGGCATAGAAAGATAAATGAATACAGAGAAAGGTTTGTATCTCAAATTTTGGTGCATCTGCTTCACCATGTCAATCTCGAGGTTACGACTGCTGTGCACTTGGCTCATGTAGCCAGAAAAGACTTCTCTAATACTCATGTGAGTATAGTCCGCGACGTCAAGCTTGACCCGGCGGTGTTCCAGAAGCTCCTCCTTGGCGGAGCACTTGGCTAGCGCAGTTGGCTTTCCCGGCTCAGCAAAGCCGGTTCTGGTGATCTTAACATCAGTGTCTTGAGGATCATCCGTCCTGACCAGGCTAGGGGCTTCTGGGTTTTCTAAGCCATCAACGGCTCGCTCAGCAAGCAGGTCAGCAATTGGAGTTGGTACATCTTGAGCCGGTTCAGGTGGCGGCTCATGAGTTGACGGTTCAGGCGCGACTGTTTGAAGTACTGGCTCGGTCACGACCGTGTCTTCAGCCGGCTTGTTCTTCTTGACCCTTTTGCTGGGCTTGGCTTGTCCACTGCGTAAAATCAAAAGGTTAGTGCAAATGCAACGAGTTAAAATAAATATAGGATAAACAAGTTATCATTACCTTGGTGCGGTCTTGAAAGCCGGCATATTGGACTGCATTGAGTCGCCAGAGGAAGGGGAAGTTTCCTGATAATCCGAGTCAAAAGAATTGAGTGGCTGGCGAGTGAGACCCGCCAAAGGATAAAAGAGATTTAAATCAGAGGTGACCTTGTTCCGGTGCTTCTTTGGGGTGTTTGGCAAGCCGTAGGAGAGCTCCACATCCTTGTTAGTCCGGGTCTGCCTCCGGCTCTCATGAATCTGTCGCTTCAAAAGAAATTGAGGACCTTGATAAGCTAAGGGATGTGAAAATCTTACTTTCCGGGTTACTCTGCGAATTTTCTGTCTTGGCAAAGGCTCGGAGTAAGAGGAAATGATAGTTACCTCTTCAGCCTTGTTACGGCTGGCTCCTGTGTCCTCCTGCTGATAATCAGTGTCAATAAGATGATTAAAAAAGGAGCCAAGAGAATCAAGGGCTACCTCCGACTCAGAAGAATCTTCTAGCCGAAGCAAGTCGGAGGCAGTGGCTTTCTTGGCCTTCTTCTTGGCATCCTCTTTCCTGGCGGCTTTCTTCTCCTTCTTGGCTCTCTTGGCAGCCTCATGGTCATATTTGACCTTCCAGAATTTATCACCCGCCTGTGAGAGTTAGCAGTGGTATGAGTATGGGTGAAACATCGAAAACTCAAAGTAATTTATTCATATGGGCGGCTTACCTTTGGAGCCGGGTTAGCTTTGCAGAAGGGGGCTAATCTCACCTTACCACAATCTGCTAGGCTCTCGTTCAAAAGGGACTTTGTCATATCGTTGATGACATCTTCAGGCAAGTCATCAGGGTTGTGCCACAGAGGGTCATCCCTTTCGCCTGTATAGGTGCACATCAAGCCGGGGCGGCGGCTCAATGGAATAACCCACCAGGCGAGCCAAACCCGGACCAAGTCGATGCCAGTTAACCCGTTCCCCAGAAGAGCTTTGATCTTAGCTAAAGTGGGGGCGAGTGTTTTGCGTTCGGCGGCTGTGATCTTGTCAGGAAGCGGGTGGTTGTTCCCAAGACGTACAACACGAAAATTGGGCAGAGAGTTCTCACCATTCACAGAGGTGTCTTGGCAGTAAAACCATGTCTGATTCTAGTCTTTGGGATGACTCGGCGGGTTGGCATAAGGAAAGATTATGTCCCTACGATGTTGGATCGAGACACCACCAAGTTTTAAGCTCTGGCTGCTGGCGCACTCATTCTAGCGGTTCAAGTAGAATAACTCCGAAGAGTAAAATATTGGGTTCTTCTCCAATATATACTTCACTGAATACTTGGAAGTTGCAGATGTTAGACACGGAATTGGGTCTGATGTCTTGTGGGTGAAGGTCAAAGAAGTGCAACACATCTCTGAAGAATTTTGAGCTGGGTGGAGAGAAACCCCGGTTCATGTGATCCGTGAAAACGATAACCTCCCCTGTTTTGGGCTAAGGAAATTCCTCCTCCGGGTTAGGAGCACGATAGGACATGACTTCCTTCTTCGGCAGATAGTCGGTCTTCACAAAATCGTCAAGTGTGTTGTCTGTGACAATGGATTTGACCCAGTTGTAGGAAGTGGGTGCTTTCGGTGCCATTGTGACGAAAGCCTAAAACAGAGTAAAAGTACCAGTTCAAATTTAAGCCGGAGAGGAAAAAATATTACGGTGCATATTCAAGATGGGCGCTTATGAAGGGGCCTAATGGTATAAGGATAATTATGTCAAGATTATTTAAGCCGCCATAGGCTTTATAAGCCGCTAAAGCTGTTTAAACCGCCATGGGTGGTCAAGGTTATCAATTGAGCATTGCCTCTTTAAAGCCGGTGATAAGAGTCGCCATGGCTAGATAGATCTAACAAGTTCAGATTTTTGCCTAAGTGTTGCATAAACAAGTTTCACAAACTACAACTACTATTTTGGATCAAATGGTTGTTCAAAAAGAAAAAAATTATAGAACTAAAAACATGGTACAGAGGAGTTCATGCGTTCTAGTGAGGCTTCCTTACGAATAAAAAGGATCTACTAGTGCCTAAAATGGATGCGAAACAGCTACCGCATGAGTTCTATGCTATTGTTGGATCAAAAGAGGCCACGGTAGAAGAAACATGAAGAAACCGAGATGAACTGCATACTGTACAGAAGAACTTGTGAACCCTAGCATTGGATCTGAGATGCAGAAAGGGGAAAACATACAACGATAGATCTGTTGCGGAGTGGCGCCGCCGTTCTCTGGTCGGATCCAGGTCGATGCAGCGGCCAAGGTTGACGGAGATGAGGTGCGCTGCGGCGGCGGCGGAGCTCAAGCGACAGTTGGGGGCGAGAGGAAGAAGACGAAGAAAGGGAAGAATGAAGAAAGACCTAGTCGGGTATATTTATAAGGAAGGACCACTAAAAAAGCATGAAAAACGAGGAGGCCAAAAACATAAGTTATCCAACTACAAGGACGCCTCGATTTTCGGGATGGTCATCAAGATAATGATCCGTTGGGATACATTGAATAAAACGTGCATTTATGGCAGGTGACGTCTTGGCGGGTTACCACAAATCCAGAGGATGACGTCATGGCGGGTTACGAAAATTTCATAAGTAAAGGGCAGAAGATTTTTTCTTAAGTGTTGAAGATTGACATGAACCAGTCCAAATCAATCTGGGGCCTAATGTTGGGGATATAACTATTGGTATGACCCGCTCAGGAGGGGCCGGGTCATACCTACAAGTATTCTTGAAGCCCAAAGACCAAGGTGGAAGATGGCGGCTCAGTTAAGGGCCCAAAGCCCAGAGGCGACTTAAGGCCCGTAGTAATAAACCGCCATATGTACGTGACTTGTATCATAAGGCAAGAATAGTTAAGAGACCGAGCCGGACACTTTTTATGAGCCGGCCGGGACTCTGTGAGCCGCTGGGCATCGAGCTCTGTATATAAAGGGACGGCCCGGCGGCAGTTCAGGGCAAGTAACACCAGATCAAGAGCTAGGTCAAGCGATTCCGCTCCCTAGTTATCGAGTCATAAGCAATCCCACTCAAAACTGGATCGTAGGCTTTTACCTTCACCGTAAGGGGCCGAACCAGTATAAACCTCGTGTCCTTTGTCCCGATTAACCCCTTCAAGCTTCCTAGTTGTGATGGCTCCACGACTAAGTCCTTTCACTAGGACATCTGACATGACAATTCGATGACAGATAGGAAAAACACCGGAATATGATAGGAATGCACATGGTGAACAGAGCATTTGTAAACACAAGATTTCTGTCAACTTGGGTGTTTGGTTCAAGGGAATTGGAAGAGGAGAGGAATGCAAAGAAACATGGCCAAAATAAAGTGAAACCATATGAAAGTGTGTACAGTTAGAATGTTATTCTGCCACTAATGCACTTGGTCTTGTTTTCATGCATATGATTTTGAAAAGTATGTCCAGGTGGATGGTTTGCTCCATCCCTTTCAACAAAATGCATGGATAATTGAATAGTAGAGTGCCATAGGAAAATTCCCTATTGCTATGTTTTTCCATTGAACCAAAATAGCCTTAATGGATCGACATGAATGTAGAGTAATAAGTGATGCAACAAGTGTACAACCTCTTTGGCGTAGCCGTGTCGACCTCAGCATCATTGGGTTGGTCGCTGAAGAAGTTGAGGCAGAGGTGGCTATCGGAGGTGTGGAGAAAGATCTGAGGAATCTGTAGACGGTGTCCAGGGCACTGCTCTGTTGTGATGGATCGTTCTGTTGTTGGAGCAGCTTTGGTGAGCTGGAAGACGTCAAGGCTGAAGCAACACAAGACATACATTGTTATTCTCAAGTGGGATTCTAATAGCATCTCCAATAGATGATGTAAAATAGATGTAAAATTTACATCACCAAAAACCACCTAACTACAACAGATGAGGTAAAAACCGTTGACTTTGAACTTAACTATCGAAACTGAAATTTAATGTGGAATCTGAATGTTACTGTTGAAACTGAGCACAATGGTAGCAAAGAGGCACTTGACTTGTATATTTAGGGAGGGCCTGCAGTTCATCTTCAACCTGCACCCCCCTGAGCCGCTAGCCACCACCGGCTGAACCACCGGCCCTAGTGCCGCCTCGCCGCCACGAAACAACTCCCCACCGCCGGTCCGCCACTGCCCAGGCCAGCCCTCTAGGCCCCCCACCCCACCCTGAACCCTAAGATAGATAGTGGGGTACCTCTCCGGCGAACCCCCCCTCCCCGCTGCGGGTGGTTCTTCCTTAACTCCGACGAGCCCCCACCCCCTAAAAGTCGACTGACCCAAAAGTCGATTCAGTCGACTAAAGTGTAGCTAAATCAGAGCAGAGCAGCAGCACAAGCGAGGGGGAAAGAAGCAGCAGCGCGAGCGAGCGAGTGAGAGTCGGAGCAGTAGCAGCAGCGCGAGCGAGCGAGCGAGAGTCGGAACAGCAGCAGCTGGGTGAGCGAGCGAGCGAGAGCCGAAGCAGCAGCAATAGCGTGAGCGAGCGAGAGCCGGAGCAGCAGCAGCAGATCCGGTTGGTAAGGACGCCGCCACCGAAGGGGCCTCGCACTAGGGGAGAGCCGCCGTGGAGATGTCGCCCGTGATGCCGGCTTCAAGGTAGCCGCTCCATGGGGGTGCGGGATGGTGCACCGTCGGCGTCGGGAGGTCAAGTTAAGGAGAAGGTGCGATGCGATGAGTGTACAACCTCTTTGGTGGTGCCGAGTAGGCCTCGGCTTCGTCTGAGGAGTCGATGAGGATGCTGCGGTTCCGGTGGAGTAGGTTAAGGCGGTGCTGTGGGGATGGAGCAGCCGCGATAGACGAGGCGATCGTCAGAGGAGCTCCTTGGAGGTGGAGGATGGGGCGGCTGAACCGGGGGGACAACGAGATGGATGACGGATCCTCATCTGGGGAGGTGGATGAGGGACGTCGAGCTGTTGCGTTGGACGACGTCGTCAAGGAAGAGGCTCCGGCTGGGCAGCGATGAGGTGGCAGACGGAGGTGGGTGGGGTTTCGTGGCTAGAGCGGAGAGGTTATGGTGGCCTGGGATTTCAAATGGCGAAAAGGAGGCGATGGGAGGGGGTGAACCATGACTTAGGGACGCGCTTGTCCAAAATATAGGGTGTGTTACAAAAGTACCCCCACCGATTTGAACTAGCAACCCTTTCGGCTCAGGGTTAGAAGGGGGATTTCACGTGTAGGGATTTGGCAGTTGGAGGGAGTTTTCGCGCGCGTTGTAATTTCGGGATAGCAAGGCGCGGGTTGTGAAGGCGCCAGTTCTGGGAGCACAATATCTGAATTTTCGGGATATAACAAGGCGCGGCTTGAATTTTAGGGACAAGCCTAACGTGTAATATTGTACTTGTACGTACCAAATCAATTCGCACTTCCCTCAACCAAAAAAACGAAAAAATAAAACTATTCACACCACACAAAGAGAGAGTCTTGTCCTGTTTTACTATACACAATGAATCCATGTCATGTCCAATTAAATTTTTTTTGCTGGTTGTATAATGCATGTAACCTACTCATACCAGCATTTTAGTGCATTCCAAATGTCTATACTACTGCTGCAGTTCGAACTGAATTTGAATTCGTTTATCTATTTCAACAAGAATCTACAATCATGATTGTTGCCAACTTCAACCATCGTTCGTGTATTACCTTAATAACACCGCATGATTACTATAGAGATAGATATGAACTATGTGTACTATATGAACTCAAATTCTATTTTTTGAATACACTTGATGTTGATTCCAAATAATAGTACATTTGATGTACTAAATATATATTCATAATCTAAACCATGTTCCATACATACACCGTGTTTATCATACAAAGTATAGTCCCCCGCCCCCTACATTATGACAAGTATTTGGCCCTGAGCTGCAAACGCCACACATTAGCCCAAATTATAATCAATGTTCTATATATTATATGTAGTACTAGCAAGATGCCCATGAATTCCACGGAATATTAACATGATCAAGGGGAGTCCTTATTTGCAAATATGGAGAGGGGTGTGGGTATCTTTTTTCAAAATTTCCATAGTTCCTTCCTATCCGTCAGATATAAATCGGACGGCCTATATTGCAGGACGACAGGCACACCATCATCAACAACTCTATTTTTTTATAAGAGTAGAGATAAAATATATTATATGTAGTATAACATGTTCATAACCACACCATGTGTATCACCGTTATATATATTCACACATGCGTTAGTTTAAAACACTATGATAAATTCTTCAAATATCCGAATTCGCTTTTTATAATGAATTATGATCTCTATTCATCTTTTACACCCACACAATCCTCTTATCTTGGTAGCTAGCGCTAACTTCCTCTCGTGCATGCACATGCCCGCATCCCTCTCACCCCCTCAACATTCTCTAGCTCCATCACGCAAATTCGTCTTTCCACTTTAGGTCGTTCACCCACGGTGTGTGTAGGCCCCCTAGCTCCTTCTTTACGGCACACATCGATCGATATGCCTCTCTAGCCAGGTGTGCCTAACACAAACACAATCTTCCCCTCTTCTCTTATCACGGTCCATGCCTCACTCCCACCACTCTTTTCATCAATCTCATACTCGCACACTCCTTCCCCCTCGATATTGTATGCCTCTCGCACCACCTCCTAGATGCATCCCTATCTCTCTATCCTTCTCCCCATGCCTTATTTGCTTCTAACACATACATGCATGTATACCGACCGATCTCCCAACATATACCTAGGTCGACTTAACTATTTCCCCCCCACCCATCAGTCGACATACCTCACAAGTTATGTCTCTCCTTTCTCTGACAAAGGACGATTGATCTTACTATGTAGTTACGTCTGCTTACCATAGCCATATTGTCCCCCCTCATCATTATGGCATGCCTCCTGACCCGTCTCTCACATGCACATGCACAGACAGGCAACCATCCCCTCTCTTATTGATATTGCAGGCGTGCCCTCCGTTTGTCTAGCAAGCCTCTCCCACCATTTGTTAGAAGCAACTCCACTACCACCCCCTCCAACACTCTAGCTCTATCTCTCTCCCAACCTTATTCCTCTCCTACACATATGCATGGATGCCGATCAATCTCCCTTAATACATGAGGTAGGCCTCTCTCCTCCTCTACACATATACCAGCCATTGTACCTCTATAGTTAATTAGGTCTCCCCCCACCACACACCTATAGTCGAGTGCCGTAGGTAGGTATCCATGCCACAGAGACAAACTGCACCTGTCTCTCTCACGTTCCAGTAGGCCAGCCACTCTATATCTTTGACGTGGGTGTCGGTGTCAAAACCGGCGGATCTCGGGTAGGGGGTCCCGATCTGTGCATCTAAGGTCGATGGTAACAGGAGGCAAGGGACACAATGTTTACCCAGGTTCGGGCCCTCTTGACGGAGGTAAAACCCTACTTCCTGCTTGATTGATATTGATGATATGAGTGTTACAAGAGTTGATCTACCACGAGATCGTAGAGGCTAAACCCTAGGAGCTAGCCTATGATGATTATGATTCTGTCTCTAAGGACTAAACCCTCCGGTTTATATAGACACCGGAGAGATCTAGGGTTTACATGGAGTCGGTTACAAAGAAGGAAATATAATATCCGGATCGCCAAGCTTGTCTTCCACACAAAGGAGAGTCCCATCCGGACACGGGATGAAGTCTTGAGTCTTGTATCTTTGCGGTCCAATAGTCCGGACAAAGTATATAGTCCGGCTGTCCAGATACCCCCTAATCCAGGACTCCCTCAGTAGCCCCTGAACCAGGCTTCAATGACGATGAGTCTGGCGTGCAGTTTGTCTTCGGCATTGCAAGGAGGGTTCCATCTCCGAATACTCCATAGTAATTATCGAACACTTAGATCGTGTTTGGATCTGCAAGATGATCTTCACATACCACCGTAGAGAGCATTGTACTTCATAAATCTGATCTTCTGGCAATTTTTGCCTGGCGTGCTCCTGCATCGTGGCCCGGCCCAACACGAACCGGTTTTTACTTGGCCTCCCCCGATACGCGTTGCGAGGCGGTTTTACTGGCACGCCTTGCCAAAGCAGAGATCATGCTCCCCTCAGTACAGGATTTTCCATTAATATAGGCGCACGCGTCCCCACGATGTCTGTTGGTATGACTCTGTGTTTTTAGGTAAGTCCCGAGCGGTTATGCTGAGGACGCTTGATATTCACTCCCTATATAAAGGGGCCGAGGCCTATCCCTCTTTTACACCACTCTTGCACCTTTTCAAATCTCGAGTTCTAACACCCGAAGCCCAAGCTCAAGCACCTCAGATCCTTAATCCATGTCCGGATCCGACCTTCAAGGCCGGTGGTTGGCCTCCTCGGTCACAGAGGAGGATATTGCGAATCTTAGGGAGGTCGGATATTTGACCGCCGACATCAAGCACAGGCTTTCTGCTCCAGGGCAGGTCATCCCTACTCCCGATCCCAACGAGAGCGTCGTATTTGTTTCCCACTTCCTCCGTGGCTTGGGCTTCACCCTTGATCCCTTTGTGAGAGGGCTCATGTTCTATCACGGGTTAGATTTTCACGATCTAGCTCCGGACGCTATCCTCCATATCTCATCATTCATCGTTGTGTGCGAAGCTTTTCTCCACGTCACTCCACACTTCGGCTTATGGCTCAAGACCTTCAATGTGAAGCCGAAGATGATTGAGGGGCGACACACGGAGTGCAGAGGTGCTGTAATAAGCAGGAATGCCGACGCCCCATGGCCAAGGGGCTCCTTCCCAGAGGTGTCCGATCTATGGCAGCGGAGGTGGTTTTACGTCACGTCTCCCAGAGGCACAAAGTGGGTGGCTGCCCCCGACTTCTGTCCGGACCCTCCTTCTCAACTGGCGTCATGGACCAATGTAGGACGGGATTGGGGATCTGCTAGTGATGTACCAATACTGCAAGGCCGTATTCGGGAGCTTCTTGAGAGGGATATTATCCTTGTCAGCATAAGTCAGGTAATGCTAATCCGACAGATGTTGCCGTGCAAACGCCGGCCTCTCCAAATGTGGGAGTTCAATCTGGAAGGTCCACGGACTATTCTGCACTTCTTCGGCCTGACGCTTGAAGGGATGCGTAAATTATTCTTTGGACCACAAGTAAAGTGTCCGGATACCACCGAGGATGCGGGCCTGAGCTGGAATCGCCCAGATACCCAAGTAAGTAACCCACAAACCGAACACTTCGTCTATTTTTGTCATACTCATTATTCTGAAAATCCTCCGTGGCCAGGAATGGCTCAGCAAGGCGGAGAGAATCAGGTGTCCGGTGCCACTTCCCGAAGGCTTGCCAAGTCCCACCATAGCCAAGATGCTTGGCCGTGTGCTAAGAAAAATGCCCTTAGGGAAAGACGAAGGGAAGAACATGGAGGCAGAACTTCACACATTGCGCATCCAAACCGGGGGAATTGCTACCTCCCCAAAGGAGGATAGCCGGGAAGGGGAATCTAAGGCCTCCTCCCCTTGCGGGAAGAAGAGGGCCGTCTCCGAAGACTTGGAGACGGAGGTTCCCAAACAGGGGAAGAAAGCTTCACCAGGGGGTGCTACCACTTGAGCACTGCGTTGGATTTCCCCGAAGAGGAGAGGATGATGCAGCAAAATAGCGTAAGTATTTCCCTCAGCTTTTGAGAACCAAGGTATCAATCCAGTAGGAGACCATGCACAAGTCCCTCGTACCTACACAAAACAATAGCTACTCGCAACCAACGCGATTAGGGGTTGTCAATCCCTTCACAGTCACTTACGAGAGTGAGATCTGATAGAGATGATAAATAATATTTTTGGTATTTTTGATAGATAGATGCAAAGTAAAAAGTAAAAGGCAAAGTAAAAACAAAGCAAGTAAATAAAGTGATAGAGATTGATATGATGAGAATAGACCCGGGGGCCTTAGGTTTCACTAGTGGCTTCTCTCAAGAGCATAGATATTCTACGGTGGGTGAACAAATTACTGTTGAGCAATTGACAGAATTGAGCATAGTTATGAGCATATCTAGGCAATGATCATGTATATAGGCATCACGTCCAAGACAAGTAGATCGAAATGATTCTGCATCTACTACTATTACTCCACTCATCAACCGCTATCCAGCATGCATCTAGAGTATTAAGTTAAAAACAGAGTAACGCCTTAAGCAAGATGACATGATGTAGAGGGATAAATTCATGCAACATGATAAAAACCCCATCTTGTTATCCTCGATGGCAACAATACAATACGTGCCTTGCAACCCTTTCTGTCACTGGGTAAGGACACCGCAAGATTGAACCCAAAGCTAAGCACTTCTCCCATTGCAAGAACTACCAATCTAGTTGGCCAAACCAAAAAGGATAATTCGAAGAGACTTGCAAAGATAACTCAATCATACATAAAAGAATTAAGAGAAGAATCAAATATTTTCCATAGATAATACTGGATCATAAACCCACGATTCATCGGTCTCAACAAACACACCGCAAAAAGAATATTACATCGAATAGATCTCCACAAGAGAGGGGGAGAACATTGTATTGAGATCCAAAAAGAGAGAAGAAGCCATCTAGCTACTAGCTATGGACCCGAAGGTCTGAAGTAGTTATAAACTACTCACACTTCATCGGAGGGGCCATGGTGTTGATGTAGAAGCCCTCTGTGGTGGATGCCCCCTCCGGCAGAGCTCCAAAACAGAACCCAAGATGGGATCTCGTGGAGACAGAAGGTTGCGGCTGTGGAATTAGGTTTTTGGCTCCTGTTCTGATCGTTCGGGGATAGTAGGTATAAATAGGAGGAAGGAGTACGTCGGTGGAGCAGCAGGGGGCCCATGAGGTAGGGGGCGCGCCCAGGGGCGACCCTCCACCCTCGTGACCGCCTCTGGCACTTCTTGGAGTAGGGTCCTAGTTTCCTGGATCACGTTCGGTGAGGAAATCACGTTCCCGAAGGTTTTATTCCGTTTGGACTCTATTTGATATTCCATTTCTTCGAAACACTGAAATAGGCAAAAAAACAGCAATTCTGGGCTGGGCCTCCGGTTAATAGGTTAGTCCCAAAAATAATATAAAAGTGGAAAATAAAGCCCAATATAGTCCAAAACACTAGATAAAGTAGCATGGAGCAATCAAAAATTATAGATACGTTGGAGACGTATCAGGGATCCCCAAGCTTAATTCCTGCTCGTCCTCGAGTAGGTAAATGATAAAAAAAAGAATTTTTGATGTGGAGTGATGCTTTGGCATAATTTCAATGTAAAACTTCTTAATTGTGATATGAATATCAGATCCAAAAGATTCAAAATAAAAGTTCATATTGACACAAAAATAATTATACTTCAAGCATACTAATCAAAGCAATCATGTCTTCTCAAAATAACATGGCAAAAGAAAGTTCATCCCTACAAAATCATATAGTTAGGCTATGCTTCATTTTCGTCACACAAAGATGGTCCCAACTTCTATACCCCCGATGACAAGCCAAGCAGTTGTTTCATACTTAAATAATCTCAAACTTTTTCAACCTTCACGCAATACATGAGCGTGAGCCATGGATACAACACTATGGGTGGAATAGAATATGATGATGGGGATTGTGTGGAGAAGACAAAAAAAGGAGAAAGTCTCACATTGATGAGGCTAATCAACGGGCTATGGAGATGCCCATCAATTGATGTCAACGTGAGGAGTAGGAATTGCCATGCAACGGATGCACTAGAGCTATGAATGCTCAACAAAAGAAAACTAGTGGGTGTGCATCCAACTCGCTTGCTCATGAAGACCTAGGGCATTTGAGGAAGCCCATCGTAGGAATATACAAGCCAAGTTCTATAATGAAAAATTCCCACTAGTATAAAAAGGCAACTCATGAGACTCACTACATGAAGAACAAGGTGCTACTTTGAAGCACAATATATGAGACTCACTACATGAAGAACAAGGTGCTACTTTGAAGCACAAGTGTGGAAAAAGAGATAGTAGCATTGCCCTTTTTTTTGGGCCTTTCATTTTTTGGCCTTTCTATTTTTTTATTTGGGCAATGCTCTAATAATGATGATCATCACATTTCTATTGATTACAACATAAGGATTACAACTTGAAACTTAGAACAAGATATGACTCTATATGAATGCCTCCGGTGATGTACCGGGATGGTGCAATGAATCAAGAGTGACATGTATGAAAAATAGTGCATGGTGGCCTTGCCACAAATATGATGTCAACTACATGATCATGCAATGGCAATATGACAAAAGTAATGTATGTCATGATGATGATGGTGGAAGTTGCATGGCAATATATCTCGGAATGGCTATGGAAATGCCATGATAGGTAGGTATGGTGGCTGTTTTGAGGAAGATATAAGGAGGTTTATGTGTGATAGAGCGTATCGTATCACGGGGTTTGGATGCACCAACGAAATTTGCGCCAACTCTCAAGGTGAGAAAGGGCAATGCACGGTACCGAAGAGGCTAGCAAAGGTGGAAAGGTGAGAGTGCGTATAATCCATGGACTCAACATTAATTAAAAGAGCTCATATACTTATTGCAAAAATTTAGAAGTCATCAAAAATCAAGTACTATGCGCATGCTCCTAGGGGGATAGATTGGTAGGAAAAGACCATCGCTCGTCCCCGACCGCCACTCATAAGGGTGCACAAGCCAGGTACACTTAATGTTTCAAATTTGTTACACAACTTTAACCATACGTGCATGCTACGGGACTTGCAAACTTCAACACAAGTATTTCTCAAATTCATAATCACCCAACTAGCACGACTTTGATATTATCACCTCCATATCTCAAAACAATTATCAAGCATCAAACTTATCTTAGTATTCAATTCACTCAAAAGAAAGTTTCACATATCTTGAATACCAAGTATATTATCATTAAGCAAATTACCATGCTATTAACGACTCTCAAAATAATCTAAGTGAAGCATGAGAGATCAATAGTTTCTTTAAAACAAATCCACCACCGTGCTCTAAAAGATATAAGTGAAGAACTAGAGCAAAAATTATCAAGCTCAAAAGATATAAGTGAAGCACATAGAGCAAAAACTATCAAGCTCAAAAGATATAAGTGAAGCACATAGAGTATTCTAACAAATTCCAATTCATGTATGGCTCTCTCAAAAGGTGTGTACAGCAAGGATGATTGTGGTAGACTAACAAGCAAAGACACAAATAATACAAGACGCACCAAGCAAAACACATATCATGTGGTGAATAAAAATATAGCTCCAAGTAAATTACCGATGGAAGTGGACGAAAGAGGGGATGCCTTCCGGGGCATCCCCAAGCTTTGACATTTTGGTGTCCTTGGATTATCTTGGGGGTGCCATGGGCATCCCCAAGCTTAGGCTCTTGCCACTCCTTGTTCCATAATCCATCAAAAGAATTCACCCAAAACTTGAAAACTTCACAACACAAAACTCAACAGAAATCTCGTGAGCTCTGTTAGAGAAAGAAAAAAAAGAACTACTTAAGATACTGTAATGAACTCATTCTTTATTTATTTTGTTGTTAAACCTACTGTATTCCAACTTCTCTATGGATTATAAACTATTTTACTAGCCATAGATTCATCAAAATAAGCAATCAACACACGTAAAACAGAATCTGTCAAAAACAGAATAGTCTGTAGCAATCTGTAACTAACACAAACTTCTGGAACTCTACAAATTCTACCAAAATAGGAAGTCCTGGACAATTTGTTTATTGAATATAAGCAAAAATAATCAACGCAAAATCACGTTTCTGTGATTTAAAATAACTATATTCGTGCGCGCAAAGTTTCTGTTTTTCAGCAGAATCAAATCAACTATCATCGTAGGTTATCCTATAGGTTCTACTTGGCACAAACACTAATTAAAAGATAAAACCACATCCAAACAGAAGCTATATGGATTATTTATTCCTAAACAGAAGAAAAAACAAAAAACACAAAATAAAATTGGGTTGCCTCCCAACAAGCGCTATCGTTTAACGCCACTAGCTAGGCATAAAAGCAAGGATAGATCTAGGTATTGCCATCTTTGGTAGGCAATTCTCCAATGAGGCATCTACCTCCTTTAGAATTTTCTTTCTTCCTAGTAATTGTCAAATTTTCAGGCAAAAGATCGAAAAATTCATCTATAGCAAATGGTTCCTTAATGATGGTAAAAAGATTGGGATGAACACTTATAGATTTAAGATCCGCAGTTTCCTTACTAGATGATTCACCCTTATTCTTAGGAACATAAATAAGCTTAGTATTTTTAGTAGAAGAACTTGGAGTGTTTGAACGGAAGAAAAAGCAGTTCCCAAGTTTGTAATGATACCCTCAAGTTTATCGATTCTTGTGGAATCTAGATTTATTTTCTCATTAACTATGGGTTCTTTTTCTTTAATATTTTTCAAAGTCATTCCTACCTTAGATCCATATTGGGTAATTTGGTTGTGGATCTTTTTATCAAGATTTTCAATTGATTCAATGGTAGCATCTTTATTTTCAATAGTTTCAAGCCTTTGCATAACATGCTCCAAAGTTAATGTAGTTCTATTAATCAAAAGGGGTGGTGAGCCAAATATATCTATTAAAGCATTATAAGAATCACAAGTATGGCTACCCAAAAAATTCCCTCCGGTAATGGTATCAAGGATATATCTATACCAAGGATTAGCACCTACGTAAAAATTGCGAAGAAGAACTGAAGTAGATTGCTTCCTGGTAGATCTATTTTGAGCATTGCAAATTCTATACCAAGCATCTTTTAGATTTTCTCCCTCCCTTTGCTTAAAATTTAGAACTTCATTCTCGGGAGATAACAGAGAAGATATGAGACTAGTCATGATGACAAGCAAGCAAACTAGCACACGAGCAAACAGAAAGGCAACGGGAAAAAGGCAAACGGGAAAGAGAGGAGGAGATTGGGAAAGAGAGGGAAAATAAAACGGCAAGGGTGAAGTGGGGGAGAGGAAAACGAGAGGAAAATGGCAAATAATGTAATGCGAGAGATAGGGATTGCGATGGGTACTTGGTATGGTTGACTTGCTTGCGTGAGGCTCCGCGGCAACAGCGCCAGAAATTCTTCTTGCTACCTCTTGGGCACTGCGTTGGATTTCCCCGAAGAGGAGAGGATGATGCAGCAAAGTAGCGTAAGTATTTCCCTCAGTTTTTGAGAACCAAGGTATCAATCCAGTAGGAGACCACGCACAAGTCCCTCGTACCTACACAAAACGAAAGCTACTTGCAACCAACGCGATTAGGGGTTGTCAATCCCTTCACGATCACTTACGAGAGTGAGATCTGATAGAGATGATAAATAATATTTTTGGTATTTTTGATAGATAGATGCAAAGTAAAAGTAAAAGGCAAAGTAAAAACAAAGCAAGTAAATAAAGTGATAGAGATTGATATGATGAGAATAGACCCGGGGGCCATAGGTTTCACTAGTGGCTTCTCTCAAGAGCATAGATATTCTACGGTGGGTGAACAAATTACTGTTGAGCAATTGACAGAATTGAGCATAGTTATGAGCATATCTAGGCAATGATCATGTATATAGGCATCACGTCCAAGATAAGTAGATCGAAATGATTCTGCATCTACTACTATTACTCCACTCATCGACCACTATCCAACATACATCTAGAGTATTAAGTTAAAAACAGAGTAACGCCTTAAGCAAGATGACATGATGTAGAGGGATAAATTCATGCAATATGATAAAAACCCCATCTTGTTATCCTCGATGGCAACAATACAATACGTGCCTTGCAACCCTTTCTGTCACTGGGTAAGGACACCGCAAGATTGAACCCAAAGATAAGCACTTCTCCCATTGCAAGAACTACCAATCTAGTTGGCCAAACCAAAAAGGATTATTCCAAGAGATTTGAAAAGATAACTCAATCATACATAAAAGAATTCAGAGAAGAATCAAATATTTTCCATAGATAATACTGGATCATAAACCCACAATTCATCGGTCTCAACAAACACACCGCAAAAAGAAGATTACATCGAATAGATCTCCACAAGAGAGGGGGAGAACATTGTATTGAGATCCAAAAAGAGAGAAGAAGCCATCTAGCTACTAGCTATGGACCCGAAGGTCTGAAGTAAACTACTCACACTTCATCGGAGGGGCTATGGTGTTGATGTAGAAGCCCTCCATGGTGGATGCCCCCTCCGGCGGAGCTCCGGAACAGGCCCCAAGATGGGATCTCGTGGATACAGAAGGTTGTGGCGGTGGAATTAGGTTTTTGGCTCCTGTTCTGATCGTTCGGGGATACGTAGGTATATATAGGAGGAAGGAGTACGTCGGTGGAGCAGCAGGAGGCCCACGAGGCAGGGGGGCACGCCTAGGGGGGGCGCCCTCCACCGTCGTGACCGCCTCTGGCACTTCTTGGAGTAGGGTCCAAGTCTCCTGGATCACGCTCGGTGAGGAAATCACGTTCCCGAAGGTTTTATTCCGTTTGGACTCCGTTTGATATTCCGTTTCTTCGAAACACTGAAATAGGCAAAAAAACAGCAATTCTGGGCTGGGCCTCCGGTTAATAGGTTAGTCCCAAAAATAATATAAAAGTGGAAAATAAAGGCCAATATAGTCCAAAACAGTAGATAAAGTAGCATGGAGCAATCAAAATTTATAGATACGTTGGAGACGTATTAGGGGGCCCTGCCCCGAAGGGCGTCCTCACCGTGTCATGCCTGCCAACGGGCCAGCCCTCAGCCGAGCTGTAAGTTAATCGTAAATACGAGGGTAATGCTTTTCTCCGAGAACAATAACCAAGATCCATTCTTTACAGTCCGGCTAGCAGCTCTTCTCGACAGAGTTCGTCTTCGGGGGATCTCCTTCCGGAGATGATGGAGAGTGAGACCCCACCAACCTCTCCGCCTGATGAGGCGGGCGACCACGAGGTGTCGTCACGGAGGAGTCCAGATCCGCCGAAGCCAGAAGCTAATCCTTCGGCCGCCCTGAGCCCGGAGCGTTCGGCTCCCACGGGGGGCGATGAGAAGGGTCCGGCACAGTTCGGCGTCCGGCCGGACACACTGACGGGCCTTCTGGAGCGAGCTGCTCTCTCGGAGGAGCACCGTTCATTAATGAGCACGGTGCTCGAGAAGATTTCATCCGCCACAAGCGGTTTGAATGAAGCCTTTACGAGCCTGCTCAAAGGCTTTGAGGTATGTAATGAAAATTACATAATTTTTTGGCTGTGACGCACGCGCTAGGTGTGCTCTGTATGGATAGTAGCCCCTGAGACTCTGGTTGCCAACCCTCGGCGGCAGACGACGGATCACATTGTTAAGTAACGATTGTGCTGTAATTATGTGCAGGTGTCTAAGGATCCGGCAGCCGACCGGTCCGTTGAAGTTGCCGAACTAAGGAGGCAAATTGGGGTTATTGATGCCGATATCACATTGGTGAACGAGTGGCTTAACGAGTCACAAGGTATGTGCTCTGCTATCCTTTATTATTTTTTATAGGAAAAATTTGAGAGGAGCATAATATTAATGCGATATGCTTGGACTGCAGACGGTGCTGCTGTCGTGGAAGCCCTGAGGGCAGAACTTACCCTAGCCAAGGAACATGGCCGGGCTAGCAATGCGGCTGCTGTAAAGGCGGCCGAAGAGTTGAGAGCCGAACAGGCTGTTCATCGCCGAAGCAAAGAAAAATAGCTGAAATGGATGTGGAGCTAAAAACCGCCGCCAACCATTATGAGCTTCTTGAAAAAGAAAATCATGCGAATAAGGCTGACCTGAAGAAGGCCCTTGATGCAGCCAAGGAGATGCATTCCGACCGATGCACGGGAGGAGCTTCGACAGGCCGGAGAAATCGCGACTGGAAACCCTTATCTGTTGCGGATGAAGTTTTTAGATGTGAAGTACGCTCCTCTGGATCGATGCTGGAGTCCTGCAGACGCCTATGCAGATTTGTCGAAGAGTACGGCTGATGCAGCCAAGTTTTTTGAGGATAAAAAAGATGATGAAGTGGAAAAGCTGTTTTGGTCGCAGTTCAGCGCTCCAACGCGCAAATTGCCTTTGAGTGAGAAGATGGCTGCTGTGGCCGAGCTCCACAGGCTGTCCGGTCTTGCAATGCGGTCTGTAATAGACCATCTATGGCCGAAGGGGCCGAAGCCAGACAGTTATTTTGGTTTAGTGCAACAATTCCTTGGTGCCGTATCACGGATCGATGCCATGAAGAGGTCAGCGTGCATAGAGGGTGCTCGGATGGCTCTTGCCCGTGTTAAAGCATACTGAACAGATATGGAGGCCACCGTCGTTGCGACCCAGAATCCGGCGGGGGGCTAGGATCCGGCCGAGCACATCTTGGAGCAGGTAGCAGCAGGTGCTCGCTTAATAGAGGCTCAGTGCTCGAAGAATGTAAAGTTCGAGTGACAAATCGTGTCATTGTAAAAACAATGTTATTTTGATTATGAGGCTATATTTATACTTTGTGCCCGAAAGTATTATTGTGCCTGCTGTGCGGCCATTTTTATGTATATGTGTAATCTGAAAGTTAGCAGTCGTTGGCTTCAGCCCCCACACATACAATGCGGGGGTGTTCGCGAAAAATATGCGTAATCACACTTGATGCAACATCTTGGTCCATTAAGGAGGTGATCGCACGTCGAACTAAGCAACCAGACTATATAACTGTAACACTTTCACTTAGCCATAGGAGTTTGACGGTGGGGCTACTATGTAGCCCCTGGTACCTTTGCGTGCATCCGAATACGGACGCATGTGTACATGACCGGAAAATGGTCCTTCATTAATGCGGCGGAATCCTAAAGATTCTGATAAGTCTTTGAGTGGTTGAACAGTCTCTCGCTATATCATGATAGTCAGTTTTTGGCTTTCTCTACTAAGGTGCTCATCTGGAATAACAAGGGCACAATCGCATCAGTTCTCCTTTGGCCGCCTTAGCCGATAAGAACGGAACATAAGGCAGCGAACCCAGGAGCCGGGCAAACCCAACATTTAACCACAGTCATGATTCGGAGCTGATGCATATAAGGCCAAACTCGTGACGTCGAACACTCCCGAAGGTATTCAGACTTTATAACATATACTGAGCTGAGTAATGCCCTTTATTATGAACCCTGTATTTCCAGGTACGTGCATTAGTCTGTCGTGGCTAAATGCCAATAACGGCAGTATCCCCCGTGGGTGTAGTACCCGTGGGATGTGTAAGCAACAAGAGACAATAAAGAAGGTTTACACAGGGGCTTAATCTAAAGAGAAACCTTTGAGCGGGGCCCTGCTGCATGTCTGCGCCTTTGTCTCCGTTGTGCCGTGTCCTGGGAGGGTGTCGCACGAATGGTGTCTGTAAAAAACTCATGTAGAAGAGTATGACGTAAGCGTGCGAAAAGTTATCTATCACTAATGGATAGTAAAGGTGTAAGACAGTGGCCTGTTAATAAGGCCAGGCCAAAAATTGGGCTTTATTAATTATCTATAGCCCCTAGTGTCCTCTAGGGGATTACATGTGTGGCGCCTAGCTAAGATTTATCTGGGCCGCCAGACTCGTCTAACCATGTCCGTGGTCTTAACGACCAGTCATGTTTTCAAGTATTAGAGGCCGCTTAGAGTCCGGCGGCTGGAGACGTCGCGTACTCTTCCGCGCATAAGGAATGCTCTGTGTTTCCGTTAACGGTGATGATGCCACGTGGACCGGGCATCTTGAGTTTAAGGTAGGCGTAGTGCGGTACTGCGTTGAAGCGGGCGAAGGCCGTTCTCCCAAGCAATGCATGATAGCCGCTTTGGAAGGGGGCGATGGTGAAGAGTAGTTCTTCGCTTCTGGAGTTTCCTAGGGAACTGAATGTTACCTCCAGTACGAAGGAGCTCCTGCAGTGGGCTTTGGCGCCTCGTATCACCCCTTCCAAGGTGGTGTTATTGTGGATGATTCTGGATGGGTCTATCCCCATCCTGCGGATAGTGTCCTGGTATATTAGATTAAGACTACTGTCACCGTCCATGAGGATGTGAGTAATATGGTATCCGTCGATTATTGGGTCGACCACCAAGGCAGCCGATCCTTCGTGTCGAATACTAGTCGGGTAGTCCCTGTGATCGAAAGTGATCGGGTAAGCCGACCAGTGGTTAAGTTTGGGTGCGACGGGATCTATAGCGTATGCATCTCTGAGCGTGCCTTCGCGCCTTCTCATGGATATGTGAGTTGCGTGGATCATGTTTACTGTTTTTACCTCTGGTGGGAATTTTTTTGTCCCCTAGTGTTCGGCTGGTGAGGCTCATCCTCGTCTTCACTTGGTGTTTCCCTTCCCTTGTGTTCGGCATTTAATTTGCCGGCCTGCTTGAAGACCCAGCATTCTCTGTGAGTGTGGTTCGCAGGTTTTTCGGGGGTGCCATGAATTTGGCATAGTCTGCCCAGGACTTTATTCAGGCCAGACGGTCCTTCTTTGCCGCCTTTAAGTGGCTTCTTTTGAGGACCGGGTCGAGAGCCCCTGAATCCGGCGTTGACCGTTGTGTTGTCCGGACTTTCTTCCTTGTTTTGACGTTTGTTTTTGTTGCACTGTGGCCTCCCGTTGCCATCCCTGATTTCGGATGTACTTGGGTCGCTGGTGCTTTTATGGGCCAACCAGCTATCTTCGCTTGCGCAAAAACGGGTCATAAGGCTTGTTAAGGCTGCCATTGTCCTCGGTTTTTCTTGGCCGAGGTGTCTGGCGAGCCACTCATCCAGGATGCTGTGCTTGAAGGCCGCTAGGGCTTCGGCATCCAGACAATCGACGATTTGATTCTTCTTAGTGAGGAATCTGTTCCAAAGCTTGCGGGCGGACTCTCTGGGCTGTTGAATTATGTGACTTAAATCGTCCGCATCCGGAGGCCAGACATAGGTCCCTTGAAAATTGGCCCTGAAAGCGTCCTCGAGTTCCTCCCAACTTCCGATTGAATTTTCGGGGAGGCTTTTCAACCAGTGTCAAGCTGGTCCCTTCAACTTGAGGGGAAGGTATTTGATGGCGTGGAGGTCGTCCCCACGAGCCATGTGGATATGCAGGATAAAATCCTCAATCCACACCCCGGGTCTGTCGTTCCGTCGTATGCCTCTATGTTCACAGGTTTAAAACCCTGTGGAAATTCATGGTCCAGCACCTCTTCGGTGAAGCATAGGGGGTGAGCAGCCCCTCTGTATCTGGATGTGCTGTGGCAAGCCGTCGGCTGTTGTTGTGTCCGTGCTGATTCCGAACTGGTATCCGATCGGTATGATCGTTTTGGTGACCATAGTCCTGCGCCGGGGTGTGTCCTTTAGATCCATAGATGGACCTAGCCGCGCCGGCCTTTTTATCCAGAAGCTCGCATAAATCGCGTGCGGCGTCGATAGCTACTCTATTGCGGTTACGAAGTGGTTTGTCCGGCCTCCTAGCCGTATTGTTCTTTGGTGGAACGGCCTCATCGTCGAATTCTGGCAGCAGCTTGCGTTTTGGATAGCTCTTTGTGTGGCAATCGTCGTCGTACTTTTCTTTAGTGTCTAGCACTTTATTTCATCTGCGATTGAGCGTTTTCTGTGCAGCCTTAAGCCGTTGCTTCTGCTTCTTTAGACTTCTCGCAGTGGCCATAAGCCTTCTATGGAGGTTATCTCGTTCCAAACATGTTTCCGGGATGATGAGTGCATCGTCGTCCGGACTGTGCTCTTGTCCCGGGGCGGTTTGATGAATTCGTCCCTCAGGATCATTGTGATCGGGCATCTGCTCCGAGCTGTGTTTGGCATGACCTGGCTCATCCTGCTCCATTGCTGGGTCCATATGGTTGTTGTTGCCTTCAGAGTTGACTGGGGTGTCGATCTTTCTAGCATTGTTATCGCTATTTTTACTGTTGCTGGACTTGGAGCGGCGTCTGCGCCGTTGTTTTGGCTTTTTCCCGGGGGTTTTGTCCTCCGGTTTGTCGTCGTTGTCATCTTTAGGCGTATCCACCATGTAAATATCATATGACGAGGTGGCGGTCCAGCGCCCCGTTGGTTCTGAATCGTCTCCTGCGCCGACGTCCATACCGTCGGTTTCATCGGAGTCAAAGTCAAGCATGTCTGATACATCGTCGACAGTGGCTATGAAGTGGGTGGTGGGTGGGTGATGGATTTCTTCATCGCCTTCCTCCCCTTTGAGCCGGACATAGTTCGGCCAAGAGTCTCCTGACAAAGAGAGAGACCTTAATGAGTTCAGCATGTCGCCAAAGGGCAAGTACTGAAAGATATCCGCAACGGTAAACTTCATTATCGGAGCCCATCCAGATTCGGCAGGCTCGGGGGTGCGCGGACTGGGACCTACAGCGGGATACAAGTCTGGGGGTCCGGTGTCATAGGCTTCCTTGGGGGTGAAGTCTGTGCTCGGCTCTACCACCGATGGGTTTGCGGCCTCCGGGGCGGGGTCCATCCACCCATCCTTGGGCGACGCAATCTGCCCCGGATTTAGGTCTGGGATTCCTGCAGGGGCGATATCCCGAGCATTGTCCGGCAACAGGTCTAAGCCATGCTCATCGTGACTGTCCGGCGCTCCTGGCGCACGCCCGAATCCGTCGGAGATTAAGTCTCCGCGGATATCGGCCATGTAGTTCGAGTTTCCAAACCTAACCTGGTGGCCAGGGACGTAGCTGTCGATCTGCTCCAGATGGCCAAGTGAGTTGGCCCGCAGTGCGAAGCCGCCGAACACGAAAAGTCTCACCCTGGATCGTGTTGTTGTTGATCGAAGGAGCCATCAAGCCTTGCAGCGACGACACAGAGGAACTCTCAATGAAAGCACCAATGTCGGTGTTAAAACCGGCGGATCTCGGGTAGGGGGTCCCGATCTGTGCGTCTAAGGTCGATGGTAACAGGAGGCAAGGGACACAATGTTTACCCAGGTTCGGGCCCTCTTGATGGAGGTAAAACCCTACTTCCTGCTTGATTGATATTGATGATATGAGTGTTACAAGAGTTGATCTACCACGAGATCGTAGAGGCTAAACCCTAGGAGCTAGCCTATGATGATTATGATTCTGTCTCTAAGGACTAAACCCTCTGGTTTATATAGACACCGGAGAGAGCTAGGGTTTACATGGAGTCGGTTACAAAGAAGGAAATATAATATCCGGATCGCCAAGCTTGTCTTCCACGCAAATGAGAGTCCCATCCGGACACGGGATGAAGTCTTGAGTCTTGTATCTTCGCGGTCCAACAGTCTGGCCAAAGTATATAGTCCGGTTGTCCGGATACCCCCTAATCTAGGACTCGCTCAGTGGGCACACACAAATTTGATGGCACTCTTTATCGATCGCGCACGCGCACACACACACATCACCCCTCTCTTCGATTCTATGGATACCTCAAGCCGATGATACCTCCACTCTCTTCTCGTGGATCACCCCCTCTATATATATGATATATCCAGGACTCTATTTCACACACATTGCATATGTTACATTTTTTGATTGACCCCCCAAAACACTCACGAACCCACACACTATATCTCTCTATGTTTGTATCTCTCTCACACAACCCCACTTAGGTGGTGTACTTACACAAGAAGAGAATAGGTGCACGTACTCACGCTTCGTGCCCAGCCACACCCGCGCGGGTACACAGTGGAGCTCATTTCTGTACGAAATGGCAGCCCATGTGCTAATTTGAACGCGTGTAGCAGTTGTTTACCTATGGAGGTCGTGTACCACGCGTGCACGAAACAAAGTTCGACTTGATGCGTTGGCGTGTTATTTTTAAATGAAGTTATATTGCTCAATGGCACGTACACAGAATATAAAACGATTTTTATGGAGAAAAAGGTAGTCCGCTCCACTATATACAATGGAGCCTGCCTGCCTGGGTTTGTCTCTCTTCAGAGTATCTCACAGAAGGCTACGGTGGCCTCTCTCTCTCTCACCGTTGGACACTGATATGGCCGCATCCCGTCCTCCGGCGAAAAGGGAGGATGTGCATCGTTTCTCCATTCGACGGTGCCGAGGTAGCACGTCCCGATCTATGGTACATGTCGTTTCTGTCTGACCAAGATCCAACACGGCAGGGCCTACGCCACCTGCTCTCTGCCGTAGTATGGGCAGATTCCGCCCACCTCTGCTCACCTAGGTACATCCCGACGACCTCCAGGTATCCCCTCCGGCCTTGCTCCACTGCCCGTCTTCCCACGTCACTGCATGTGGAAAATCTTGCATGTGGATCTTCCATAGTTCTTTGCCCAAAACTAGCTCATCCGATGTACTTTCCATATTGCAATCTCGTCCTCACACCGTTTTATACAAACACAACCGTGTTGTTATCTTCCCTTATGACAAAGAATATGCTTCTTTTTTGTCGTCGCATGTGTCATCAACTGTTATTGGCCAGTAATTGTTTCCTTTCTACCTCTTTTCTGCAAACAGGGCTATCCATTTCACCTCGTTTTTATTGTGACCTTTTGGTGAACTGCACAAATCACTTTTTTCTTAAAAGTGTTTTGTGCAGTTGCACTAAAATGTCACACGGGCAACACTCTACATTTCAGTGCGACTGCACAATGGAAGATTGGTTTTGCTCTATCCTCCTCATCCAACTCCGAGCCTAATCTTCTCCAACTAGTTAGTCTTAAGAGACACTGCAAAGGTGACCGGCTTCTATTTGTGTGTTTATTGTTTCATCGGCAGTCCTCTATTATCGTAATCACACTTAATATCTTTGGAATAGGGATGCTCAGCTCTATTTTAGTGGAACTGCACACAAAATGATCGGAATGTTGCATGCTCCAGACAACTACTTTTCCCCAACATGCCTTGTTGATTTAGACAGACTAGGGGGACGTTGCTGCCAATGTAAGCATGGATCAATTTTAATTTAACACCTTCTCACAACTTTCTCTTCAGTTGTGATGTAAATATTAGCTCTGATCTGTTGATCATTGAGATGCATTAGCAAGGAAGTCAATTTTTATTGTTTCTGAAAGAGCATCGATGGCAAGACACACGAAACAAAAGCTGAAAGCTCAGAGCATTGTACAATTTCATGTCGCTGGAAAATTATTTGTATAGTACGTCAATTATGTAAACAAATGCTGGAAGCTTGATAGCATTGCCAGAAGCCTCTTCAGCATCCGGGTCCATGTGCCATGCACAAAATTATACTCATCTGTTCCTAAATATTTGTCTTTTTACAAATTTCAAATGGGAATATTTTAGAGTGTATATTCACTCATTTTGCTTCATATGTAGCCACTCGTTGAAATCTCTAGAAAGACAAATACTCCGAAGTATATTTAAGAACCGAGGGAGTAGTGCAGAACCGCATGGGAAACTCAGCCCGGTCGTTGTGCCGCACTAATAGTGAGTAATGAGCAGTCAAATCATAAGCCCCACCTTTCCCACTGTAAGTTGCTCAGAGGAAGCAACCATCAATACGCTATTCTTTGAATCCGCTCATACTACTCCATCTATCACTATTTATAGAGCGCGCTTCAAAAAAATCTCTCGGACCAAGGCGACTAGTGATCGGCCTGAAAATAGCATTGGTAGTTACAACACAGTGTCTATTACTAGAGGAAATAATGCGTACACACATGCATGCAGTGCTTCCACCCCGGGTACACACATGATGCACTTACTCCACTCCGTAGTACATTGAGAGAAAATTGTGGACTTGATTGCGGTTACCACACCCTAATTAATTGAGCATTAAACCAAACGCGTCTAAAGTCTCTCTCGTGGTGGAAATGCATGGAGAGAAATGCATCATAATGAAGCACGCCTTGTAAATAGTGATGGAGGGAGGAGTAGAATGAAGGTGCAAAACCAAGTACCCATATGGCCAATCGATCAACGCACCTCCTCTTGGCATATCACTTACATGTGGGACCGGAGTGTGAGCAAACCGATCTCAATTGACGGCAAAATGGCCAACCCGCCGTTCTTTGAGAGATACGAGGAGCGAGAACACACAGACGGGCTCGCACAGAGGCCAAGATATATTCGAGCATGGTTGATCGATATCATCATTACATGTTCGATGTTTGTTAATACTATACTATGGGGTTGCCATTTTACGCCCTTCTCCTGAATAAATGTGTACTTTATCAGAGATTAAAAATAAATAAGAGTACAAACGCTCCACCATGTGGTTCTAGTAGTAGTACTACTCGTACTACTAAACCTTGCGCTTGGCTCTTCGCCTCTTCGTGAAGTCGAACAATGATGGTACTCTGCATGTTGGGTACTACGGTGTATGCCTCTGGCAATTTGACACCGAATGAACTGATGCATGTCCACCGCCTGGGCGAGGGTAGGTTGCATTAGTCAAATGGCGTAAGCGAGCTTCACTTTGTCCTGCAAGCGTCTCCTTGTTCTGCGAGTTGAAGGGACACATAAAAAAGTAGTGCTAGTCCATACTCCCTCCTTTCCGGTTAATATGGCTTAATCTTTTTGCGGGTAAATGAGAGAGCTTTATTCATATATAAGCATTCTTAGGACGACTAGCCAAGAGACTGGTCACTAGGAAGCGAGGTACCCCGCAAAAAAAGAAGTAGGAAGTGAGGTGTTTCATCAAGCCAGCTCTCGGCCACATTCAAAGTGCAGCAAGCACGGTTCGCACAAAGATGCACCACAAGGTTTGCTGACCTGTATACATGCTGAATAACCAAAAAAGAGGAAATATTACCGAGCGCTCCTATTTGTAACAGGATATGAGCCAAAATTAAATGAGAGTTGTGGCGAGTGTTCCATGCAATCAACTTCCATTATCACATGTGAGAACCCTCAAAGAGAACCAAATGTGTTGAAGATTGCTTTATCACATTTTTAAAATATAATAAGAGTGCAGACGCTCCTCCATGTGGTTCCTAGTACTATAGTACATACCTCTATAGACTATAATAGTAGTACTAGTACTAGTAAACTTTGCGCTTGGCTGTTCGCTTCTTCGGGAAGTCGAACAATAATAGTACTAGTGCTAGATCATGATCGGCGCGGGTTGCTGCGCCTGTATATTTTTACTGTAAAATAATAGGCACATCTGCAAATATATTGGTGAATTTTGGCTTATAGACTGAATGTGAGAGTATTATGATTAATTGCCTCATAATTTTGAAAGAATTTGTGAACATTGTGGTTGCTTGAGAAATACTCGAACCGTCGAGTGCTATATACATCTATTTGAGCGACAAGTAATTACGGACGGAGGGAATATATGAAACCAAACCATACATTTTTTAGAGAATACAACATTATTTTGGGTTGAAGAGAGTGGGAAACAAACATCCGCAACTGCCATAGAGACGCAACAATCCTAATGACTCGTACCATGCACATATATATAGTATAGTAGATTTCATAAATAGTATAAAGCCAGATAGAAGCAATTCATTTATATTGTCTTTCCGTGTATAGATGACAAGGAATCAGATTCGCAGTCATTTGAAAGGTAGATTGTTCAAAGAAAGGTGAAAGAGAATGTATCAGAAAAGTTGCACCACGATGATTCCTATGTTGGGCTGAGAGTTACAAATTGCAAGATCAGTTCCATGGCTAGAGAGCCGGGCATGCAAATTGTTAGTCTAGAACTTTCCCGAACTAATACACCTTAAGCTAAAATCCATAGTCCAAGGATTTCCCCAACAAATTGATCACACTCCAACACTTTAATTTATATAGGACCTGCAAATACGTGAGATAAAGGAAACATCATTAGTTAGGAGTCTGAAAAAATAGAATCAGGTTGGATAAAGGTCGTACAGGGAAGAAAAATGAGCAAATTAGCCCAGAAGCATAGTCGCGGAGGCTAACATAACCACGGAACAAATGTGTCATTCAACAATATCCGGGCATTAAGTGTAATGTGATAAATTATATAACCAATAAACAACTATTTATATACCCAAATTATTGTTTGAATACATAGATACCCAGTCCTGATGCAATATTATGCACTTTAAATCGTAATGGTTTATGGTCAAAAGAAATTAAATAAGGCTTGAAGATTATCATCATTTGGCTATGGCACTTTATTCCGAGATGATCGCGAATAGCAGATTCATAGATGAGGCATACATATTCTGTCCATTCCAACTCAACTTAGACTAATGAATTTTATTTTTTGTGGCTCGAACAATTTTAAAGTGTTGATAGTAATAGTGTAGGGAAGAACAAAGCCAAGAGGAGTTATCTAGTCTTACAAAGTATCCGAGCCTTACCAAAGAAGCAAATCTTCACCCAATTAGCTTAAAAAGTGTATCTGCATTGTCACCCTCCTGCAGTAATTATCTTCAGCAATTCATCAAACAAAATAGGAGAGCTAATCCAGATGCATGAATAGCTAACAGTGAAAAAATAATTAACATTTCTAATAGCTGAACAAAGTAAGCATTTCCCCACTGCAAAAGAGGGTTAGCATTGAAGCAATCTATTTTCCAAGGAAAACAATAGATTATATACTAATATGCTGAGAAAACTATGGATCTACATGTGGCTTGGGTTTAATAGCTTATCAATTGCACAAAGCATGTTAATCAACTTGCAAGAATTTTGACACAAAGGATTTTTTGTATAGAAAATATGAATACATCAGACTTAGTGCTCTACCAAGGGAGGAAGATGTAGACAAAGAAAAGAACACACAATAAATGGAACCGAACAAAATTGTAATGGGTATTTCAAATATAACCTGGGATCAAAGAATAGCATGCATTGGATTTTAATCGAGAGACGGTTTCATTCTCTAAGCATGCACACTTTCGGAACTATATAAAGAACTTTCGAAAAAGTGAATATGAAACGATAAATAATTAAATTTGGATCTCTATGGACCAAGAAAACGCTATCCAACTAGTCTTTGCCTAAAAGTAGAGCAATTGTGAACTCCTAAAACTGAAACTACATTAATCAAGGGATAACAACATTTACATGTCCAAACAAAGTGTGTCATTGATGGGGTATAGGTTGTGTAATTGTATATAATTTAAGAAAATTTACTCATCAATATGATTATTCACTTTGTTAATTGAATGACTTTATTGCTGGTGACACAATATACAATGGGTTAGAATTTAGAAATCAAGTGCTTACCTCAGATAGATTTTCTTATGCCATATATCATGCTTTGACAACTTTCTCTCAAGCATGAGCTTCTTTTCTACCACTACTTGATATGATAGGAAGCATTTTTTTAGATAAAATTCCCCACAGTAAAGATATCAACAAAAGTGACCAGTCTAATAAAAATCAATAGTCAACATAATATTTGAGTTGACAGCACGCTGACAATACTAAGCTAGGAGCTACATCAAAATTTAATTGTAGCACAAGATATATTTTGGGGCGTTGGTGCCTAGCATACGTGTTGCATGCATTGTAATTTTTCACTTGTCAGCCAAAGTGATGCATAACAGACCTTGGGGGCATTGCTATTGTGGTGGCATAAAGTCAGATTAGCCAAGTACCAACTGAAGACACCCATTGTTGGTCAATGTGTTTGTAAAAAAACTTTGCAAACTGCATTGACTCTCTGCAAAAAGATAGATAAACTCATCTCGGTTCTTCACAAGCAAAAAGATAGACACATGTAGTCTACAAACAAAATAACTGATTGCTGGATAGCAATGATATTCTTAAATTCATGTGTAATCCTGTATAAAATAAGTTATGTGCCAGCATCATGGCAGGCAACGTGATTAGTGATGTCAAAGAAGAGGCTGTCTGGAGTGCTTTGCTGCCACAATCTTCTCCAAACAAGCATGCGAACATACTCATAGAATAAACAGATCGGATGGCATGAGCCACGACATCTTTGTAATCTGATTGCTTTAGGGCTCCTCAAGTGTTAATCAGATCTTCAAATTAACTACTCACAGAATAAACAGATCTCAGTTTCAAATCATCCAAAGAGAGCATGAGGGAACGAGGTGTGGGGAGGTTGTAGCGGAATACCTCTGGGTACCTACTGGAACAAAATCACTAAGCGCTGTCGAGCGGGATCCATAGCCCTGGACAATCACTGGATCAGGAGTGGGGGGAAAGCAAGACGATGCGGTGGGTCAGAAGGAGGTGGGAGGGAGGGTGACCTTGCATGTGCCGCATTGTGGTCGGGCGGTGGCGACGATTCCTGGGTACTACATCGTCGCAGCCGCCGTGTCGCATGCAAATCAATGGACAACCGAGAGAGGAATGGATGTACCCGTAGCAGCAAAGGATCTTCATCTTTAGAGGGCTGGTAGCGAGCTCGACCACCAAAGATACCTAGCAAAGGAGGCGAGGCGGCGCGGGGAGGGCGTCGATTGAAGGGAGGAAATGGGTGGCCGTTTGATGGTTGTTTTGCCTCGTGAGGTTAAAATGGGCTTCATCCGAGACTGAGGGCCCAATTAACCACATGCCCCCAATTTTGCCGTGGGGGTAGCTGCTGCTACTTCTTGAGCTTGCGTTGGTTTTCCTCGAAGAGGAGAGGGTGATGCCACAAAGTATAGCGTAAGTATTTCCCTCAGTTTTGAGAACCAAGGTATCAATCCAGTAGGAGGCTCCTCAAAAGTCCCACGAACCTACACAAACAAACTGAGAACTCGCAACCGACGCAATAAAGGGGTTGTCAATCCCTTCACGACCACTTGTGAAAGTGAGATCTAATAAAGATAGTATGATAAGATAAATATATTTTTGGTATTTTGTAATATAGATGCAAAAAGTAAAGATGCAAATAAAAGTAGATTGAAAGCAAATATGATAAGAGATAGACCCGGGGGCCATATGTTTCACTAGAGGCTTCTCTCAAGATAGCATAAGTATTACGGTGGGTGAACAAATTACTGTCGAGCAATTGATAGAAAAGCGCATAGTTATGAGATTATCTAGGCATGATCATGTATATAGGCATCACGTCCATAACAAGTAGACCGACTCCTGCCTGCATCTACTACTATTACTCCACACATCGACCGACTCCTGCCTGCATCTAGAGTATTAAGTTCATAAGAACAGAGTAACACATTAAGCAAGATGACATGATGTAGAGGGATAAACACATGCAATATGGTATAAACCCCATATTGTTATCCTCGATGGCAACAATACAATACGTGTCTTGCAACCCTTTCTGTCACTAGGTAAGGACACCGCAAGATTGAACCCAAAGCTAAGCACTTCTCCCATGGCAAGAAAGATCAATCTAGTAGGCCAAACCAAACTGATAATTCAAAGAGACTTGCAAAGAAAACTCAATCATACATAAAAGAATTCAGAGAAGATTCAAATATTATTCATAGATAAACTTGATCATAAACCCACAATTCATCGGATTTCGACAAACACACCGCAAAAAGAGTTTCCATCGAATAGATCTCCACAAGAGAGGGGGAGAACATTGTATTGAGATCCAAAAAGAGAGAAGAAGCCATCTAGCTAATAACTATGGACCCGTAGGTCTGTGGTAAACTACTCACAACTCATCGGAGGGGCAAGGATGTTGATGTAGAGGCCCTCCATGGTTGATTCCCCCTCCGGCAGAGTGCCGGCGAAGGCTCCAAGATGAGATCTCATGGATACAGAAGGTTATAGTGGTGGAAATTGTGTTTCGTGGTGCTCCTGGATCTTTTCAGGGTACGTAGGTATATATAGGAGGAAGAAGTACGTCGGTGGCCGCCCGAGGGGCCCACGAGACAGGGGGCACGCCCTATAGGGGGGTGCGGCCCCCTATCTTGTGGGGCCCTCGGAAGCTTCTTGACTTGCATTCCAAGCTCTCCAGATCAGGTTCGTTCCAAAAATCACGCTCTCGAAGGTTTCATTCCGTTTGGACTCCGTTTGATATTCCTTTTCTTCGAAATACTGAAATAGGCAAAAAAAACAGCAATATGGGCCGGGCCTCTGGTTAGTAGGTTAGTCCCAAAAATGATATAAATGTGTAAAATAAAGCCCATAAACATCCAAAGAGGTAATATAATAGCATGGAACAATCAAAAATTATAGATACATTGGAGACATATCAAGCATCCCCAAGCTTAATTCTTGCTCGTCCTCGAGTAGGTAAATGATAAAAAGAGAATTTTTGATGTGGAATGCTACCTAGCATAATTCATAATGTAATTTTCTTTATTGTGGCATGAATGTTCAGATCCAAATGATTCAAAATAAAAGTTCATATTGATAAAAGAAATAGTAACACTTCAAGCATACTAATCAAAGTAATCATGTCTTCTCAAAATAACATGGCAAAAGAAAGTTCATCCCTACAAAATCATATAGTTAGGCTATGCTTCATTTTCGTCACACAAAGATGTTCCCAATTTCTATATACCCCCGATGACAAGCCAAGCAATTGTTTCATACTTAAATAATCTCAAGCTTTTTCAACCTTCACGCAATACATGAGCGTGAGCCATGGATATAGCACTATGGGTGGAATAGAATATAATGATGGAGATTGTGTGGAGAAGACAAAAAAGGAGGAAGTCTCACATTGACGAGGATAATCAACGGGCTATGGAGATGCCCATCAGTTGATGCCAACATGAGGAGTAGGGATTGCCATGCAACGGATGCACTAGAGCTATAAATGAATGCTCAACAAAAGAAAACTAGTGGGTGTGCATCCAACTTGCTTGCTCACGAATACCTAGGGCATTTGAGGAAGCCCATCGTAGGAATATACAAGCCAAGTTCTATAATGAAAAATTCCCACTAGTATGAAAAAGACAACTTATGAGACTCTATATGAAAAACATGGTGCTACTTTGAAGCACAATCTATGAGACTCACTACATGAAGAACAAGGTGCTACTTTGAAGCACAAGTGTGGAAAAAGAGATAGTAACATTGCCCTTTTTATTTATTTTCTTTTTCTTTTTCTTCTTTTTTTCTTTTTTTGGGCCTTTTTTTGGCCTTTCTTTTTTTTCATTTTTTTCTTTGGGCAATGTTCTAATAATGATGATCATCACACTTCTATTGATTACAACATAAGCATTACAACTTGAAACTAGAACAATATATGACTCTATATGAATGCCTCCGGCGGTGTACCGGGATGGTGCAATGAATCAAGAGAGACATGTATGAAAAATAATGCAAGGTGGCTTTGCCATAAATATGATGTCAACTACATGATCATGCAATGGCAATATGACAAAAGTAAAGTATGTCATGATGATGATGAGCGGAACGGTGGAAAGTTGCATGGCAATATATCTCGGAATGGCTAGGGAAACGCCATAATAGGTAGGTATGGTGGCTGTTTTGAGGAAGATATAAGGATGTTTATGTGTGATAGAGCGTATCGTATCACGTGGTTTGGATGCACCGGCGAAGTTTGCACCAACTCTCAAGGTGAGAAAGGGCAATGCACGGTACCGAAGAGGCTAGCAAAGGCGGAAAGGTAAAAGTGCGTATAATCCATGGACTCAACATTAGTCAAAAGAACTCATATACTTATTGCAAAAATTTAGAAGTCATCAAAAACCAAGTACTACGCGCATGCTCCTAGGGGGATAGATTGGTAGGAAAAGACCATCGCTCGGCCCAGACCGCCACTCATAAGGATGCACAAGCCAGGTACACTTCATGTTTCAAATTTGTTACACAACTTTAACCATACGTGCATGCTACGGGACTTGCTAACTTCGACACAAGCATTCTTTAAATTCATAATCACCCAACTAGCATGACTTTAATATCACTACCTCCATATCTCAAAACAATTATCAAGTATCAAATTGATCATAGCATCCAATTCACTTCCTATGATAGTTTTATTATACCCAACTTGGATGCTCACCATTCTAGGACCAACTTTAAGATAATAGCAAATACCATGCTGCTCTGAAATACTCTCAAAATAATATAAGTGAAGCATGAGAGACTAGCAATTTCTTCAAAATTAAGACACCACCGTGCTCTAAACGATATAAGTGAAGCACTAGAGCAAAAACTATCAAGCTCAAAAGATATAAGTGAAGCACATAGAGTATTCTAGCAAATTCTAATCAAATAGGCTTCTCCCAAAAAGGTGTGTACTGCAAGGATGATTGTGGTAAACTGAAAAACAAAGACTAATATAATACACGACGCTCCAAGCAAAACACATATCATGTAGCGAATAAAAATATAGCTCCAAGTAAAGTTACCAATGAACGAAGACGAAAGAGGGGATGCCTTCCTGGGGCATCCCCAAGCTTAGGCTTTTGGCTATCCTTGAATATCTTTGGGTGCCATGGGCATCCCCAAGCTTAGGCTCTTGCCACCCTTTATTCCATAGTCCATAAAATCTTTACCCAAAACTTGAAAACTTCACAACACAAAACTCAACAGGAAATCTTATAAGCTTCGTTAGTGAAAGAAAACAAAACCACCACATAGGGTACTGCAATGAACTCATTCTTTATTTAATTTGGTGTTAAGCCTAATGTATTCCAACTTCTTTATGGTTCATAGACTGAATTACTAGCCATAGATGCAGTGAAATAAGCAAACAACACACGAAAAACAGAATCTGTCAAAAACAGAACAGTCTGTAGCAATCTGTAACTAACGCAAACTTATGGAACTCTAAAAATCCTACCAAAATAGGAAGGCATGGACAATTTTTCTATTGAACATCATCAAAAGGAATCAACGCAAAAGCACGTTCCTGTATTTAACAAAATTATATTCGCGCGCGCAAGGTTTCTGTTTTTCAACAGAATCAAATCAACTATCATCGTAGGTTATCCTATAGGTTCTACTTGGCACAAACACTAATTAAAAGATAAAAACACATCTAAACATAAGGTAGATGCAAGATTTATTACTAAACATGAGCAAAAACAAAAAACATATGGAAAATTGGGTTGCCTCCCAACTAGCGCTATCGTTTAACGCCCCTAGCTAGGCATAGAAAAAGAAAGATAGATCTAACGAGTGCCATCTTTGGCACTAAACTCATAAGTAGCACGCATGATAGATTCATAAGGTAATTTGACTTCCTTTTCTTGGAAAGTGCTCCATGCCTTTCTTTAAGGGAAATTGGAATCTAATGTTCCCTTCCTTTATATCAATAATCGCACCAATCGTTCTAAGGAAAGGTCTACCAAGAATAATAGGGCAAGAAAGATTGCAATCTATATCAAGAACGATAAAATCTACGGGCACCAAATTTCTATTTGAAACAATAAGAACATAATTGATCCTTCCCATAGTCTTTTTAATGGTGGAATCCGCAAGGTGCAAATTTAAAGAGCAATCATCAAGATCATGGAAACCTAGAATATCACATAAAGTTTTTGGAATCGTGGAAACATTAGCACCCAAATCACACAAAGCAAAACATTCATAATCTTTAATTCTAATCTTTATAGTAGGTTCCCACTCATCATTAAGTTTTCTAGGTATAGAAATTTCCAAATTAAGTTTTTCATCATAAGATTGCATCAAGGCATCAACAATATGCTTGGTAAAAGCTTTGTTCTGACTATAAGCATGAGGAGAATTAACAACGGATTGCAACAAGGAAATACAACCTTTTAAAGAACAATTATCATAATAAAATTCCTTGAAATCCGAGATGGAAGGTTCAATATTATTAGAAGTAGAGGATTCTCCAATCTCACTTTTACCAAATTTAGCATTAAGATCTAAAGACTCCGAATTTTTGGGACGCCTTCTAGGAAAAGTTGATTCATCATCACTCCCATAATCATCAAAATTCATATTGCAAAACATAGATCTAATCTGAGACGTATCAATAACTTTAAGATCCTCATCATTATTTTCATGGAAACTAGAAGAACACGCTTTTATAATGCTTTCTTTTTTAGCACACAATCTAGCGGTTCTTTCCTTGCACTCGTCAATGAAAATTCTCATTACTTTGAGAGACTCATTGATATCATGCTTAGGAGAAGAAGATCCAAGTTTAAGAGAATTAACATCAAGCGAAAGTCTATCAACGTTCCTAGCCAAATCATCAACTTTGAGCAATTTTTCTTCAAGCAAAGCATTAAAATTCTTTTGAGAAATCATAAATTCTTTCACACTATTCTCAAAATCAGAGGGCATCTTATTAAAATTACCATAAAAATTATTGTAGGAATTTCCATAATTATTAGAGGGATTACTAGGGAACGGTCTAGCATTAAAATTTCCTCTATAAGCATTGTTTCCAAAACTATTCCTACCAACAAAATTCACATCCATAGATTCATTATTATTCTCAATCAAGGAAGACAAAGGCATATCATTAGGATCAATAGGAATATTTTTAGTAGCAAACATCTTCATAAGTTCATCCATCTTTCCACTCAAAACATTGATTTCTTCTATAGCATGCACTTTTTTACTAGAAGATCTTTTGGTGTGCCATTGAGAATAATTAGCCATAATATTATCAAGCAATTTTATAGCATATCCTAATGTGATTTCCATAAACGTGCCTCCCGCGGCCGAATCTAAGAGATTTCTAGAAGCAAAGTTCAAACCGGCATAAAAATTTTGTATGATCATCCATAAATTCAAACCTTGAGTAAGGCAATTGCGAAGCATCAATTTCATTCTTTCCCAAGACTGCGCAACATGCTCATGATCAATTTGTTTAAAATTCATAATATCGTTCCTAAGAGTGATGATCTTAGCGGGAGGAAAATACTTAGAGATAAAAGCATCTTTGCACTTGTTCCAAGAATCAATACTATTTTTAGGCAAAGACGAAAACCAAACTTTAGCACTATCTCTAAGTGAAAACGGAAATAACTTTAATTTGCCAATATCGTTATCCGTATCTTTCTTCTTTTGCATATCACACAAATCAACAAAATTGTTTAGATGAGTAGCGGCATCTTCACTAGGAAGGCCGGTTAATTGATATTTCATAACAAGATTCAGCAAAGCGGTATTGATTTCACAAGACTCAACATCATTAAGAGGAGCAATCGGAGTACTAAGGAAATCATTATTATTGGTATTCGAGAAATCACACAATTTGGTATTATCTTGCGCCATGGCAACAAGTAATCCAACACACAAGCAAACAGAAAAAGGCAAGCGAAAAGAGAGGAGGAGATTGGGAAAGAGGGCGAATAAAATGGCAAGGGTGAAGTGGGGGAGAGGAAAACGAGAGGCAAATGGCAAATAATGTAAATGCGAGGGAGATGGGTTTGTGATGGGTACTTGGTATGTCTTGACTTGAGTGAAGACCTCCCCGGCAACGGTGCCAGAAATCCTTCTTGCTACATCTTGAGTTTGCTTGGTTTTCCTCGAAGAGGAGAGGGTGATGCAGCAAAGTGTAGCGTAAGTATTTCCCTCAGTTTTGAGAACCAAGGTATCAATCCAGTAGGAGGCTCCTCAAAAGTCCCACACACCTACACAAACAAACTGAGAACTCGCAACCAACACAATAAAGGGGTTGTCAATCCCTTCACGGCTACTTACGAAAGTGAGATCTAATAAAGATAGTATGATAAGATAAATATATTTTTGGTATTTTGTAATATAGATGCAAAAAGTAAAGATGCAAATAAAAGTAGATTGAAAGCAAATATGATAAGAGATATACCCGGGGGCCATAGGTTTCACTAGAGGCTTCTCTCAAGATAGCATAAGTATTACGGTGGGTGAACAAATTACCGTCGAGCAATTGATAGAAAAGCGCATAGTTATGAGATTATCTAGGCATGATCATGTATATAGGCATCACGTCCATAACAAGTAGACCGACTCCTGCCTGCATCTACTACTATTACTCCACACATCGACCGACTCCTGCCTGTATCTAGAGTATTAAGTTCATAAGAATAGAGTAACGCATTAAGCAAGATGACATGATGTAGAGGGATAAACACATGCAATATGATATAAACCCCATCTTGTTATCCTCGATGGCAACAATACAATACGTGCCTTGCAACCCTTTCTGTCACTGGGTAAGACACCGCAAGATTGAACCCAAAGCTAAGCACTTCTCCCATGGCAAGAAAGATCAATCTAGTAGGCCAAACCAAACTGATAATTCGAAGAGACTTGAAAAGATAACTCAATCATACATAAAGGAATTCAGAGAAGATTCAAATATTATTCATAGATAAACTTGATCATAAACCCACAATTCATCGGATCTTGACAAACACACCGCAAAAAAAGTTTACATCGAATAGATCTCCACAAGAGAGGGGGAGAACATTGTATTGAGATCCAAAAAGAGAGAAGAAGCCATCTAGCTAATAACTATGGACCCGTAGGTCTGTGGTAAACTACTCACAACCTATCGGAGGGGAAAGGATGTTGATGTAGAGGCCCTCCATGGTTGATTCCCCCTCCGGCAGAGTGTCGGCGAAGGCTCCAAGATGAGATCTCGCGGATACAGAAGGTTACGGTGGTGGAAATTGTGTTTCGTGGTGCTCCTGGATGTTTTCGGGGTACGTAGGTATATAGAGGAGGAAGAAGTACGTCGGTGGCCGCCCGAGGGGCCCATGAGATAGGGGGGCGCGCCCTACAGGGGGGGGCTATCTCGTGGGGCCCTCGGAAGCTTCTTGACTTGCACTCCAAGCTCTCTGGATCAGGTTCGTTCCAAAAATCACGCTCCCGAAGGTTTCATTCCGTTTGGACTCCGTTTGATATCCCTTTTCTTCGAAATACTGAAATAGGCAAAAAAACAGCAATATGGGCTGGGCCTCCGGTTAGTAGGTTATTCCCAAAAATGATATAAATGTGTAAAATAAAGCCCATAAACATCCAAAAGAGGTAATATAATAGCATGGAACAATCAAAAGTTATAGATACGTTCGAGACGTATCAACTGCCCATTCCAGTTGCGGGAAGTGTTGAGCTAGAGTTTCATCGGACGGCTAAAGACGTCCAAAACTATAGATCTGATGGTCGTGGCACTGATGGCCTGAGAAGGCTCGATTAGTGCATAGTTTTAATATTTCTAAATAGTTTATGCTTCTGGCAATCTGACACCAAATTAACTGTTGCACATCCACCGCGTGAGTGAGGGAGAGCTTGCATTAGTCAAAAGTTTCTCCTTGTCCTGCGAGCCACCGCGTGCAAGCTTCTCCCGTCCTGCAAGCTTCTCCTCGTTTGGCAAGTTGACGGGACACAACAAAGTAATGCTAGTCCATACTGCCTCCTCTCATGTTAATATTGCTTAATTTCAAACGAGATAAATACACTATCTGTCACTGTATATTTGTAAAAATACGTTCAGTGGACTTCATAATATGCTCATTGTGCTCAATATATACATTTTCCGGTGTTTATACGGTCACTAGCTCACCCTGGCTGAGTATGTGTGTGCATGCACATGTAGGTTGAGCACTTGAGCGTGACTGTGTGTGTTCCGTCGTGTGCTCGGACATGCATGCATTAGGGTGTCGCGCGTGTTTTTACGTCCATGTGTACGTGTGACTGTTGCATGCATGCACGAGGTTGTAGTCCCTTACATTCACATGTTCATAAGTCAATGCTTTGTCAAAATGTTGCATGCAAGGTTCAATCATTCTTTGTTCACTCATGCATTCCCGATATTAATACGTTGGTAAAGACAATTTTCTTGAGGAAAACAAGCCCATGAATTGAGTACAAAGGGGACCAATAAGCCAGGACGGAGGGAGTACCAGGAGTGAACCGGAAGGAGGGAGTAGGGACTAGTAGTATAGTACTACTACGTAACGAAATTCATCTATGCACATCCTGTCTATGTGTCATGCAAGAAAATAGAGATAAGTACAAGTGAGACTCAGGAACAGTCATACACGTATGGGGAGTACATGTAGGGGCCACTAAGGAGTAGTCAAATCACATAGTAAGTAAGTCAGAAGAAGCAACCATCATTTCACTCTTCAATGAGACGTACGCAATATAAAATGGTTGATATGGAGAGAAAAAGAAAACCACTATATATACACTAGCAGGAGCCTAAGCTACAAGCCTGCTTGCTTGGGTTGCTCTCTTTACAAGCATAGAACGACGGTGGCCACACCGCTGGTCACATGTCCGACCTGATCCCGTAGCTGGGGGAAGGGAACAATGTTCTGCATAGACGCGGTCGACATCGGCGAGGGAGAAAACCCACAGTCGGTGCGTCCCAATCGGGGGTCCCCGCAGTATGGGCTGATGTCGCGTCCCAACCGCCCTTCTAGCTACAGCCCAACGTCCCAGGTAGTACATCTTCCTTTTGGAGCCGGCTTGCTCCACTGCCGCAGCTCCCCACGTAGCTCCATGTCCATGTCGATCTTTCTCTACTTCAACCGGCTTCTATTTGTGATGAGTTTATGTCTCATGAACTAGTGCCAGTACTATTATTCTAATCACACTTCTTCAATATCTTTGCCATCAGGGATGCTCAGCTCGATATTAGTGGAACTGCACAAAAGCATCATATGATCTGAGGGTGCCAGCCGTCTTTGCTTCGACAGGTCTACCTAGCCAGGAAATTAAATCCTGTTTAGGGTTTAGGGTTTAAGTTGTAGTGATCCCATCATTAATTTTTCTTTCGTATATGCTCTCACAACTTTTGTCTTTAGTTGTGAAGTAAATATTGGCTATGATCTGTGAATCATTGAGATGCATCAGCATGCGTGTTAGTTTTCCTTTGTATTTGATGGAATGTTGTAACGGGGCAACCTTGGAGTAGGAATGAAAATGGAGTGGAAAGTTTCCGTTTTTCCGGAGAAAAAATGGAAACGGAGAGAAACCAAAGTTTCATTTCGTTGGATCAAGCCATCAAGCAAAACCAACGTTTAAATCACGTCTGTTGCGTTCGTGTCTCACCCTCCTCCACGGCTCAACCCCACATGGTCGCTCGGCATGCCACTCACCGCAAACCGAGTATACGGTAACTTTCCCGCCTACCTGTTGATGGATCACACCATGGAGTACTAGCACTAATGGAAGAGATTGACAAGTTGGGGAAGGACAGCTAGTTGTAGCACGGACTCCCAAGAACTTTTTACATGCATGTTGTGGCTGGCTATTGCGACCTTTGAACACAAAGCAGTCGCGTGCACCGGGAAGCGGCGCGGGCGACGCTCTCTTGTCCGGCGCGCTACTTCAATGCCGACGCTAGTGAGAGGTCACGTCCGCTCTGGCCGGGCGGGCGGGAAGCACGCGCGGGTGATGAAGAGGGTTCGGGTTGGTCAAGAGCGGGCGTGGCAGTGGTCCGGATGCCCGCAAACAAGAGATGATGTACGTTAATATTGTTGCGTGTATAATTAACAACGTAAATAATGTGCCAGTTGGACAAATATGATTGGAGATGGAGATGGAATTTTTCGTAAACACGGGTATGCATGTCTATGTCTATGTGTGCGCGCACGATGACTCTCGCGACCTAGAAGCAGGGGCGTGTTTTTGATCAAGTTTTCTTTCTTGGTACGTAAAAAAATCGTACGCCAATTTTTATTTCCTTTTTCCGGGAACGCGCGTATTCCATTTAAAACCACTGCTATGGAGAGATTTTTTTACTCCATTATAGCCTCTTGTTTGATAGGGTTTCTCGCGTCTCGCTCTCTCACCCTCTCCATATCAAAACAAGATGACAGTGTCCACTCTATCTCTCTCCTCACCAGTGGTCACAGATCCGGCCGAATCCCGTCCGCCGCGGGAGGTGAGGAGGTGCAGAGTTTACGTTGTCCCTGTCGGCGATGGAGGAAGCCGATGCGCACCGTCCTCTCGGAGCCGGCGCTGGCACGAAGAAGGTCCTCCATGCCCTTGTTCGCTGCCGCCGTGTGGGCAGATCCCGCCCGCCTGCCTAAGCCACATCTCGCCCACCTGAGGTATGACTTCTTGTACTGGTCCAGCTCCCCAGGTCGCTGCATGCGGGTTTTCTTCTATGTGACTACTCCCCAGCTCCCCATGTATAGTAGCTAGGATTCGTCGGCTAGTCCAACATCACCTACTATTACAGAGGAAATGCCACTCGAAAAGTTGTCCTGATTTATGCCTTAGTGGAGGTATACATGTTGTTTCGACAAAAAGTACATGGTGGTTCTGCGGTCATTGTCCATATGCTCCTTGATAACCCGCAAGTATACGGGATCAATTGTAGCCTCTTTCGATAAGTAAGAGTGTCGAACTCAACGAGGAGATAAAGGTAGAACAAATATTCTCTCAAGTCCTATCTACCACTAATACGACTCTATGCACGCTTAGTGTTTGCTTTACCTAGAACAAGTATGAAACTAGAAGTACTTTGTAGGTGTGATAGGATAGGTTTGCAAGATAATAAAGAGCACGTAAATATAAATCACGGGCTGTTTAGATAAATAAGCAATAAAGTAAATATAGAGAGTGTGTAAACCACGGGCTAGCTATCTAACTCGCTGCATCAGCATGTCATAAATAACAATTCATGCATACATAGTAAAGGCCGATGCATAGTATAAGCAGTTTCTTGCAATTTTATCATATTGGAAACATAGAGAGGCGGAGATATAGTTCCTCTCTCATAATAATTGCAAGTAGGAGCAGCAAGCACATGCATATTATATCTATCAAAATTATCATGTGTAGGAGTAACAGGCAACCCATCAATACAATCCTTAATAAGCACAAACTTCTCCGATATAGTGTAGTTGGGAGAATTCAAAAAGATAATAGGACTATCATGCATGGGTGCAATAGCAACAATTTTATGATTAACATAAGGAACTATAGCAAGTTCATCTCCATAAGCATAATTCATATTGGCATCTTGGCCACAAGCATAGCAAGCATCATCAAAAAGGGATATTTCAAGAGAATCAACGGGATCATAGCAATCATCATAGCAATCATCCTTCGATAAGCACGAAGGGGAATTAAACAATGTATGAGTTGAAGAGTTACTCTCATTAGAAGGTGGGCATGGGTAGCTAATCCGCTCTTCCTCCTTTTGTTCTTCGTTCTCCTCCTTATCTTTTTCATCCAATGAGCTCACAGTTTCATCAATTTCTTCTTCCATAGCTTCCTACAAAATATTAGTCTCTTCTTGGACATCAGAGGCTTTCTCAATAAATGCATCAATATTGTAATTGTATTCATAATTCTTATAACAATATTGAAGTATAGCAAAATTTTCAGGTTTATAAACTGAATCATCAAAATCATCAAACTCTTTAAACATAGATTCAATCTCATAAGCACCCATAAAAGCAACATATTCTTCTATTTGTTCCACATCATAGTAATCATATAGACCATTAGCATAAGAAGCTAAGGTTTTATTATCATTGAATTTGCATGAAAAGGGAAGGTGTGGAGCCTTCATCCTAGAGCAACAAGTATAATCATGTATCAAGCATAGTTGACGAACATACCAACGTAATATATGAATTTGATCCCATAATAGTTTCCCTTTTTGTGTCAAGCGATAATCCCTAAAGTATTCACGCTGATCCAACGTGTCTCCCATAACATAATTGAATGGGGTTTTCTCAGGATTATCAAAGTAGTACATAATATCTTGCACATAACGAGCATCGAGGGTTTTAGGAGGTTCCCCATCTCCATGAGCAAGCACACCTAATTTTTTTGGTATTTCGTGTTCCATATCCATAACTAAAGATAGAGAACAACTTAGAACAACAAATAAAAATTACTTAGTGATAAAGCAAACAAGCACACACAAGAATATTCACCCCACGCTATGACTCCCTGGCAACAGCGCCAGAAAAAGGTCTTGATAACCCACAAGTATAGGGGATAATTGTAGCATCTTTCTATAAGTAAGAGTGTTGAACCCAACGAGGAGCTAAAGGTAGAACAAATATTCTCTCAAGCCCTATCTGCCACTGATACGACTCTACGCACGCTTAGTGTTCACTTTACCTAGAACAAGTATGAAACTAGAAGTACTTTGTAGGTGTGATAGGATAGGTTTGCAAGATAATAAAGAGCACGTAAATATAAACTAGGGGCTGTTTTGATAAAGAAGCAATAAAGTAAATATAGCGAGTGTGGAAAAGTGGTGGTAGGAGTTGTGAAATTGTCCCTAAGCAATTGACTACGTCACTAGACCGGTAATCACTATTGCAATTCTATTTGAGGGAGAGGCATAAGCTAACATACTTTCTCCTCTTGGATCATATGCACTTATGATTGGAACTCTAGCAAGCATTCGCAACTACTAAAGATCATTAAGGTAAAACCCAACCATAGCATTAAAGTATCAAGTCCCCTTTATCCCATACGCAAACAACTTACTTACTCGGGTCTGTGCTTCTGTCACTCACGCCACCCACCATAAGCAAATCATGAACATATTGCAAACCCTACAGCGAGAATCCCTCACACTTGCGCGACATGGAGGGCACAATAGGACATCACCAATAATAAAACATGCAATTCAAACCAATCATAGAAATTCATCAATCACCGATAGGACAACGAAAATCTACTTAGACATCATAGGATGGCAACACATCATTAGATAATACTATGATGCATAAAGCACCATGTTCAAGTAGAGGGTACAATGGGTTGCGGGAGATTGGACCGCTGAATATAGATGGGGGAAGGTGATGGAGATGTTGGTGAAGATGACGGAGGTGTTGGTGAAGATCGCGGTGATGATGATGGCCCCCGGCAGCGCTCCGGCGCCACCGAAAGCAAGGGGAGAGGGGCCCCCTTATTCTTCTTCTTCCTTGACCTCCTCCCTAGATGGGAGAAGGGTTTCCCCTCTGGTCCTTGGCTCCCATGGCGTGGGAGGGGCGAGAGCCCCTCCGAGATTGGATCTATCTCTCTGTTTCTCTCTGTTTTTGCATTCCCAGATTCTGCCCTGGCACCGTTTCTTTTATATACGGAGATCCGTAACTCCGATTGGATTGAAACCTTCGCCCAGATTTTTTTCCAAAATTTAGCTTTTTGCAGCCAAAGAAGGGCATCAACCGCCTTATGAGGGGCCCACGAGGGTGGGGGGCGCGCCCACCTGGAGTGGGCACGGGCCCCTGTCTTGTGGCCACCTCGGGCACCGTCTCGCGTTGATTTTACTTCCCAAAAATCACAAATATTCCAAAATAATTCTCCGTCCGTTTTTATCCTATTGGGACTCTGTTTGATATGGGGTTTCTGCAAAACATAAAACATCCAACAGACAGGAACTGGCAATGGGCACTGGATCAATATGTTAGTCCCAAAAAATAGTATAAAAAGTTGCCAAAAGTATATGAAAGTTGTAGAATATTGGCATGAAACAATCAAAAATTATAGATATGATGGAGACGTATCACTCCTATTGCTGCTGCTAATCTAATACTATCACTGGTTAAATGAAGAAATGCTTTTTTTCCTCGGGTATCCTAGTTTAGTTCCCATCAAGATAATCATGATGCTTCTATTTGTTGGTGTAATTTTCATTAATTCTTATTGAGAATTGAGATGTTGTTGTTAATCTTGTACCACTGCCAAAAAAAAAGTAACAACACTATATCCCTTTTTTTATTTTTGCAAACAGCGATGTGTATCTCCATACCCGGGAATGTCTTCCTCAATTTTAGTGGAACTGCACACAATTGGATGGCCATTGTTGTTCTGCCTCACAGTCTTCTGCCACATGGTTCTTCCTTCCTCGAGCTTGATTACTGAGAAGAAACAGACCACAGTGAGGATTTGTCGAACTACATAGGTGCCTCACCCAAACTTGGTGCCAAATGGATGATGCATCACCACGATGACCTGTCGATGCTCATGGTTGCGCCTCATGGTTGCGTCGACTGGTGAAGCTGATCGATTTTCAATGAAAAACAAGCTGTCTTCCATTAGTGCTCTTTGCTTGTTACCCACAAAGATGATATCCTTCATCAGTTCACCTTGGTTGCATTGGAGATGCAGTCGTCTTCCACGTTGGTGCAATTTTATCACACACTTGGCTATGAACCAAATGTTTCCTCGAAGAAGGATTAACGTTGGTACTAAGAGCATAAGTTTTGTATTGATTTCTAAGCCTTCTCACAACTTTGTCTTCAGCTCCCTTGTAATTTTATTTGTCCAGCTATTAACTTTGATTAAAAAATGGTGTGGACTAAAAACCCGGATGGACGTAGTAGCCCTCCATTTTTATTTACTCTGCATATTAGATTTGACAGAAGTCAAATTTTGTAAAGTTTGACCAAGTTTAGGCCGAACACAACAAACCATAATTATTGAGAGAGGGCAAACTGTACATACTCTCAAACCTTTCCGATAATTGAAATAAACATTCTTTATTTGTACACACTCTCACACGTTTCTGATAATTTGGCGCATATGTGGTTGTTCACTTAAGGGAGGGTAGTGTACCGCACGTGAAGGACAGGAAGTGCGACCAGGACGCGTGGATCGTTAGTTCATCATAAGTAATAGTTTTCTTCACTGGTACGTTTAATAAAGAGTCTTGTTTCGTACTTACACAATTTAAAATGATTGTTATGGAGAGAATAAGAAAACCACTCCACTATATATTAGTCGTATACATGAGTACTATATGGACGCAGCTTCATTGACTTAGTGCACCTGCCTTTGGGTTTATGATAGGTGGGCCCAAAATGTGGCTGGCCCACCTATCATACAGCCAAAAGCAGGTGCGGTTAAGGCACCGGAGCTCAGTCTGTACTACAATATATATATAAGATGGAGCCTCAGCGCTTGTTCGCTTTGCACTCTTCGCACTCTCGCTGCACTACATATATATACACATGCTGGAGGCTCAGCGTTCCTTTGCTAGGGTTTGCTATATTCACATTCTCTCACCCTCTTCACCAGATCTAAACAAGACCGCGTTGGACTCTTGTCTCTCTGTCTCCCCCCTCATAGCTGGTGAAGGAGGCGTCCGGATCCCGTCACACCAGGAAGGGGAGGAGGTGGAGCATTCACTCTACCGCCTTCGGTGAGGGAGGCAATCCACTGCCATCTGCACTGTTCTCTTTCACCCAGTGCCTGTGCAGGAGGGCCACCGACCCCTTCTTCCTCACTATTGTACGTAGTGTGGGCAGATCCGGCCTCCTGCTGCATGCCTTGCCACATCCCGACGACCCTAAGGTATAAGTTTCTTTGAAACCGTCATTGCTCTAGCTTCATGCGGATCTTTTTCGATTCTGTAGTCGAATCTAGGTCTTGGTTCAAAGAGGAAAGAAGAGTGCGGTGGGGTGGAGCATGAACCTAGGACGTGGTTCAATGAGGAAAGGAGGGAGGGAAAGTAGTATAGACTGGCTATCCATCCGCTTTGTTGGTTGAGAAGGGAAAAGGGAGTAACCCAGTACACACATATGTAAGGAACCGATCTCTTTGTTGAAAAGGGAAAGAAACCAGGGGGTCAGGTAGTTTGTGCAGGACTAGATTTGCTGCCCTCACATAGGAAAAAGGTTCAAAAAGAACAAATATGGGACCAACACAGATATGCTGCTTGGCTACATACTCTGCATCACCCATTTATACGTGTGGACGCACATGGTGTTGGCATGTCCCATACAACTATTTTGCTGTTGTTAATCTAAGAATGCCGCAGGAAAATTGAAGCAATGCCACTGTTAAAAGTAAATTACATTTTTTAACAAATGTTGTTTTAAGAGAATGTCTCTGTTAATATGAATCAATGCAACCGTTTTAGAAATGCCACTATCCTACTTTGTTTTCCATCAATATAAGTTAGATGCTTCTTTTTGTCGCCTTTTGTTTTATCCTCCTTTATCGGCCAGAAATGTCACACTGGCGACTTTGCTTGATTTCAGTGCAACTGCACAAAATGAGATTGGATTTCCTATTCGTGTTGGCAGATTCGTAGGTGATCTTGTGTGCATCATGATAGGTTGGTACTTGCCTTCATCCACATGATCGTGCAGTGTGTTTTGAGATGTTGTGCTACTTGTATTGGTACTGTTTTAAATAAATGTTGAATTGAAGCTATTGTATTGCTCTCTTTTCCCATTAAGTAGTGAAAAAATGGTACCAACCCAGACATGATGCTTGTTGCTTTGTTACAACAAACTCTACATCACCCCCTTTATAAGTAGATGGAAGCACATGGTGTTGTTGCGCCCACTCTCCCTGGAACTGTTTATGCTTTTTGTTAATCTAATGCCGCTGGTAAAATTAAGCAATGCCACTCTTAGAATTAACTATTGAATCTTAGTTCAAAACTGCAACAGTTGTTAGGGATTGGCGGAATTACCATTTTTGTGGGCGCATGTTTCATCCTCCTTTATTTGCCAGTAATTGATTCCTTTTTTGCCTCTGTTAAAACAGGGATATCTATTCAACTTGTTGCTATTGTGACATTTTGCTTCGCTACGCGAAACACTTATGTTTTAGGAGTGTTTTGTGCAGTTCAACTTGAATGTCACGCCGGCGACTTTGCTTTATTTTTGTGGAACTGCACAAAAGGAGATCGAGATTTCATATATGTGTTTTGATTTCTTTCAAGTCCTCCTCATGAGCTGTTTCAAATCTTGGTCAAGAAAGGTCAGTATCGACTTTCATCCACATGATGCTGCAGTGTGCTTTGAGATGTTGTGCTACTTGTATTGGTACTGTTTTGGATAAATGTTGAATTAAAGCTATTGAACTGTTGTCTTTTACCACTTAAGTGAGCAAAAATTGTTCCAACCCAGACATGATGCTTGTTTCTTTGGTACAACAACACTCTGCATCACCCCCTTTATAAGTAGATGGAAGCACATGGTGTTGTTGCCGCCACCCTCCCTGGAACTGTTTATGTTCTTTGTTAATCTAGTGCCACTGGTAAAATTAAGCAATGCCACTCTCAGAATTAACTACTGAATCTTAGTTCAAAACTGCAACACTTGTTAGGGATTGGCGGAATTACCATTTTTGTGGCCGCATGTTTCATCCTCCTTTATTTGCTAGTAATTGATTCCTTTTTTGCCTATGTTAAAACAGGGATATCTATTCAACTTGTTGCTATTGCGACATTTTGCTTCGCTACGCGAAACACTTATGTTTTAAGAGTGTTTTGTGTAGTTCAACTTGAATGTCACACCGGTGACTTTGCTTTATTTTTTTGGAACTGGACAAAAGGAGATTGAGATTTCATATATGTGTTGGGATTTCTTTCAAGTCCTCCTCATGAGCTATTTCAAATCTTGGTCAAGAAAGGTCAGTACCGACTTTCATCCACATGATGCTGCAGTGTGCTTTGAGATCTATTTGTATTGGTACTGTTTTGGATAAATGTTGAATTGAAGCTACTAAACAGATGTCTTTTACCATTAAGTGAGCAAAAATTGTTCCAACCCACACATGATGCTTATTTCTTTGTTACAACAAAACTCTGCATCACCCCCTTTATAAATAGATGGAAGCGCATGCTATTGTGGCGCCCACCCTCCCCTGGAACTGTTTATAATTTTTGTTAATCTAATGCTGCTGGTAAAATTAAGCAATGCCACTCTCAGAATTAATTAAGTACTGAATCTTAGTTCAAAACTACAAAACTTGTTAGGGAGTGGCAGGATTACCATTTTTGTGGCCACATGTTTCATCCTCCTTTATTGGCCAGTAATTGATTCCTTTTTTACCTCTGTTAAAATGAATCAGTCGCATTGTTTCAGGAATGGTACTATCCTGCTTTGTAGTTCTTTCTACATGTTTAACCAAGGTATTGTTAAGATAATGTCTCTGTTAAAATGAATTAGTCGCATTGTTTTAGGAATGGTACTTTTCTGCTTTGTCGTTCTTTATACATGTTGAAACAAGGCATTGTTAAGATAATGTCTCAGTTAATATGAAGGAATCACACTGATGGAGGATTGGTACTCTCCTACTTTCTTTCCCATTAAGATAAGGTAGATCAGTAGATGTTTTTCTTCTAGGAGTACAAGTCATCAACCGTTATTTCTCAGTAATTGTTTCCCTTATACCTATTGTTGCTTACAAGGATATCAAAATTAAAGCTTGATTTTATTCCGACTTTGATTTTAGTTGAACTGCACAAAAGGAGCCAATGTGGCTAAGGCAAACTGCTGCATTACTGGGTCTAGTTGGTCGTACCACGTTGTAGAAAGAAGCAGTCACTATTTGCGCTACATTACAGAAGGAATGATCGAGAAGCTTTACAGAGTATTAGTAGACGCTGGTGACATGACTAGTCTGCAGAGAGCATAGGCAACTCTATAACACGTGGAGTGCACTAGGGAAAAAGAGCACAAAAAAGTACAAGAAGCCATGACAGGACTCCAAGTTTGTCAATGTCATTCGAAGCAACAATGATGGGGCATCTCAGTATGGTAATCTGTTTACCGTACTTTCAGTTTATTAGTCCACCAATTGGTGGGTTGACACTGGGGCCAATATTCATGTGTGTGCTAATGTGTCTTTGTTTTTTGCAGCATATAAATACGAAATCCACAGGGATGCTTAGCTTGATTTTAGTGTAAATGCACAAAATGTTGAGATTGTCGGTGTTCTGGGAACGGGGGTACCTAGACTTTCCTGCCTGCGGCCTGCGGCGTCGCTCAGGGAGTGGCCCAGTACGACCCATCTTCATCGACACATGCTCAAGACCCTCGCGAGGGGCCAAGCCTCGCGGGGCGGACGACAGGAAGCTTCCTCGGGCACAGCCTCGTCAGGCTGGCTCGCGAGGAGGCGGAGAGATCAAGGTAGGGTACCTCACGAGGTGCCCATGATGCAAGCCATGACGACCGAGGCCAGGCTGGCGCCAGGCGGGCGCCGGCCTGCGCAGAGTCCTTGTTTCCTCTTTGGTGCAAAGGAGGCAAGTGCAGGCTAGAGTATCAAGCAAAGGCAACCATTTCGGTGCAACAAGACCAAGACCAGCAGAACGGCAGGATGGAGGTCATCGTGGAGCCCAGGAAGGCGTCATTATCAGAGTCTTTGGCAGGCGAGGACCAACTTTAGTCAGGATAAGTGTACTAGATGTTCCCCTTCAAAATGGCCAATTGTTGGCGCCCTTCCCGCTCAATATTTGGGAAGAGGCCCAGGGCCTCCCTCTATAAATAGAGTTAGCCACCACAGAGAGAGGCATCAAGATTTTGGGTAGGCTAGAGAGAGAGAGAGAGAGGGGACTGAACTCACCCAAGCAGTTCATCGCACCAGCCCAAGAATAGCCCCTCGCGAGGCTGTTCTTCCCTTGTATTGTTCATCATCAACCCCTGAGGCAATCCACCACACCACAAACTAGACGTAGGGTATTACACCACAATGGTGGCCTGAACTAGTATAAACCTCGTGTCCCTTGTCTTGTTCTTCGTGCAGTTTAGATCCTTGCGAGGCGACGAGACGTAGGTAGGCAGGAGGTGTGATCACCGCGTGCACCCCAGAGTTTGAACCTTTAGGGTATGCCGGAACCCGAAATCTGACATTTGGCGTGCCAGGTAGGGGTGCACCGGAATCTACTTTCCACCGCCCTGTGCTTCGCTGCCCATCGCGTCCATGTCAGACGCGCGCCGAGCCCGCGCCGAGCGCCGGGCCACTCTCGCCACTCGCGTCACCCAGACGGCCCCCGTTGGAGGACACCCCCGCCGTTCACCGTCGCCTGCCGTCAACACCGCCACCGGCCCGGCAGGAAACGAGCAGCAGGCGTCGTCCCTGCATCCTTTGGTGCGGCGAGAAGGCCGCACCGCCACCCCGTCGCTGACTCTAGCCGGTTCCTCGTCCCACACCAGTCGCGCTCCTGCGGACGCGCACGCTGCGCTGCTCCTGGCGCGGGAGCTCCTGCACTACCGTCCAGTCGACGACCTCTACGACGAGTGGCTCGCCCGCATCACCGAGCTCGTAAGCGCCGCTGGGGGCTCCCCTGCGCCATCCCTCTCGCTGCACCGCGCCCCTCCCTGCGCGGGCGATGAAGCTCCGGGGGCGCCTCAGCCGCCTCCCCCTCAAGAAGGCACCTTGGCCCCAAGGCGCGTGGCCCCTGGATGGAGCCCACTCCGTCCGGCGCCAACACAGCAAGAGAAGAGCTGCCAAGAGATCCCTCGTCCCCAAGAAGCTGCCCGTGTGCTCCCCGCACCGGCCCGACACGAACGCGCTTCTGCTCCAGCGCGCCAAGACCCCGCGCTGCTCCTGGCGGTAGCGCACAGAGACTTCCAAGATCAAGCTCTCTATCACCAAAGGCTTCCCACGGACACTGCAGGCTGCCGTGCCTTCACCACCGAGCTGCGCAGCGTGGCCTAGCCGGGCAAGTTCAAGCCAGATCTGCCCCCGCACTACGATGGCATGGCTAACCCTGCGGAGTTCCTCCAGCTCGATGAGCTGGGCATTGAAGCCGCCAACGGGGACGAGAAGGTCATGGCGAACTGGTTCCCCATGGCGCTCGGGCACCACTTGGAGGCGTGTTTCAAGGAACGTTTCCCTCAGGAAGGAGCAAGGCAAGGAGGGCCAAACCCTCAGGAGTTCGTCAGCGAGATCATTCAGGAGCTACAGGAGTCAAGAGTCATGAGTGGCAGCCGCCGCTTACCCGCCGTAGCTCCCCATCCGGGCGAGGATTGTGGGCTGCGCGTCTGCATCGACATACCAGGGCTCAATCGAGCCGCCTCTTAGGAGCGCCTCTGGCCTTCACGCGTGGGGCATTGTGAGGGTCCACCTGACAGCTACGTTCGCATGCCTTTCGGCTTGCCGAACGCGGCTGCTGTGCGGCAACGCCTCATGAGGAGCATCCTGGAGGCTCAAGTGGCCAGGCATTCCACAGTCCTGGCAGAGATGGAGATGGTCCGCGAGGAGCCGCCAGCGCCTCCGGAGCCTCCCGAGGCTCCTCAGCCTGAGGGCTCGTAAAGATTGACTCCCGAAGCATGCGCCGTCTGCTACTTCAGCATCCCTTCATCTTCAACATCATCATGTGACATCCTTCGAGTTTCATTTTCAGCTGGGAGCGCCCCCGGGGCTGCATCATTCCCCAGCCGCGTGGGTCCGTTCCTGCAGCATGTATCCTTTTAGTTCACGTTTTTAGCTTACTTTATTGGGGGCGCCCCTCGGGCTGCATCATCCCCAAGTCGCTCGGGCCCGACCCATCGATGTTCGCCTTTTTCTGTGCCTATCTAAATAGATTCACTCCTTCATGATTAACATGCTTGACTTAATCGCCCGCTCGATTGACACCAACTGATGGAGCTGCTCCCTAACGGCATGACGCTTGTGCATGGGTCCGTCCCTGCAACGTCGACAAACCTGAATGGCTGAGCTCTAGCCGCGGCAACCCCGCAGGGCGCCACCTCACCAAGCCTTCAGTGCCTCGTCACCCTCCCAGAGGAACCAACAGCTGGTCGGCAATCGTAATGGCAAACTCTCATTTTTCTTGTGATGAGCTCGCAGGATCTCTTTAAGGAGCAGCGTCGGGCGAGGCCTTTACAGCGTCTCCTTCGCCCTCGTCTGCGTGAACCGCTTGCGCGTTAAAGGGGGGGGGGGTACCTGAGCATCGCGACTCATGGACTCTTACTGGCTCTCCAGCCCTCACCTCCTAGCCTTGTCCATGGCATCGCGACCTAGCATACTAGCGATGGCTGAGCTTGCTCGAGGGCCGGGACCTGAGGACGTAGAGCATGAAGGGGAGCAAAGATGAGAGGGAAGAGGCACGTGGGAACCTCGCCAGGCAACTCCTCAGCCACCGATGCGCGGGCCTGGTGCCGCGCCAAGGTGTGCCTTCTAACTCCCGAGATAAGTCATCCTCTGGAAACATTAGCTATTGCAGCACCGACCTTGCACCTAATGCAGCCCCATTTTGGCAACGTCTCGCTCCTTTTTCACCGAACGATGGCTGCTTGGGCGCTAAAGGAGACCTCTTGAGCATTGCGACTCAGGGGCTCTTACTGGACCCCGGGCCGCTCACCTCCTGGCCTTGACCACGGCTACGACCTGGCATACCAGCGACGGCTGAAGCTTGCCTTGGGACCGGGACCTGTCGGCGCAGAGCATCAAGTCCTCGCGAGGTTCGAAAGAAGGAACTAAGCTAAGACGGGACGAGCATCTCACACCGCTTCACGATAAGGATCATATTAACAAATGGAACTACAGGCACCTTACAAACCCCCACGGGGTGTGTTCTTCGATTCCTCGCAGGGAACAAAAGGAGCAAATCCTAAAGAGCGCTAACTACACACGCCTCCGCAAGAGATGCCATCATCAACAGTGGGCCGTCAGGCACTGGCGCCAACCCCGTATAGATCAGTGGCGACAGCGGCCTGACAAGCCCGCCCTGCTCCGAGAGCAACGCAAGCCCGGGGGATCGTAGCTGTTGTCGCTCGTCTCTGGAGTCGGGAGGAGCTCGACGGAGTCGCTGGATCCTCCCGCACCTCCGCCGTCGCCTGAGGAGCTGCTGTGGGAGCGATTGGCAAGCCTAGTCCTCACCACGGTAGGGCCCCGGCCGCCTTTCTCAGGGCAGCATTCCAGCCGGCGTCCTTCCGCGTCGAAGACCTTGAAGAACATCAGGGAGGCGCCATCGTACTCGAGGTGGATTACGAGGGCGCCACCCATCCTGCAAACCCGGGCGATCTCGCCCCAGCCACGGGTCATGTAGACCTTGCCCGGAGCGACGACCTCGACCTCCGCTCCGGTCGCAAGGGTACTGCAGTCAGCATGCTACAGCCAAAGCTCGATAGGCCCCCTCGGCGGGATCTCGAAGGCGAAGGAGGGAGGAAGGTGAATCCAAGACCGAGGAGTCATGGCGGCGTGGAGCACAAGCTCGCGAGAGGAGCCCTCAGCGTGAACTCCGGGAGGAACGACGCGCACCGCTGTAACCCACCGGCGACGATGGTGCCTCTAGCGGTGCCGCTCGGCGCCTGCACCTTCTGGACCCTCGATCCTGGCGTACAAGGGCAATGGGAATCCAGGCGGCAGCCGCTCAAACCAGGGCCTCGATACCTGCTGCCGCGCACCCTCGTCTCGGCGGCAGAGGACTAACCGCTTCTTCGGCGAAAGCAGGTCAGGGCCCTCTCGGGGGACCTTTCCGTTCTCTTCTGCGGAGAACCGATGGATGGGTGCAATCGGCGTGATATGGAGCAATGGCGAAGATGAAGAAGAGGAGGAGCAGCAGAGGAAGATGGACTGGAAAGGCTCGCGCCGTTCCGTACATATAGCCGGGGGAGGCCAACCGCCGGCCTCCACGATCACAGGTAATCATGACCCGTTTTGCATGCAGGGACTTCTCAATTCGTGCGGTTGCCGAGGCATCGTGGGGAAGCGGGGACGCCCACATCCAATCAACCGCCACGCGGCGCCCAAGGCTGCAGGCTGATGGGGCCCGCGGTGCTTGCACTTGCCCCTTCGCTTCTCTGCTAAGCCAAGTCCAGGCGCGCCTTGGGCCCGGGAGCTACTGTCGGCATTCTGGGAATGGGGGTACCCAGACTTGCCTGCCTGCGGCCTACGGCCTGGCTCAGGGAGTGGCCCAGTATGGCCCATCTTCATCGACACATGCTCAAGACCCTCGCGAGGGGCCAAGCCTCGCGGGGCGGATGACAGGATGCTTCCTCGGGCACAACCTCGTCAGGCTGGCTCACGAGGAGGCGGAGAGATCAAGGCAGGGTACCTCACGAGGTTCCCATGATGCAAGCCATGATGACCGAGGCCAAGCGGGCGCCAGGCGGGCACCGGCCTGCGCAGAGTCCTTGTTTCCTCTTTGGTGCAAAGGGGGCAAGCGCAGGCAAGAGTATCAAGCAAAGGCAACCATTTCGGTGCAACAAGACCAAGACCAGCAGAACAGCAGGATGGAGGTCATCATGGAGCCCAGGAAGGCGTCATCGTCAGAGTCTTTGGCAGGCGAGGACCAACTTTAGTCAGGATAAGTGTACTAGATGTTCCCCTTCAAAATGGCCAATTGTTGGTGCCCTTCCCTCTCAATATTTGGGAAGAGGCCCAGGGCCTCCCTCTATAAATAGAGCTAGCCACCACAGAGAGAGGCATCGAGATTTTGGGCAGGCTAGATAGAGAGAGAGAGGCGATTGAACTCACCCAAGCAGTTCATCGCACCAGCCTAAGAACAGCCCCTCGCGAGGCTGTTCTTCCCTTGTATTGTTCATCATCAGCCCCTGAGGCAATCCACCACACCACAAACTAGACGTAGGGTATTACACCACAATGGTGGCCCGAACTAATATAAACCTTGTGTCCCTTGTGTTGTTCTTCGTGTAGTTTAGATCCTTGCGAGGCGACAAGACGTAGGTAGGCAAGAGGTGTGATCACCGCGTGCACCCCAGAGTTTGAACCTTTAGGGTCTGCCGGAACCCGAAATCTGACAAAGATGGTTTGTGTCCTCCATAATACTTCATCATGCACAATACATCGAATGGTTCTCTAATCATTCGTCGTCACCTTGAGCCACCGGACTATCACCTGACAAACTGATGAAAAACCCTGCCCGTTCCACAATCATAGGCATTACATATTTTGAATGGGAAAAGCTTGTCAAAGTTTTATCATTGATGTTAGGAAGAAGACATTAGTTTAATATATTGGAATTGGAAAACCTTGTCAAAATTTTCTCATTGATGTTAGCCAGAAGACATGCATTTGATATTTTTGAGTGGGACGCCCTTTGCTGTGAGCAGCGTCAATCGCTTTTTCCTATTCCTGTGTTCAGTTTAGAAGTAAATAGTTACTCTGCTGAGATGCATAGTCACATGAATGTTGACTTACGTAAGGTATTTGAAGGGGTTGTTCTGAATATTGTCTATGTAATGCCAGGCCTTGTGTTTGATTGCAAAGTTGAGCTTGGAATGTTGTGGCATGCGGCATCATGAGTTGTTCACCGTGCCTCCGGAGAATAATGCTTCGTATTGTTTTGCATGTTGATCTAATGCCAGTGATTTGCTTGTTAAGAAGATCATCCTCTTCTATTGTTTCTATGCTTAAGAAGTTCATCGTCTTATGTTTCATTCATAGCCTATACGACAAGTCGGGTAGGTTTGACGTGAAACCATATGATCTTCCGACCAAATCATCATCTTAGGCTGTGATTGGATCCTCGTTTTCCAACCAAAACTGCTTGTAAAACTGACGCTTGTAAATAAGAGCAGATGGCCTCGGGCGAAGCGCTTGGTTGGTCGATTTCGACTAGTAAAATATACACTGGTCTCTCAAATTACACGCCTGACCCGCTGGTTTTACTTACAGACCTTAGGCCCTCGGTTTCATTACGCCTGTATTTTACGCGTTGTTTCCGATGACGAGTAAATTACACTTGTATCTTAATACAGGTGTGAAATAAACTAGATCTCCCAAGCGCGGCCTTACCGTTTCATGCCGTCTCAGTCTCTCGAAGGTGCTCATAGGTGTCCGATGATCCTGGCTTCCTGAATGAGCAGCGAGCGTTGTATCAGACCATCCGTAGGGCCCGCGAGGCTCTCTCCGTCGTCCTTCGAGCTGTTGCGCTCGCCGTGGCGCCGAGCATTGTCAACGAACATGAGGATTCAGGAGGTGACTTTATTTTGACTGGATGACAGTAGGGACCCACTAGGGCCATAGCCGTACGTACGCAAGTGCCTCCTTATTATGTACAACTATATTTTTTTGCTTCCTCCTGGTTTCCTGACATCACGGTCCCACACCATTGTCAACCTATGTAGTCAATATAAACGAGAGAATTGCACAAGGAGCGGCCGACAGCTGGGACAGAGCAGCTCGAGCAGTATTTGTGTTTTTGAGGCATGAGCAGTGCAGAGTTCTTCTTGAGCGATGTTTTCATTGTTGTTCAGAGAAGAGCAGGGTATTAACTGGGCGGGCTGTGGCCCGTCTAGCCCAGGCCAGATATCCAGCCCAGATATTAATGTTTTTCAGGATGAAAATGGCTAGCCCAGCTATACTTTTTTTGAGGAATACCCAGGAAAGGTCAACTTGTTATTCTCCGCCCCACTGGGCTACAAATATTTCCTAGGAGGGATGCATTAGGCTTAATAGGAACATGGGCTTTAAGAAATAATAAATGGGATATAATTATAAAAACTGGGCAATAACTATAAAAAAATGCACCAAACACGTAATTAGTTTATAAAATATTATTTTTGGATTTTGAAAATTTTAATTTCATTAATTGTTGCACGCGCAATGTTTCATTGGACTTTTACGTAATACAAATTTATATTTAATCTGACTAGAAATTTCGGGATAAAAATATTTCGGATCCCATCAAAATGTGGGAAATTTTATTGAATTCTGTTTTAAACCGTTGGTTGAAATTATTAACCATTGTCCTAGCTAGAAAATGGGTTGTACTTTTAACAAACTATAAATGGGCTGTAAATTCCATTAGAATTCAAAAATGGGTTGTACATTCTTACAAATCGCAAATGGGCTATAAGTTCTCTACTACACACTTGTGGGCCTACTAAGTTGAAGCGTCCCCTAAAAAAAGAAGTTGATGCGTATGCAAGGCTTTGTCAACTTATAGTCAACACACGGTTCTAGCAGTAGTGGCCGTTGGATGTCTATCCAACGGATGCCGTGCTTCTTCTTCAATCTCGGATATTCTAGCTTCAGCCGCCCAAAAAATGATTCCCCCCTGACATCTGGGGTGCACCGTTTCGGAGAATGACCTGTGGGCCTACTAAGTTGACGCGTACCAAGGGCTTTGTCAACTTAGTCAATATAAACGATTCTAGCTGCAGTGACCGTACAATGTCCATCTGACGGCCGTCGTGCTTCTTCAACCTCTAGTCTTCTTGCTCCAGCCGCCCAAAGTAGCACCGGTCCTGCCGCCTGCTCCTGCCTCCCGTGGCCGGCTGTTCTTGCTCCCATCCCTCCACTCACCCACATCCCCTGTTATTTTGCGGCGACAACAGCCTCACACCGAAGCCGAACAAGTGAACCCTCATACTCCTCTCTGTGTGGGCATCCACTGCGTCTTCCCCGGCTCCGTGTTGTCCCCTTCCTAGGCCTCACCATCGTCCACCACCCTGGTGCTCAAGGTGCGGCGTGGTCAACATGGTCAAGGAACAACTTCCATCGGACATGGACTGTACGTGGAGAGGCTGACAGCTGGGTCCACGACCGCACACAAGGAAATGCCTCCTTATTACGCGCAAAATAATGATTCCTCCAGCTGACATCTGGGACCCAACATAGTGGGAGGTTGACTTGTGGGCCTACTAAGTTGACGGGGAAGGAGGGCTTTGTCAACTTAGTCAATATGAATGATTCTAGATCCAGCGACCGAACAATGTCCATCCAACGACCGTACAATGTCCATCCAACGACCATAGAGCTTCTTCAAACTATGGTCTTCTTGCTCCAGCCGCCCAAGGCAGCGCCGGTCGTGCCGCCTGTTCCTGCCTCCCTTGGTCGGGTGTGCTGCCGCGGAGGCCTCACCGCCCCCTACTACCCCCACCACTGGCCAGACCATCCCTCCACTCACCCACACCCCCTCTTATTCTGCGGCAACGGCAGGCTCACATCGAAGCCGAACCAGTGAATCCACGTACTCCTATCCACATGGGCATCCACTGCCGCGTCTTCCCTGGCTCCGCGTCGTTTCCTTCCTAGGCCTCACCGTCGTCCACCGCCCTGGTGCTCTCGGCGCGGCATGGTCAACATGGTCAAGGAACGACTTCCATCGAAAGAGCACTATACGTGGAGAGGCTGACAGCAGGGTCCACTGCCGCAGCAAGGAAGTGCCTCCTTATTACGCAGAAAATGATGATTCCTCCACCTGACAGCAGGGACCCACTGGACGGGCCATCGTATTTCACGAAAAAACGTTTCCCCCCTGACTGTTGGGACCCACCAGCTACATCTTCACACGCGAGGAAGTGCATCCATATTACGAAAAAAAACGATTCGCCCCTTGACTGCTGGGACCCACCAGGTACATCTTCACACGCAAGGAAGTGCCTGATAGTCGGGACCCACCTTGTCGAAGAGTACGTAGCGTTGCCATTCTGGTCACGAACATGTACGTACATACTGGTCGATGTAGAGGCGCGCACGTGTCGTAGTAGAGGCGCGCCCGTAGCATGTACACGTACGTACACCGACCAGGGTGCAAGAAATAAAATACGACCATGTACGTACATACGGGTGGGGTCTCGAACGCCTACTCGCGCATACGTACGGCCAGGGCTCGTGTACATGATTGGGTCAGAACGGAGAAACTGCGTCGTTGTCATGTTCATGGGGAGGCAACGAAATGTGTCGTGTTCATCGAGAGGGAACGGAACGCGTGGGAGCCAACCGACTTGGAAGGAACAGTCGATGGAAACGAGGCCCGGCGTACCGCAGAATGGAGGAAACGACCTTGTGTTCGACCGGCCACGGTCGAAATGGGATCCTGTTCGTCGGGAGGGGTCTGGCGAAACCGCCAAACGGAGGAAACGAACTTCTGTTGGACCTCCTACGGTCGAAACGGGGTCCTGTTGATCGGGAGGGGTGTGGTGTACCGTAAAACGGAGGAACCGGACTTGTGTTGGAGCGCTACGGTCGAAACGGGGGTCCTGTTCATCGGGAGGGGTGTGGCGTACTGCAAAACGGGACTCCACGGGATACTGTTCATCTCCACCATCGACCTCCTCCAGCCTCCACGGGCTATTGTTCATCCACCGTCGACCTCCTCCAGCCTCCACCTGCGACTGTTCATCCACGGGCTCCTATTCATCCAGCCTCCACCGCACGCTCCTCCACCAGCTACTGTTCAACCAGCCCTCTCCACGGGGTCCTGTTCAACCACCCCTCCATGGGCTATTGTTCATCTAACCCTCCACCTGCTACTGCCCATCCAGCCCTCCACGGGGTCGTCCTGTTCATCCAGCCCTCCACGGGGTCCTGTTCATCCACCCCAACCGGCTCGGTCAGGGTCTTGTTCATCCAGAGGCAACACCAAGGGGTCCTGTTCATCCACCCCCACTGGGAACTGTTCATCCACCCCCCAACAACACTCACTGTTCATCAACGGAAGGAGGCAGCAGGGTTCGATCGGCTTCAGTTAGCTGCAGTAGCGAAGGAATCACTCGGGTTCAGTAACATAGCTAGTGCAATCGCTCGGGTTCAGTTAGAGCCCAACGCTTCCCTTGGGTTCAGTGAGAGCCCAACGCCTCGCACACACGCGCGTATGTGTAAGAGATAAACACGCATCGCTCAGCCCCCGACCACCCACCGTAATCGGGAACTCCCCGAAATTTTCCTCGCCCACGCTTCTACCACGGTTTTTCCCATCATGGACGGCCCAAAGAATGTCATGCAGCTGCGTCTCCGGCCCGCCCAGGACGAAAAGACCATTTTCTGTCATGATTTTTGTCATAGAAGTAGGAGCCCACCACATCTATGATGATACCAGGTTTTGTCACAATTATCGTCATATAAGTATCATAAGGATGACATATTTTTTTCGTTCGGCCCAAAATGTCACGGATGTGTCTTTTTTTAGTGATACCATGAAACATATGGATCCAAATCAGCCCCTTATGAAGCAACGCATAATCTAGGGTTTAAGCTTCTATCACTCTAGCAACCCATCATCTACTTATTACTTCCAAGTGCCTTTCCCTAGGACCAGATCATGGTGAAGTGTCATGTAGTCGACATTCACATAACACCACTAGAGGAGAGACAACATACATCTCATCAAAATATCGAACGAGTACCAAATTCACATGATTACTTATAACAAGACTTCTCCCATGCCACCAGGAACAAACGTAACTAGTCACAAAGCATATTCATGTTCATAATCAGAGGGGTATTGAATAGCACTAAGGATCTGAACATATGATTTTCCACCGGATAAACCAACTAGCATCAAATACAAGGAGTAATCAACACTACTAGCAACCCACATGTACCAATCTGAGGTTTTGAGACAAAGATCAGATACAAGAGATGAACTAGGGTTTGGGAGGAGATGGTGCTGGTGAAGATGTTGATGGAGATTGACCCCCTCTCGATGAGAGGATCGATGGTGATGACGATGGTGGCGATTTCCCCGTCCCGGAGGGATGTTTCCCCGGCAGAACAGCTCCGCTGGAGCCCTAGATTGGTCCTGCCCAGGTTCCGCTCGAGACGGCGGCGCTTTTTTCCAAAAGCTTCCTTATTGATTTTTTCTAGGGCAAAAGACATCATATAGCAGAAGATGGATGCCGGGGGCCTGCTAGGGGGCCCACGAGGCAGGGGGCGCGCCCAGGGGGTAGGGCACGCCCTCCACCCTCGTGGCTGGCTGGTGTGGCCCCCCTCTGGTGCTTTCTTCGTGCAATATTTTTAATATATTCCAAAACTGATTTCTGTGAAGTTTCAGGACTTTTGGATTTGTGCAGAATAGGTCTCTAATATTTGCTCCTTTTGGAGTCCAGAATTCCAGCTACCGGCATTCTCCCTCTTCATGTAAACCTTATAAAATAAGAGAGAAAAGGCATAAGTATTGTGATATAATGTGTAGTAACAGCCCATAATGCAATAAATATTGATATAAAAGCATGATGCAAAATGGACGTATCAACTCCCCCAAGCTTAGACCTCGCTTGTCCTCAAGCGAAAGTCGATATCAAAAAATATGTCCACATGTTTAGAGATAGAGGTGTCGATAAAATAAAAGACGGACATGAGGGCATCATGATCATTCTTAGAACAACAACATATATTTTGTCATATGATCTCTTATGCTAAAGTAACAATCTCATAATGTAAAGTAAGAATCAGAAACTTCATTGAAAACTAACAAACTATGACCTCAGTCATTGAAGCACTTGCAATTTATCATAACATCGAAAAGAGTCAATATAAGAGCTTTTCAACAAGTCCACAAACTCAACTATCACTTACTCTTTCACAATTGCTAACACTCATGCGATACTTATGTGTACAAAGTTTCAGCTGGACACAGGGAAAGATAGGGGCTTATAGTTTTGCCTTCCAACCTTTTACCTCAAGGGTAATGTCAACAATAATACTTTATGAAAACCTACATCCAAGTGGATATATATATGTCAGAATCTTTCCAACACATAGTGCTTGCCAAAGGATAAAGTGTAAAAACGAAAGGTGAAGATTGCCATGACTCTTGTATGAGGGTAGAAGGTAAAAATAAAATATAGGCCGTTCACATAGGGAAGCTGAGGTTGTCATGTGCTTTTATGGTTGGATGCACAAAATCTTAATGCAAAAGAATTTCACTTTATATTGCCACTTGTGATAGGGACCTTTATTTCGCTTTTATTTCTTCCATATCACAAGCTCGTATAAAGCCTATTTTCTTCACACTAATAGATCATACATATTTAGAGAGCAATTTTTATTACTTTCATCGATGACAACTTACTTGAAGGATCTTACTCAATCAATAGGTAGGTATGGTGGACTCTCATGGCAAAACTGGGTTTAAGGATATTTGGAAGCACAAGTAGTATCTCTAGTTGGTGCAGGGAATTTTTGGCTAGTATGAGGGGGAAAGGCAAGCTCAACATGTTGGAAAGATCCATGACAATATACTTTAACTGAGATGTGAGAAAACATAAACCATTATGTTGTCTTCCTTGTCCAACATCAACTCTTTAGCATGTCATACTTAATGAGTGCTCACAATCATAAAAGATGTCTAAGATAGTATATTTATATGTGAGAACCTCTCTTTCTTTATTACTTCCTATTAATTGCAACGATGACCAAAACTAAGTTTGTCAACTCTCAACAACTTTTATGCCTCATACTTTTTATATGTGAAGACATTACTATCCATAAGATCAATATGAACTCTTTTATTCTTTTTATTCTTTCTATTTTCTCAAGATCATAGCAAGATACCAAAGCCCTTGACTCAACACTAATCTTTATTATATACTCCCTCCGTTCCTTTATGTAAGGTGTATTATTTTCGGCACAGTGACCAAGGCACATAATTATAGACATGCTAGGACAAAATTACCCTTGGTAAATTTATTTGTTAGTGGCAAGTAAATCAGTTAGTCGAGGAAAGTATGAGATACATGCAATCGACAGAGAGATAGTTTCCTTCTTTTGCTACAAGGAGAGATATAGAAAATCAGGAGAGAGATACTTTCCCTTTTTCTGGAGGGCTAACAAGGGAATTAGAAGGAATTAGAAGAAATGCACCTTACATTCTGAAATTTTATCAAAAAACAAATACACCTTATATAAAGGAACGGAGGGAGTAGCTCACAGACTCGATTAAATAAAGAGATCACAAAGCAAAACTCAAAACTAATTCATACCAAAACTTTATCTACTAGATCAAGATATTACTAAAAGGATCGAACTAAGAAAACCGGTAAAGTCCTTTTGGTTATTTTCTTCACACTAATAGATCATACATATTTAGAGAGCAATTTTTATTTCTTTCATCGATGACAACTTACTTGAAGGATCTTACTCAATCCATAGGTAGGTATGGTGGACTCTCATGGCAAAACTGGGTTTAAGGATATTTGGAAGCACAAGTAGTATCTCTAGTTGGTGCAGGGAATTTTTGGCTAGCATGAGGGGGAAAGGCAAGCTCAACATGTTGGGAAGATCCATGACAATATACTTTAACTAAGATGTGAGAAAACATAAACCATTATGTTGTCTTCCTTGTCCAACATCAACTCTTTAGCATGTCATACTTAATGAGTGCTCACAATCATAAAAGATGTCCAAGATAGTATATTTATATGTGAGAACCTCTCTTTCTTTATTACTTCCTATTAATTGCAACGATGACTAAAACTAAGTTTGTCAACTCTCAACAACTTTTATGCCTCATACTTTTTATATGTGAAGTCATTAATATCCATAAGATCAATATGAACTCTTTTATTCTTTTTATTCTTTCTATTTTCTCAAGATCATAGCAAGATACCAAAGCCCTTGACTCAACACTAATCTTTATTATATAGCTCACAGACTCGATTAAATAAAGAGATCACAAAGCAAAACTCAAAACTAATTCATACCAAAACTTTATCTACTAGATCAAGATATTACTAAAAGGATCGAACTAAGAAAACCGGTAAAGTCCTTTTGGTTATTTTCTTCACACTAATAGATCATACATATTTAGAGAGCAATTTTTATTTCTTTCATCGATGACAACTTACTTGAAGGATCTTACTCAATCCATAGGTAGGTATGGTGGACTCTCATGGCAAAACTGGGTTTAAGGATATTTGGAAGCACAAGTAGTATCTCTAGTTGGTGCAGGGAATTTTTGGCTAGCATGAGGGGGAAAGGCAAGCTCAACATGTTGGGAAGATCCATGACAATATACTTTAACTGAGATGTGAGAAAACATAAACCATTATGTTGTCTTCCTTGTCCAACATCAACTCTTTAGCATGTCATACTTAATGAGTGCTCACAATCATAAAAGATGTCCAAGATAGTATATTTATATGTTAGAACCTCTCTTTCTTTATTACTTCCTATTAATTGCAACGATGACTAAAACTAAGTTTGTCAACTCTCAACAACTTTTATGCCTCATACTTTTTATATGTGAAGTCATTACTATCCATAAGATCAATATGAACTCTTTTATTCTTTTTATTCTTTCTGTTTTCTCAAGATCATAGCAAGATACCAAAGCCCTTGACTCAACACTAATCTTTATTATATAGCTCACAGACTCGATTAAATAAAGAGATCACAAAGCAAAACTCAAAACTAATTCATACCAAAACTTTATCTACTAGATCAAGATATTACTAAAAGGATCGAACTAAGAAAACCGGTAAAGTCCTTTTGGTTATTTTCTTCACACTAATAGATCATACATATTTAGAGAGCAATTTTTATTTCTTTCATCGATGACAACTTACTTGAAGGATCTTACTCAATCCATAGGTAGGTATGGTGGACTCTCATGGCAAAACTGGGTTTAGGGATGTTTGGAAGCACAAGTAGTATCTCTACTTGGAGAAAAGAATTTGGCTAGGATGAGGGGGAAAGGCAAGCTCAACATGTTGGATCATCCATGACAATATATCTTATTCGGATATAATAAAACATAACCCATTATGTTGTCTTCCTTGTCCAACATCAACTTTTTAGCATGTCATATTTTAATGAGTGCTCACAATCATAAAGATGTCCAAGATAGTATATTTATATGTGAAAACCACTCTTTCTTTATTACTTCCTATTAATTGCAACGATGACTAAAACTATGTTTGTCAACTCTCAAAAACTTTTATTCATCATACTCTTTATATGTGAAGTCATTACTCTCCATAAGGTCAATATGATCTTTTTATTTCATTTTATTCTTTCTTTAATTCCCTCAAGATCATAGCAAGATAGCAAAAGCCCTCAACTCAAAACTACTCTTTATTATATAACTCACGGACTCGATTACATAGATAGAGATCAAAAACAAAACTCAAAGCTAGATCATACTAAAACTTTATTCTACTAGATCAAGATATAACCAAAAGGATCGAACTAACAAAAACGATAAAGATAGAGGTGTGATGGTGATACGATACTGGGGCACCTCCCCCAAGTTTGGTAGTTGCCAAGGGGAGTGCCCATACCCATGTATTTATGTCTCTTTCTTTGGAGGTGGTGATGATGGAGTTGTTGATGATGTAGGCTTGCCGTCCATCTTCCAAGGCATAGTCTCACCATCATAGAAGGATGAACGAGTCTCCGGGATCCTTAGATCTGCAACCAAACTCATCCTCTTGAATCTATATTCATACTCACAGTTTTGGTTTTGCAGGTCATAGATCTGGGCTTGGAGGTGCTCAATTTTCTCGTGAAGCTTGAAGATGGCCTCCCTGATGTTCTTGGCATCCAGCTTGTGGTTGTTGGTGAATTCCGCGATCATCATGTGATTGGCGTTGAGTCCATGTTCCACCATCCCTTGGCACTTGAAAACTTGTTGCTCCATTGCTTCGAGTCTTGTCTCCACACTTCCGGCCCTCTTCGGTCCCTCAACATCGCGGATGTGCACCACCCCCTCACGCATCACAATGGTTTGAGGGTGTTGCAACACCTCCACGAGGTAAGGGTTGATGACCTTTTCGAAACAATTGTCCTTGGGGGCGCTTGGAGACGTCATGGTGATCTAGATTTGTCAGAAAAATAGCTCGAAACAAAAATAGAGGATTTCATTGTGGTATGGTGGTCTAAACCTTCGGGAGATTATATAATGAATTTTTACTAACCAAAAGAAGTATCATGCAAGAAAACAAAGTCCGTAGGGCACACAATGTGGCCACGAGGCAGGGGGCGTGCCCAGGGGGGTAGGGCGCGCCCTCCACCCTCGTGGATGCATCATGTCTCTTTCGGACTACTTTTAATTCTCCTAATTTTTTAAATATTCCAAAACAGAGAAAAAATGCTATTAGAACAATCTTGGAGTCGGTTTGCTTCCCATACCACATACCTGTTCATATTCGGAGTCTGAAACGTTCCGGAAAGTGTCCCTTATGTACTCCTCTGGGGTTACGGTGTTAATAACATTAGTTTCAACATTTATGGGATTACCTGGGATATAATGTTTGATTCTTTGACCGTTTACCACCTTCGGATTTGTGCCTTCGGCGTTGTTGATTTTTATGGCACCGGAACAATAGACCTCCTCGATAATGTAAGGACCTTCCCATTTAGAGAGAATTTTTCCTGCAAAAAATCTTAAATGAGAGTTGTATAGCAAAACATAATCACCTACATTAAACTCATGCTTTTGTATCATTCTGTCATGCCATCTTTTAACTTTTTCTTTAAACAAATTGTCATTCTCATAGGCTTGGGTTCTCCATTCATCAAGCGAGCTAATGTCAAATAACCTCTTCTCACCGGCAAGTTTGAAATCATAATTGAGCTCTTTAATGTCCCAATATGCCTTATGTTCTAGTTCGAGAGGTAAGTGACATGCTTTTCCATTTATACGGAGACATACCCATAGGATTTTTATAAGCAGTTCTATAAGCCCATAATGCATCATCAAGTTTCTTGGACCAATTCTTTCTAGATCTGTTAACAGTCTTTTGCAAAATCAATTTAATCTCTCTATTACTCAATTCTACTTGACCACTAGACTGAGGATGGTATGGAGATGCAATTCTATGATTAACATCATAAGTAGCAAGTATTTTACGAAAAGCACCATGAATAAAATGCGAACCATGCACTACAAAAAAATACACATCTGTGATGATACGTGTTTGTCACAGTAGGGCACGTTTTCTGTCATTCATGTACATCCATGACAATTTTATGACAGAATCAAGATAGCCATACCTGTGCTGTCGTAGAAGTGTTCCATGACATTACCAAAATTATCATCACGGAAGTGTTCACTTCCATGACGATAAATCGCGCGTCATAGAAGTGCTTTCCTCAAGGGTGACCGACACGTGGCATCCACCGTAACGGAACGCCGTTAAGCTATCGGGTCTGGTTTTGGATCCGATAACCTATTAACAGCCCTGACCAATGGTGATTTTCCACGTGTAAAATCATCATTGGCCGGAGGAAACATGTGTCGGCTCACCGTTGGGACAGATGTCATCCACTCATTGGACCGAAGGCGCCTATGATATGTCAACACATGGCACGGCCCAACAGAGGCCCATTCCTATGAAAAGTCCAGCCCGTTTGACTTGGTCAAAAGATGGCGGGCCGGCTCACGGAAAGCATGTTAACGACCTGTTCGCATATAGCCCATTTACAGCCATCTAACCCAGGGCCCGTTACGACCTATCCGAATTAGGCCCAGTAGCGTCATCTGGGCCATCCAATATAATTCCAACCCGTTTTAACTTATAGCCCATGTATGGCCCATGACGTCTTTTGGCCCATATGAGGCCCTTTGTAACTCTTGGCCCATTAACTGCCCGTGGTGAAACTGGCCTGTAATGAACAGTTATACACATTAACGGCACGTGGTGAAACTGGCCCATAATGAACAGTGTATCACTTTATACCCATTAACGACCCATTATTCCGTTGGGCCGTTTCCAGCCCATGTTATCTTTCGGCCTTCTCAGGGCCCATTTATTCTTGGGCTCATTTCCAGCATTCGTTTACTTACGGCCTATTACTGTCATTTTCTGCTTGTGGGCCAAATTCAGCCAGTGGTTATAGTCGGCCCGTTTGTGGCCCGTTAATTCGTTGGCCATTTTCATAGGTTATCAAATACGGCCGATTAACGACGGCCCGCTGTGGTCGGCCCATGAACGGATGATTCCAACTCTAGCCCATTTACGACCATAATGCGGTGTGTTATTGGCCCATGTTTGGCCAACCAATCATACAGCCCATAGAATGCCCATTGATAATACGTCTCGTAGAAGGCCCATTGTGTCTATGGCCCGTATAAGGCCCATTGTTTCTATGCCCCGTAGAAGGCCCATTGTTTCTATGGTCCTTAGAAGGCCCATTGTTTCTACGGCCCGTAGGAAGCCCATGGTAACTATAGTAAATATGTAGCCCATGGTTATTGTGGCCTAGTTTTGAAAAAAAGGTTATTACGACCACTAGCAAACCGCGGAAAAAAGTACTGCACTGACTACAAGCAAACAAATAAACAAGACAATAAGGAAATAAATAAGCAAGCAACTTACTCTAGGATATCACGACTATTACACATATTACATCCACTGGGCATCAAAGTTCGCCACCAGTGCAAATATAGGGAACAAAGCAGCATATAAACGCCACATTAAAACAAGTCCAGAACTGAAACCACTTCAGAAGAGCTCAAGAAACAATATCCTGGGTACCCATAATGCTGGCAAGATGCTTATCAAGCTTATTAACTTTCTCTTGTTTGGCGCTTAAATCCTCCAGCACTTGTTGTTGCACCAGAAAGTATGCATCTGAATTCTGCAGGGACTTCCTCAGTCCTTGGGCTTCCTGTCGCATAACATCTGATCGATGTCTTTCAACTTGAAGTTGAGACTCAAGAAGCCGAACTGATTCAGGCAGCGAGTTCGAAGAGATGGTGCCAGCAGTAGTAGCCAGTAACTCGAACACTACATCAAGACAGGACTTTGGGGTTGTCTCAATGTCTTAAATATAGTTTTTATCAGCTTTCTTGGAGACCAACAGGGAGGTCTCACTATCTTGAACCTTATCTGCATTACTTCCTTTACCATTGCATAACGGGGTACTCTTCTCCAATATTTTATCCGCGTTCTAAAAGAGAAACAAACAAACACATCACAGGTTTACAATGTAGTATATGAAACTCATTTTGGTAAACCAGTTCAGTAGTAAGGTGGACAGGATAACAACATGAAACAAACATATATCTATGTAGTATGGTCACTGTATTGTCTATGTCATTCTAGTTTATGTTGCCAAATCAAGATAGATACAGTTTGAATCATATCTATTTAAGACAAAGCAGCATAGACAGAATATAAGTGTGGGAAACTACACAACAATAACAACACTTGTAATGTGCATGGCATGACAACATAACTGTTTATTCAATTGAAACTGAAATCAACATAGAGCAAGTTACAACAACAAACACGTTAAAGAAACGGGTTTAAAACATACCTGTTGCGCCATTGGAGTTTCAGTTGCATCCTTCAAATTTGAAATTAGTTGGTATGAGTAAATACAGTGATGCAAGAGCAAAGTAGTATGAACCATAGCTACGGAACCTGACCTGAGAACAATTCGTCTTCTACTTTAAGCGTTGACTTGGGGTTCGGAGTGGTGGTCCTCGTGCTTTGGGCACTGCAGTTGCCTTACTAACTGCTCACCGGTGCTCTGTGGTGGAGATGGTGCTGTGTCAACGGTAACTGGGTTACTATTTGCTGGGGTTGCAGTTAGAAGGGGTGTAGCTGGTTCTCTGTCCAACTGGGGAGGGGTACAATCTGCGTGAGTCTGGGTTATGTGTGGTGGGGCTGGTTCTTGGGCAAGTACAACCGTGGTTCTATCTACATCGACAGGTAGCACGATCTTTTCTGAAGACCATGTTTTTACTCCCATAGATACTGCCATCACCCCTCCAATTGAAATGGCTGATAAACAAGAAAAGTAATTGAATGTACAAACATTGTAAGATAGACATGTGCAATGGATAGTAGGGAAGAAAACAGGGCATGATATAATTCACATTTATGTTGTCTAACCAAACAGAATAACAGGACATAATTTCACATATATGATGGCTAATTAAACAAGATAGCATAACACAATTTCACATGTATGATGGCTAACTAAACAGGACATAATGACATACTCGAAAATATGATGACTATGTAAACAGGATGACATGATATAACTATAATATCCCAAATTTTCAATTTGGAATGTTATACATTAGGTCATCATTGCATATCATATTTTATAGCATTTTTTATTGATCCTAGAAATTCTACGCAACTCAAGGACCCACGGAGAGAGTTCGGGATTTCGTTATTTTCATATTTGAGTTTTCTCAAATTTTGAAAAGAGGATCGTTTGATTTTAATTATTTTTCTCTTCGAATATTTCTTATATGAAAAATAAAAGAGAGAGGATAAAATGACTTCTCCACAATAAAGAAATATTGAAGGGAAAATATTAAAATGAAATAAGAATTTTATTCGGAGTTTTATCGCTATTTTATTTGAATTAGGAAAAAAATGCGTTTTTCAAAATTTGCATTAGAGGCCCAAATAAATGCTCACCTAGTCCACCTTATTTTTAGAGGACGGGGAAAGTTTATTTCAGGATTTTTGGAGTCCGTTTAATATTTCTTTTAATCTTTTTTCTGTGCGTCGGAATATTTTTAAAAAAAGCTAACCGACCTAACCGGGCCGTGCCTGAGCCGGACACTAGCCCGGTCGGACTTTATAAGGGGCCGAGGCCACCCGCCAGCCCAGCCACCCGCCCCCAAAAACCTAGCCGACCCCGCCGCCAGCCGCGCCGCTGCCGCCGCCACGTGCCGCCGCCGCCACTGCTCACCGCTGCCGCTGTCGCCGCCAGTTCCAAGCGCCACCGCCGCCAGCCGCCGTTGCCCCGCCGCCTGCCGTCGCAACCGCCCGCCGGAGCCGTCGCTGCCGCCGGTGTCCGCCGTCGTCGTCATGAATGCCGAGGTAGCCACTGGTTTATTCAAGAAAACCGTGCGGTTTAAAAAAAACTAGATCTGTTTTTTTAGTATATCGATTCATTTTTTCGGTTTAGTTAAATAGCGAACGTTCGTCCGTCCGTTTGTTTTAACGAGCGATGTTCACCCGTTAACCGCAGACAGCGAACGTTCGTTCGTTAGCCTGTTCGTTAGCTTTTCCTTTTCCAGGGTTTTTCTGCGATTATTTTCGATCGTGATTTCTGCCCTGATCTTCATTTTAGTTTATATTTTCACTCGTTTATTGGAGTCAGGCGATTCTAGCGCCTAGATATTCGTCTCGAAGCTCTCTTTCTGTTTAACCAACTCGAACAAGATTTTTGTAATGTAAAATTTGACTTTAGTCCAGATTAGTAAACAGATCTTGTTTCTTTTGCAGTTTGAGTTTCGTTGCTTCGTTTGATTTGATTCTTTTTGCAAACCGGAGTTCATCAGTCAAACTTTCTGGTTGGATCTCTTATTTGAGTTTTACCCGTGCTTCTAGTTGAGTGCTTATTGTATGCTTGTTTGTTTGTGATAGAGTACCCGGAGTGCGAACCGTGCTACTACGAGTCTCTAGGTTTCGCGGATCATTAGCAAGGCAAGTAACACTTTGATCATACCTCTTTACTCCCCAATTTTATTGCATTAGATCAATCCTCAAACAATTGCATGGTTAGGATCTGATTAACATGTGGGTTTTGGGAAGTAGATGATGAGGTAGTACCTATTGTCCTGTTTATTACCAAACCTTTGGGAGTTACTTCTACGTTATGCTTATATTGCTATGCTATGCTCGGAGACGTGGTTTGGGTGAGTGTATTCCATGACAGATGCGAGTATTGTTGCTTAATGGTTAACTTAAGGTGGCTTCTTAAATACACATCTGGGTGGATTGCTTGAGGCACCCTGGAGTACCCAGTGGTTGTCAGGGCACCTGGAGAATCCAGTGTTGTCCAAGGATATCCCGGAGTACCCGTGTGATCATCCTACGGTCCGCCACCGAGGCTCAAAGGGATAACGAGATTATTCATGCTAGAAACTTTCGTGTGCAGCCACAAGCCAATATGGGCTCTGGCATAGTTGAGTAAGTTACGTGAAGATCTTGAAGAGGTAAACTAGCAGATGTAGTGGGGTGTAGGTGGTACTGTCTATCCAGAGTAGAGAGTTAATCCTTCAGAAAGACTGTGTCTCGAATCTCCGACCATGGATGTATTCGAGTCTTGTGGGGAAAAGTGCGCAAACCTCTGGAGAGTGTACAAACTAATCATGGTTAGCCGTGTCCCCGGTTATGGACATCTTGAGTATCTGGTTCTTGGATTATCATGTTGATCTCATCACTCTAAATTAATTTGATTGGGTTTAATGATGATGTTTAATTGGGATTGAGTTGGAGGAACCTTCTCAATGTTTAACAACCACCATGATAGTTAAATAAAATTTATTCCTTTGTTGTAGGGAAAAAATGGCTTTATGCAAAACTATAACCATAGAGCTTTCCACCAGCCATATATGCATGTAGTGATAACAATTATTCTGTTCAATACTCTATGTGTTACATTGCCAGCATATTCCATGTGCTGACCCATTTCGGGCTGCAACGTTTCATGTTGCAGACTTTTCAGACGACGAGTAAGGTGCCATAGGTCGTTGTCTTTCACTCAGCTATGCCGTTGGAGTTGATGGACTCATTTTATCTTCCAAGCCTTCTGCTGTTATCGTTTTTAGATGGCCTTAAGCCATATTATTGTAATAAGTTCTCTTTTGAGACATTCGATGTAATAAGTGTGTGATTGCTACTCTGTTATAAATCCTCAAGTACTGTGTGTGTCAGCATTACCGATCCAGGGATGACACTGATGCACAGAGATCAGACTGTTTGAGGTCTGGTCACTACAATTACTATACGATGTGTCTATTAAAGTGGTTGGCATGCCATAAATCACAAACATGTCGTCGATGGAAACATGATGGCATGATATAATTCATGGATAGAATGATATAATTCAAAATATGATGACTATGTAAACAGGATGAGATGATATAACTATATTATGACTTTAGAAAATGGGTTGGCATGCCATAGTTCAGATACATGCTGTCTATATAAACATCATGGCATGATATAATTCAAATATATGATTTATATACTAAGGAAGTGAGCAGAGGGCAATCACATATATGATGTGTCAACTAAGGAGATGGCATTCAATATTGTGTATATGATGTAGAAACTAAGCATTGCAATACAACATATGCATGATATGAGTAATATAACCCTACTAAGTTTGAGCATACACCTCAGGGGGATAATAGGACTGGTCATCTGCCTCTGAATCCTCCTCTGAAGATCTATCCGTAACCAGCAAGAAATCTGCTTCAGCAGGTAGCATTGTCTGCTCTGAAGACCTTGTTTTCACTCTAGATTTCTCCATCACCAATTCAAATGGTCGATGCACATGAAGAGCAGTTGAATATACAAACATTGTCGACAAAAGCAATGAGAAATACAAAAAAAGGACGGCATGATATAATTCACATATATGGCGCTTGGCTAAACAACATGGCATTGCATAATTCACATATATAATGCCTTGCAACAAGATAGCTTTGCATAATTCACATATATAATGTCTTGCAACAAGATGGCATTGCATAACTCACATGTATGGTAATTAGACACTAAACAGGTGGAATTCAGACAAAGCATGTCTAAACTAAGCAAATGACATAGCAACGCAAGATACCATGTGCACGATATGAGCACATAACCCTGC
>NC_041381.1:187120004-187122603 GCF_002162155.2 Triticum dicoccoides
TACTGGTCATCTGTCTCTGAATCCTCCTCTGAGGAGCTATCTGTAACTAGCAAGACACACACTTTGTCAGATAGTATTGTCTGCTCTGAAGACCTTGTTTCCACTCCAGATTTTTCCATGACCGTGTCGAATGGCTGATGCATAGGGAGAGTAATTACAAATTTAACACGTAATAAAAAAATGATGGCATGATATAATTCACATATAAGATGACTGGCTAACCAGGGTGCCATTGCAAAATTCACATATATGATGCCTGGCTAAACAAGATGGCATTGCATGATTCACATATACGATAAAGAAACTAAACATATGACATTGACACAAAGCATGTCTAAATTAAGCAGATGACATCTTTGATGTATACAGTAAGCAATGCAAGGCACCATATGCATGATATTACCAACATCAGCATGCCAAGTTAGAGCGAATACCTCATGGGGTAAATAGGAGTGGTCTTCTCCTTCTGAACCCCCCTCAGAACAGTTATCTTCCTCTTGATTATGATCTGAAATGGGTGGGGGGTGCCTTTGCGCCCACCATGGAGTGACGTCTGCATGAGATTTTATTGGCACGCAAGGCTCGTCTCTTTTGCTCTACTTGTTCAGTTCCATTGTGTACAATAACTGACATGCATAGGAATAAAACATAGTGAGATTATGTAAGGAGTGCATGCACAAATCCAGAGTGATGGTAGCAAACTGTGTATAGACCCAATACCAATGATAGCAGGCAGATAATAGCTTTAGTTAAAAAATACAGATAATGACTCCTTTAATGTATGTTTGCACCCAACATGAAACTCATAGTAGACACCCGAGATTAACTAGATAGTAGACATATAGTACTAATTGCTGCCCCAATATGTACCCCACAAACATTTAGAAACTCAAGTTTCAGCATTAGTGTGGACCTGACTCGGAGTCTAATAGGTGAACTCGATGATAAAGTAGCATGTCATCATATTAACCGATGCATAACGTAAGCAGACACGGAAGAGTGCGACCTCTCTTGTGGACCCGTGTAGTCCTCAAGGTCATCTGCTTAGTTGATGATGGTAATGTTGTTGTCGTGGCTGCCAGCGGCGGGGAAGAAGATCTGAGGAGGGGAAAGACAGTCTGGAGAGCGGATCCCTACCGTGGTGAACCCTTCCGTCGTTGGAGTAGCTGAGCTAGGGTGGAACACATCACCGCAGGAGGAGGACAAACTGCACAAGGTTTTCTTTGACATATATCTATAATAGAAGTAATTATGTAAGGGCTTGTTTGAATTTGAGGATTCTAACAATGCAGGGATAGGAAATAGCCAGGAATAGGATAGGAATGCACGTGCAAAACAGAGAATTTAAAAACACATGATTTCTGCCAATCTGGGTGTTTGATGCACAAGAATTGGAAGATCACAGGATGCAAAGAAGCATGGTGAGATTAAGTCAAACCACAAGAAAATGTACGGTTATAATGCTATAATGCTACTATCTCTTAGTCTTGTGCTTCATTAATAGGAATTTGAAAAGGAGGACAAGTGGAAATTAAAATTCCTATGGTTTTTCTTTCAAGGATACACTAAAGGAACAAATCCTACAGTTTCCTTTGCTCCATTCCTTTACACCAAATTCATGAAAAGTAGTACCATAGGAAACTTTCCAATTCCTATGTTTTTCATTCACTTTTCCTTTCAAGCACTGGCGATTCTAGTAGGCAGGCTTGAGCAAGGAAAATCCTACACTAAAAAAATGTTTTTGTGCTACTTCTATTACTTTGGACCCAGGCCACTGCCCTACTAGCTCAACTCCCAGGCCCATCGACAAATGCACAACTCAAACACGCAGAGATAAATAATGATGGCATTCAAGAGAGTCCATCACGGATAGCTAAGTTGCCTAGTACCTCACTGCTTGTCATATAGTAGGTAAAATAATCATATTTCATGCTACTACGTGTGCTTAGTGGACAATATATATAACATGTAGAGTAAAAAAGAGATGCAACAAGTGTACAACCTCTTTGGCGAAGCCATGTCAATCTCAGCGTGATTGGGTTGGCCGGTGAGGATGCTCCGGCTGACTTGGCTGTCGGAGGAGGGGAAGAAGATCTTAGGCGTCTAGAGATGGAGCCCGAGGTATTGCTCCGTTGTGATGGAGGGTTTCGTCGTTGGAGCAGCTCCGGTGAGTTGTACGATGCCGAGGCTGAAGCAGGACAAGAGAGACAATGTTAACCTGAGTGGAATTCTAATAGCATCTCCAATAGATGACGTAAAATACATAACCACAAAGTGCTAGATGTAAAATACATCAGCCGCTCATCTCTGAACTGAACTGTCGAAACTGAATTTAACTGTAGAAACTGAACTTAACTGTCAAAACTGAATTTTGCTGTCGAAACTGAATTTTACTGCCGAAACTAAACGCCCTAGAGGTGAGGCTACACGTCAGTCGACTGACTTTTTCATCTCTGGTCAGTCGATTTTGCAGCCGTTGGATACAAAATCAAGGGCTCGCGGTTCATCTTCAACCTCCACTCCCCGAGCCGCCAGCCACCACCAGTCGAACAGCCACCCCCCCCCCCGCCGCCCACGGCCGGCTGTGCGCCGCCCCTCC
>NC_041381.1:187122998-187185879 GCF_002162155.2 Triticum dicoccoides
AATTGACTGACCCAAAAGTCGATTCAGTTGACTGAAGTGTAGCTAAATCGGAGCAACATCACAAGCAAGAGCAAGAGTGAGAGCAGCAGCACGAGCAAGAGCAAGAGCAATAGCAAGAGCAGACCAGGCAGGGGACCGAGAGCAAGAGCAGAGCAGCAACGCGAGAAAGAGCTAAACCAATAGCATCTCCTACTGATGTGGACGTCGCCGCCAAGGGAGCGATGCCATGGAGGAAATGGCCGGCAACGCTGCCGTGGATGGAGGCGTGCCGTGTCGGCTCGGGACCGAGCACCGGCAACACCGTGAGATCGAATCAAGAAAAAATGCAGTGATTAGTGTACAACCTCTTTGGTGGCGCCGATTAGGCCACAACTTCATCCGAGGAAACGGTGATGATGCTGCTCTTCCAGTGGCGCAGGTGAAGACGGCGGTGTGGGAATGGAGGTGGCGCGAAAGACGAGGGGAACGTCGGGGCAGCTGCTTGGAGGTGGAGGACGGGGTGGCTGAACCGGTGGGACGACGAGATTGACGATGGATCCTCATCCGGTACGGTGGATGAGGGACGTCAAGGTGTTGCTGTGGACGATGTCGCCGGGGAAGAGGCTCTGGCTGGGTGGCGGACGGAGGAGGGTGTGGGGCTTAGCGGGTTTTCACGGCCTCGGTGTACGAATGGGTGGGCGGATGGGATGGTAATGGTGAACCATGGTTAGGGACGCGCTTGTCTGAAATGTGGGGTAAGTTACGAAAGTACCCCCACCAATTTGAGGCGGTTCTTTTGGTTCAGGGGTATCACGGGCATTTCATGTGTCGGGATTTCACAGGAGATGGGAGTTTTCGCTCGCGTTGTAATTTTGGAATAGCAAGGCACGGGTTGAGATGGAGGGAGTTGTCTGAGCACAACGAGACAAAGATATATCTTAAATATTTTGGGGTAACAAGGCACGGGATGAAGAGGCGGGAGTTTCGTAGCATGATAGACAGAGACACTAGCTTGAAATTTCGGCATAACAAGGCGCGGCTTGAAATTTCGGGAGAACAAGCCTAATGTGTACCCAAAAAAAGACAATTCACACCTCATCACTAGAGAGAGCCATGTCCCGTTTTACTATATTACTAGAAATGCATTCAAATACAACAAAAAAACTAAAAAAATCGGGACAACAAACATAACGTGTACAGTACCAAAACAATTTGCACTTCCCTCAACAATAAAAACAATGTGTGTTTCCTGTTTGAATGGGATTGTACTCGGGTTAGTTACACAACCATCTAAATATTATCTTCACAACACATGACATGAATATAGGAGAAGTAAATTCCTATATAAATACGAACTACATGCACATACGATCTCAAATTCAAATATATGTATCAATTTTGTGTTGAATTCAAATCATAGTACATGTATGCTCTAGCTAGATGTTCAGAATCTAAACCATGTATGATATACTACGTACAATGTGTTTAACACGCACAACACACACACAAACACCATTTAGACTAGTAAGGTACATGTGCATTGCACGCATGGGATTTGGCAACCAAATTATGAATAAATACCGCATTATAGCATGTAAGCTTTGAGTCATATATGCATGATGTAGATGTTCATTTAATTCTTATAGTTCATTTAATTCAAAATAATCTAGTTTTTATAAGAAAGCTAATCTATTTTAAGATCCATGGAATTGTGCATTGTAAGGCATAAAGGAAAAACAAATAATGGCAAATCATGTAGAAAAACATTTGGGCAATTCTAATACGGAAGATTCTAGAACAAAGAAGAAGTGTGTGTGTTTTGAGGTTTGTGCATTATGCTTAAGTTCAACCATGGAGTCTTCTAGATTGTACATGTGGCAAAATCTGGTGGAATCTAGATGATATCCAACGGCCAGTAGTGCTCAAATTTTCCATCTCTGCACCATCGGATTGGCCTCATCCAACGACCATCTTTCAAAGTTAAAGTTATCCGCACACTATATAAAAAATATATAATATAATATATATAGGGGTATAGATATAGATATGTGATGCGAAAGCCACCCATCATCTCCAATTAGAATAGTGTGTCCATGCACGGATGCAATGTGGCCAAATGATGTCTGTCATCGGTATCTCAAATTCAAATCAGTCTGACCTTGTTCAATATGTATACATTACAACATGCTCGTTTCCAAACCACACCAGGCAGATCTCCCTTATATTCATGCATGCATGGGTTTCAAACATCATGATCTCTTATTTAAATATTTGAATTCAACTTTACATTGATTATGACCTCACCTAGTCTTTTTTACACCCACACAGTCGTCTTCTCTTTATAATTGTACCACTAACTTTCTCTCGTGCATGCATGCACACACACTATCAGTCAGAATTATCCATTGCACACATGCAATCTTATCCTTCAGGTCGGTCTCCCATGAAGGCACACACACACACACATCCCCCTCTCCATCATATTAGGCATTCTTTATCTCTCACGTGCATGCGCAACAATCGATGTTCCTCTATGTGTTTGTGTATATAGCTAGGCCTTTCATAGTTTTCCACACAAACCGATCAATCTATATATCTAGTGAGGTCTCACCCTCTTTCCCACGTCCACAGTGATCAATCTATACCTCTCTACATAGTATTACATATATAGCTAATACACCCACATTAATTATATATCCAATGTCCCCCTCTCATCATCCATGCCTTCAGCTTCATCTCCCAGACGTGCGCACAATGGCGAAGACAGGGGGAGAAAGGGCCCTGCCCCCCTAACATCACTATATATCGAGACTAATATGAATGTGATCATTAGACAGTTGCTGGTAAACATGGTTTAAGTTGATGAATTGGCCCTCCTCGTAAAGGATTACCAATGCTTGGCCCCCTAGCTCATTTATTTTTCATGGCTCCGCCACTGTGCGCAACATCGCACGTTCTCGCCCCCCCTCTCTAAATATCGATCTCGCACTTGTGCACTCATTCATAGTCTCCCTCCACTCGGCCCCTCGCACCATCTGCTAGCCCGATTTTGCCACATGTACAATCTAGCTGACTCCATGGTTGAACTTAAGCATAATGCACAAACCTCAAAACAATAGTTTCTCATTTGTTCTAGAATCTTCCATATCATAACTGCCCAAACTTTTTTTCTAGTTAAATTGCCATTATTTGTTTTTACTTTATGCTTTACAACACACAATTCCATGAATCATAAAATAGATTAAAGACTTCTTTGATTCAAAGGATTCTCAAAGGAATTTTGGAGGATTCTAATCCTTAGGAATTTTTGCTATTTTGGTTGTTTGATTCGTAGGATTGTAAACCATAGGAATTTTTCTATATGATTCATTTGCACTAGATTTCATAGGAAACATCCTATCCACTCAAACCTCTCTGAAAGAATTCTGCTTTTTTTTCTATGCACAATCAAACACTCGTACAATCTTGTAGGATTCAAGACAACATTCCACTCTAATCCCATGTTTTTCCTATTCCTGCGTTTTGGAAATCCTACGAATCAAAGAGGCCCTAGCTTTTTTATAAAAACTAATTGATTTTGAATGAGATGAATTATAAGAATTAAACGAAGGTCTACATCAGGCATATATGACTTAGAGCTTACATGATATAGTGTGTTATTTATTCATAATTTGGTTGCAAAATCTGATGCGTGCAATGCACGTGTACCTTACTAGTACTTCGAGTATGTGCAAAACACGTAAATTAGAATTCCAATGGCATGCTACACAGTGTCCCTCTTACAGTTCATGAAGCCACGTGGCACATGTGGAGGCGTTGTCGCGACCTCCTTGTGTGGATTGATCACAGTGACGTGTTGCTGGTTCTAGAAGAATGTACTCGTCCTCCCTGAGCCACACTGGCGGTACATGCAGCGAAGATGTGCATGCACGCCACGCACGCACTCATTCCCTCGCACGCACAAGCGGGTACACTGGCGTACGCTATTTTGTACCAAGATCCACCCCATGTGATAATTTGACGCGTGTAAAGTCCTTCACTTCATTGATGGTTAATTAATACAACGCATGCAAATTGAGTGGACGTGAGAGCGGAAGAAAGACATTACTACTCCATTGCGCGCATGCGAGTAGTTAAATCATGGGTTGCTAGTAGTACTTCCATTGGTCTCCTTTGTATTTTGTGCCAATTTTTGATAGTAACATAATATTTATGCATTTGAGAAGTGTTGTCTACTTGAAATTTATGTTCCACTAAACTCATCGGGAGCTGTTCCGGGCCTCGAAACCAAAACCATCAATTAATCTTTACCTTGTTCCCATCACATTCGAAAGTACTAGTGCTAAAATTAAGTGCAAGCCTGCTCACACCTACTAGTACGTACCAAACCTGAACGCGTTCTCACTATGCATGTATTAGTACTAGTGCTAGTACTTAGGTTATAAAAAGGGGAACTACCTAACAGAAAATTAATCTACCTTTCTTCCTCATAAGTGCTTCTTCTTCGTCCGTCCTTGCCATGGCCGGTGCGCAGAGCTCTAGGTCGAGAACTACTCATAACAAGGGAGCGGCAACCAAGGCTGTGGAAAAAAAGAGATGGCTCGCCACCACGCAGAGACCTCAAAAGATCTCTCACGGGTAGGCGATGGCTCCTAGGAGCGCCCTAGCCGCGGAGGTGAACATGCCGAGCTGGCGGTGCTGGAATCATTATCCCTCGACGGCATGCCCGATCAGCTCAATAAGCACCTCAATAAGCAGAAGGAGTTCATCCACGGCTTGGTGGAGCTGCTGAAGGAGAGCCTCGATGACATGCCCACTGATCTCAATAAGCATGGGGAGTTGACCGCCAGCTTGGTGTGCTACAGAAGAAGAGCATTGCCTCAGAGAAGAAGACGACTGGCAAAATCCTCCAACTTCAGGAGGACAAGGCGAAGCTCTGCCACGAGCTCGACCTGCTGAAGGAGAAGAATGCTGGCTGGAAGAAGCTGCATGAGAATAGTAAGTTCCTCAATGAAGATGCTGCAGGCCCTCATCATGGAACAGAAGGAGGAGTTGGCGAAGCTCCGCATCGAGTACCCGACTGCTATAAAGGTACATAATGCGGTCGTGGAACAGATGATGAAGGCTCGCGTCGAGAAATCTCGCATCATGGACAAAATGAAGAAGATGGCGGAGGAGACGTGCAAGGATATGGAGGTCGTGGAGGTGATGAAGAAGCAGTTACGACTCCGCGGCGAATTAGATCATTTGGGGTGATAATCTTCCTTCTTCTTTTGCTCCTGTGTTTCTTCTTTTGCTTCGGGTGTTTCGTAGCACGTGTCACATTCTCTACGAGGCATGAATAGAACAGTGCTAACAATGAGATGACTAGCAAATTAGATCATTTTTTATCGCCATATGGCACTGGGCTGCCGTGTTTCGTGCTCCTCTGTCATAGTACTACTCCAGTGGAAAACTTGAGTATACCGCACGGTTCTTTGCTCCTCCTCAGGTCGTCGGCACATTTATACGAGCAGTGAAATCACAAGGCCCCGCCTTCCAGCAGTAATGAGACACCAAATCACAAAGGCCCTCGCCTCTCGTGAAAACGACCAAGCTAGACTGCCCCGCCCTCTAGCCTTTTAAAAAAATGTATACTTTTGTACAGTAGTAGTATCGATGGATTGCGCCATGGAGCAAAACTAACAAGATGAAATTAAATAAAAAAGGTGGTACATATAGAGAGCGCTCGTTGCCAAATTATGCATATAGTACTATTAAAGAAATAAAGAAATTAGCATACCTTTTTAATTCTTGGGTTCTTATTATTTATGCCACTAGTTGTGTATCACTACTCAGTTTTGCAATTAGAAGTTATAGCTACTCAAAAATGCCATCGATCCGTGAGATGCCTGCTCAAAAATGCAATTAGATATCTAAAAAATGCCATCGTTAAGTTAGATGTTTGGTCAAAAATGCCATTAGACATTGTTATTTTCACGTCAAACCCGTTGACCATGTTACATGACAAAAATAAGCCGATTCTCATAATGATAAGTGTGGCCCCGCTTATCAGGAGTAACCAGGCGAAGAATTTTATAGGAAAATAAGAACGTTGTTTGGATCAAGTAGGCCCCACACTTTATTTTACTGTAGTGAGATAGAGGGAGAGCTGGCATGTTGGTCCATCGGTATTTATGTCATTATAACATGGAAAAATAGATTTGAGTCACAATAATGGTGTCTAGCACAACACACCCCTCAAATAAAACTAAGCACCCTGGAATTCTTTGACAAAACTAAGCACCCTGAAATTCTTTGACAATTAAACTGCTGGCTATATGATGTTGGCCATCTATATTGTATGTATATAATGTGAAGAAACGAGTGGTAGTACTATACCAACTAAAAGATGAAATGTAAGAAATATAACGAGAAGAAACATAACATAGTTCTACTGGGGGCTCAGCACAACACACCCCTCAAATTAAACTAAGCAACTAATCCGGTAGACACTGCATTAGAACCACCATGAGCAATGGCACTGCCACCTTACTCGGAGTCCTCGTCCACGTCCTCAACTTCGCCCTCGTCCCTCTTCCTCTTGATCGATACTTCTTTGCTTCAACCGCACACTTGGCTCTTGCTCTTCATCCAACCCTTGTAGATATTGAAACAAAGGTAGCCATCCATTGCAGCATAGTGGATGTGGTCTATATCTAGTACATTCTAATGCCATGCATGACGATGAAACATGTGCGGAGGTTTCTCCATTTTTCCGTACGAAGGATGAACCATGGCTCCTGCTAGGGTCAGCATTGAAGGCTGATGCTATGTCCTGAGCTTGCGTTGGTTTTCCTTGAAGAGGAAAGGGTGATGCAGCAAAGTAGCGTAAGTATTTCCCTCAGTTTTTGAGAACCAAGGTATCAATCCAGTAGGAGGCTCCTCAAAAGTCCCACACACCTACACAAACAAACAAGAACCTCGCAACCAACGCAACAAAGGGGTTGTCAATCCCTTCACGACCACTTGCGAAAGTGAGATCTGATAGACATAATATGATAAGATAAATATTTTTGGTATTTTTATGATATAGATTGGAAAAGTAAGATGCAAATAAAAGTAGATTGAAAGCTTATATGATAAATAATAGATCCGGGGCCATAGGTTTCACTAGTGGCTTCTCTCAAGATAGCATAAGTATTACGGTGGGTGGACAAATTACTGTCGAGCAATTGATAGAAAAGCGAATAATTATGAGATTATCTAGGCATGATCATGTATATAGGCATCACGTCCATGACAAGTAGACCGACTCCTACCTGCATCTACTACTATTACTCCACACATCGACCGGTATCTAGCATGCATCTAGAGTATTAAGTTCATAAGAACAGAGTAACGCATTAAGAAAGATGACATGATGTAGAGGGATAGACTCATGCAATATGATATAAACCCCATATTTTTATCCTCGATGGCAACAATACAATACGTGCCTTGCTACCCCTGCTATCACTGGGAAAGGACACCGCAAGATTGAACCCAAAGCTAAGCACTTCTCCCATTGCAAGAAAGATCAATCTAGTAGGCCAAACCAAACTGATAATTCGAAGAGACTTGCAAAGATAACTTAACCACACATAAAAGAATTCAGAGGAGATTCAAATATTTCTCATAGATAAACTTGATCATAAGCCCACAATTCATCGGATCTCGACAAACACACCACAAAAAGAGTTACATCGAATAGATCTCCAAGAAGATCGAGCAGAACTTTGTATTGAGATCCAATGAGAGAGAAGAAGCCATCTAGCTAATAACTATGGACCCAAAGGTCTGTGGTAAACTACTCACAACTCATCGGAAGGGCCTTGGAGATGATGTAGAGGCCCTCCGTGGTCGATTCCCCCTCCGATGGAGCGCCGGCGAAGGCTCCAAGATGGGATCTCGCGGATACAAAAGGTTATGGCGGTGGAAATAGTTTTTCGTGGTGCTCCTCGATGGTTTCAGGGTACGTGGGTATATATAGGAGGAAGAAGTAGGTCGGTGGACGCTCGAGGGGCCCACAAGGGTGGGGGGCGCGCCCACCTGTAGGGGGCATGCCGTGCACCCTCGTGGCTGCCTCCTCTGTTGCTTGACATCCACTCCAATTCCCCTGGATCACGTTTGTTCCAAAAAGATCGCTCCTGACGGTTTCATTCCGTTTGGACTCCGTTTGATATTCCTTTTCTTTGAAACACTGAAATAGGCAAAAAAACAACAATTTGGGCTGGGCCTCCGGTCAGTAGGTTAGTCCCAAAAATGATATAAAAGTGTAAACTAAAGCCCATAAACATCCAAAATGGGTAATATAATAGCATGGAACAATCAAAAATTATAGATACGTTGGAGACATATGAAGCATCCCCAAGCTTAATTCCTGCTCGTCCTGGAGTAGGTAAATGATAAAAACAGAATTTTTGATGTGGAATGCTACCTAGCATAATTCTCAATGTAATTTTCTTTATTGTGGCATGAATGTTCAGATCCAAATGATTCAAAATAAAATTTCATATTGACATAAGAAATAATAATACTTCAAGCATACTAATCAAGCAATCATGTCTTCTCAAAATAACATGGCTAAAGAAAGTTATCCCTACAAAATCATATAGTCTGGCTGTTGCTCTATCTTCATCACACAAAGTATTTAATCATGCACAACCCCGATGACAAGCCCAACAATTGTTTCATACTTTAGTAATCTCAAACTTTTTCAACTTTCACGCAATAGATGAGCGTGAGCCATGGACATAGCACTATATGTGGAATAGAATGGTGGTTGTGGAGAAGACAAAAAGGGAGAAGATAGTCTCACGTCAACTAGGCGTATCAACGGGCTATGGAAATGCCCATTAATAGATATCAATGTGAATGAGTAGGGATTGCCATGCAACGGATGCACTAGAGCTATAAATGTATGAAAGCTCAACAAAAGAAACTAAGTGGGGTGCATCCAACTCGCTTGCTCATGAAGACCTAGGGCATTTTGAGGAAGCCCATCATTGGAATATACAAGCCAAGTTCTATTATCAAAAATTGCCACTAGTATATGAAAGTGACAACATAGGAGACTCTCTATCATGAAGATCATGGTGCTACTTTGAAGCACACGTGTGGTAAAAAGGATAGTAGCATTGTCCCTTCTCTCTTTTTCTCTCATTTTTTTATTTGGCCTTTCTCCTTTTTTTGGCATCTTTTTTTTATTTGGTGGGCATTTTGTCCTTTTTTATAAAGTCCGAAGTCTCATCCCGACTTGTGGGGGAATCATAGTCTCCATCATCCTTTCCTCACTCGGGCAATGCTCTAATAATGAAGATCATCACACTTTTATTTACATGCAACTCAAGATTACAACTCAAGACTTAGAACAAGATATGACTCTATATGAACGCCTCTGGCGGTGTACCGGGATATTCAATGAATTAAAAGTGACATGTATGAAAAATTATGAAGGTGGCCTTGCCACAAATATGATGTTAACTACATGATCATGCAAAGAGCAATATGACAATGATGATGCGTGTCATATAAACGGAACGGTGAAAAGTTGCATGGCAATATATCTCGGAATGGCTATGGAAATGCCATAATAGGTAGGTATGGTGGCTGTTTTGAGGAAGGTATATGGTGGGTGTATGGTACCGGCGAATGTTGCGCGGCACTAGAGAGGCTAGCAATGGTGGAAGGGTGAGAGTGCGTATAATCCATGGACTCAACATTAGTCATAAAGAACTCATATACTTATTGCAAAAATCTATAAGCCATTGAAAACAAAGTACTATGCGCATGCTCCTAGGGGGATAGATTGGTAGGAAAAGACCATCGCTCGTCCCTGACCTCCACTCATAAGGAAGACAATCAATAAATAAAATTGTGCTCCAACTTCATCACAAAGCGGTTCACCATACGTGCATGCTACGGGAATCACAAAATTCAACACATGTATTCTTTAAATTCATAATCACCCAACTAGCATGACTCTAATATCACCACCTCTATATCTCAAAACAATTATCAAGTATCAAATTGATCATAGCATCCAATTCGCTTTCTATGATAGTTTTCATTATACCCAACTTGGATGCCCATCATTCTAGGACCAATTTTATAATCATAGAAAATACCATGCTGTTCTAAAAGACTCTCAAAATAATATAAGTGAAGCATGAGAGATCAACAATTTCTACAAAATTAAGCCACCACCGTGCTCTAAAAGATATAAGTGAAGCACTAGAGCAAAACTATCTAGCTCAAAAGATATAAGTGAAGCACATATCGTATTCTAATAAATTCTAATCAAGTGGGCTTATCCCAAAAGGTGTGTACAGAAAGGATGATTGTGGTAATCTAAAAAGCAAAGATTAATATCTACAAGACGCTCCAAGCAAAACACATATCATGTGGTGAATAAAAATATAGCTCCAAGTAAAGTTACCGATAGACGAAGACGAAAGAGGGGTGTCGGGGGTTGGGTGCGACATATGCCAAAGGATGGCTTATCATGGTGGGAGCGAGTAGAACGTCGTCGGTGCCTGGAAGCGGGAGAAGGCGTAGATACATACACTGTCGGACTTTACACAGGTTGGGGGCTCTCCATGGAGATAATACCCCTACTCCTGCTCTGCGGGGTCTCCACATGATCACTAAGGCACTAGTGATACAAGGTGCTCCTTGAGCTGTGTCTAGAGGTAGGGGAAGGCAAGGCTAGCTCCTCCCTGCCCTAGGAAACTGGTTAGTTCTATCAGAGTTGGAACCCTTTGCATGGTTGACCTGGGGGGCTTATATAGGCCTACCCCCCAGGGGTACAATGGTAATTGGGCCGGCTGCTGGGGCCCGTCTGTCAGTGTCTCTAGCCTACGGCTTCTCCGCTGACTACTGGGGACCGCTGCCTGGTGGGCCCCGCTGGCTGGTTGGTGGCTGCTTACTGTAGCCGTGCCGTCTATGACAAGGGCTTGGTCTTCTTACCGTGGCTACAGTCCCGCCAGCTGACGGGAGGTTACTGTAGCCATGCTTGGTCTCATAAGGTTAATGGCGCGCTTGCCTTGAGACGAGGGACGGCCGCCTGCTGGAGGCCGGCCCCTCCCGTGCCCGACTGGCCAGGCGTACGCCGTCTTCTGGTGTGTCGCTGCCTGGTAGGGCCTGTGGCTGGCAGGCCGTACCGACAGGCCGTCGTGGGGAAAAGGGTTCCGCCTGCTTGGAGCGACGTCAGGGGAGACATGGCACAGTGCCCCGCCATGTGGAGATCTCCGCCTGTACGGAGCACTGTAGCCATGCCTGTCCCATGCATCAGGGCGACATGCTTTACTGTAGCCATGTTCCTGCTCGTACTCTTGATGGGGGGCTCGTCCGCACCCAAGCCGCGAGGTGGCCGCCTGCCCGATGCCGCCCTCTTTGGAGGCCGGCTGGCAGGAGCCTGCCACTCGAAGCGCCGTAGGCTTGGGTTGGCCGCCCTCTGGCAGCCGGTCATTGAGCCAGATGGCTCCCAGAGGGCGGAGCTTCAACTTGGGGTCCAGCTAGGCGGAGCTGGCCCAAAGTCTTGATAAATTCAAGGACTCTGGTGAGCCTACCAGTGGCCCATTACTCCGACAGTAGTCCCCGAAGCCGGTGAGGCGTTGCGGTCGAGGGGCTACGAAGTCTCAGCGGCTTCCCCCCTCAGCGGGCTCCGGGAGGACGTCGGTCCGTCTTGCGGCGAGCCGACTGCTGACGCCGGCCTCTTCCAGGCGGAGCTTGCGTGGTTGGTTTTGAACTTCAAGGCGGGAAACAGGTGGTGTGCCTGCTAAGCTTCCCGGGCCGCCACCCGCCACAGACGCGCCACGCGGCGCACGTCAGCCTGGTCAGCCTGCCACCCCACGCCCCCAACGGACGTGACAATGGGCTGGGCCCGCCAGTACCGTGCCTCGGCAACCGGGTGGATCCGCTGCGCCGAAGGGGACGGTTGCCATTCCCATGACCGTTTACGGTGTTGTGAATGCGTGCAATAAATGGGGGTCGTGGGCGCAATTAATCCCATGACCCACGTCCTGCCCCCTCGGCTTCGTAGCCCGAGGGCTATAAGTAGGGAGATGGGAGGGGTGTGGCAAAGCTCTCGCGGCCCCTCCCACTCTTCTGCTTCCTCTGCTTACTCCTCCACCGCCGTTGCTGCTGTTCTGCGCTACCGCGGTGCTGCCGCCGTCGGCCCCCGCCGACGCACTTCTCCTCCTCACGCAGCCATTCAGAAGCCATGGCGCGCGAGAAGGGCGGCGACTGGGACGGATCGACCGTGATCAAGGATCACATCTCCTTCCTACGCGACACGCGTCGGATGCCCAGCGCGGCCTTCATCAAGGCGCGGGTGTCGCCAGAGGAAGAGATCTCGCCGACGCCGTGGGGAAACGAGCGGGTCGTCTTCCGCTCGCACTTCCTCCGCGGCTTCGACCGCCTGGTGAGCGGCTTCTTCTGCTCTTTCCTCGACTTCTACCATCTTCAGCCTCACCACCTCACGCCCAACGCCATGACTCTACTCTCCTCCTTCGTCACGGCGTGCGAGGGCTACATCGGCGCCCTCCCCACACTCGAGATGTGGGGAGCGTTCTTCTATGGGAAGCTCGGCACCTCCGCCAGGGAGACGGCGGCCGAGTGCAGGGGCTTCGTCGCCGTGCGCCGACCGGCGAAGAGGAATGCCTTCCCCGTCATCAAGCTGGCGCAGCCGGTGAAGATGTGGCAGCAGTCCTACTTCTACGTCGAGAACGTAAATCCAGCTACCGAATTCCTCAACCTGCCGGCCTATGAGGCCGCCCCCCCCACCGGGACTCGGCCCACCTGGGGATACAAACCGAAGCCGGTGACGGCGGACGCGGCGGCCGCCATCGGCCGACTCCGAGTGCTCCAGGAGTCGGAGGGCCTTGTTGCCTCCGACCTCCTCGTCGCCTTCGTCGAGCGCCGGGTCCTCCCGCTCTAGAGCCGCCCTCATCCGATCTTCCGGATGGGCGGACCCCGTGATCCGTGCCGACTGTGCACGAAAGGGATGCCGCCTGCCGAGGTTGCGCGGATGGTAAATGAGATCTCCGACCTCAAGGTGTCATAGGAAGAGTGGCGGTACGGGAAGCGGCTGTACTCCCGCCACAACCCGCCGCATGCTGTAAGTTTCTTCATTTTGTCCTTTGATCTGTTTTCTTCAGCTTCGTTTCTTGTCGTGATGTAGCTCTTTCTTGGTTGCAGATTTACATGTCCACGACAACGGCCGCCCTCCTGGGGCCGGGCGATGACCTCTAGCCGAACAGGGCGGTGAGCGACCTGGACGACCCTGACTTGGGGGCGGCCGCCCTGGCGGACGATGCAACAGGCGGTGGCGGCAAAGCAGACGGCGGCGGTGGAGCAGGCGGCTCCGAGGAAGGCGGCGGCGTGGGGACTTGGCCCGACGACGACGAAGATGAAGACGAACCGTGCCTCGCCCGGAGCTCCGCCACTACCGGCACCGACCCCTCTTTCGGGCCGCCCGCCCGCGGAAGCAAGCGCAAGCGGACGTAGGGCACTGTCTTGTTCGGCAGCGCCCCGAAGAAGCCCAAGAACCCGGCCGCGGCGACCAGGCAGAAAGAAGCCGCGACCAAGGTGGCCAAGTATCAGAGGCAGCCGAAGGTGTCTGTTATGGTGTCGGTGTAAGTATCGTTTCCTTACTTTGCGTCTTGTTGTCAATCTGGCGTGAGAGCCTTCTGACTTGTCTTCTTATTTCAGGGCCCCACTAACCCTCGAGAAGTCGAGCGCCGCCTCGGTCCTCAGGTCGGCAGCGACCTCCTCGACCAGCCGGCGGATCGACCTGGCCGCCGACCTCCGGGAGGCGACAGAGCGGAATGTGCGGGAGGCACGTGAGGAAGAGGCCGACCGCCTGGCCAAGGAGCAGGCGGACAAGGCCGTCGCGTCTGCTGAGAGAGCGCTGGCACAGGTAGAAGCCCAAGCCGGGAGAAGGAGCGGCTCGCGGAGGCCGTATGCCGCCAAGAGCCGCTGCTCGTGGCGCCCCTGAACACCACGCCGCCTCCGACTGAATTCGTGGCGACGGCCGGAGGGGATGGCGATGACCACCCGATCCGGGAGCGGGAGGGCGGGGACGTGGCCATGCCGGACGTCTTCGTGCCGCCGCCACCGCCTCCGCCGCCTCCGCCAGCCAGCGAGCCGCGGGACGAGCAGCCGACTGCGCCGCTGGTGCCACCGGTCGAAAGCACGGTGGTGACGGACCTGATTCCTACGGTCCGCACACCCACGCGCCGCCGTCTCGAGAAAGCGGCCTCAGCACCACGGCCGTAGGAGGTCGGCGCCGCAAGCTCGTCGGTCCCCGACACCGAGGCGACCAGTGTCGCACCCGTGGGTTGGATACACGGGGGCGGGACGGGTGCCCTGAATCAGGCGTCTCTTGACGTCCAGGCCAAGCTCCAGGCATAAGCGGAGGCCCTCAGGCGCTGCAACGAGGCCTTCTTGGAGTCGCGAACCGCCATCCGCGTAAGTTATCTTTGGCTTTCTTCTTTGGATGATCCTCTTTCTTCTCTCGTGGGGGCGCGCAAGTGCACCCACTGGGTGTAGTCCCCAAGTTCCGGGCCGGCTGCTGAGCAGGCGGGTCGGAACTTTATCTTGCAATTGTCGACTGCTGATTTCGTCTGGTGTTTCTTCTTCAGGACTATCACAATCTCCGCACGACCGCCTCCCTCCAGGGTCCAGGAGCTGGAGACGCAGACTGCCCATCTGGCCGAGAGCCGGAGTAAGTTTCTATCTTCCTTTCTTTGCGGGGGCGCGCTGGCGCACCCGCGGGCTGTAGTCCCCGAGGTTCGGTCCGACTGCCAAGCAGTCGGGCCGAATCTCCTCAGTTGTTTCCTTTCTTCGTCAACCACTTCTTCTCTGTGGGGGTGCGATGGCGCGCCCGCGGGCTGTAGTCCCCGAGGTTCGAGCCGACTGCTGAGCAGTCGGGCCGAATCTCCTCAGTTGTTTCTTTTCTTTGTCTTGTCCGCTTGACTGATGCCTTTTTCTTCTTTCACTTTTTCCAGAGGCTAACGCCGCCTTGCAGGAGCAGCTGGGCCAGGACAACACTGCTTTGCGCGGCAAGGAGGCAGAGTACGCCAAGCTGGCCGAGGAGCGGGATCGCCTGGTCGCTCAACTTGCCGAGCAGGCGGAAGCCCTCAAGGCGGCCCAACTGAAGGTGAAGACGACGGAGACCAACCTCCTCGTCGATTTTGAGATCGAGCGCTCTGCCTGGGCTGACAAGGAGGCCCAGATGACGGCCTGCTTCAGCAGCATCGAAGACTTGGTCGATGGTAAGCTTCATTCTCTTGATTTCTTGTTTTGAACTGTTGGCCCTTGCTTATAGCCTTGGTCCTTTTCTTATTCCTCCCGGACAGACTTCTTCCCGGGCAATTCTGTAGCCTCAATCCAAATGATCGAGGCCTAGCACGAGGAGCGAAGGGCGGAGGGTGCGCAAATCGCCGCTGATGCTCCTCGGACTCTTGGCGAATAGGTCCTCAGCATTCAGGCCCGGTTTCGGCCTGCTCATCGCATGCTACGCCGCCTCCAGCTCATCGGAGCTCAGGCGGTCTCCGCCCTTTGGCCAGGCTTGCCGGCTCCGTGCACCCCAAGTCGGACTGCCGACTGGCTGGAGGTGGCGGCCGGCCGCCTGGAAGCGTGGAAGGGCTCCGCAGCCCGGGCAGGAGCGCGCCGAGCCTTGGAGTTCGCCAAGGCATGGTATCCTGGGCTGGACTTAGCATAGTTAGCCATGTTCCGGCTGGAAGTGCAGGGGGAGCTGGCGGCGGTGGAGGCCGAGCTTGTCAACCGGGCGGCGGCAATCGCCGACTTCACCGACACCAGCGTCTTTGTTCCGGAGGTGGTCGAGGAAGGCGGCAAAGCTCCGCAAGAGTGGCTCGGGCTGAACCCAGAGGACAGTGAAGATTCGGCTGAAGTAATCGACTCCAACGATGAAGGGGAAGATAGGGAGGAGGAAGAGGAGGAGGAAGAAGATGAGGAGAGCGACGTCGACCTGCCGGGGGTCGGGGCGGATGGTCAACCCCAACCTGACCGGGCCTCAACCAACGAGTCGTGCACCGAGGTGACGGCTGCTACTGGAGATGTCTAGGTGGGGACCGACCAGCCACCCGTTCCTCCAACGGATCCTGCCGACTCCGTCCTCCTGCCCTCCGCCGCCCCACTTGCTGCTGGCAATTCTTTTGCTCAGACGGAGCCGCTTGCCACGCCAGGCGGTCCAGCCGACTCCAGCATCCAGCCAGAATCCTTTGCCACGCCATACAGCGATCCTTCTGCTGCGCCAACCGGCACCGCCCAGCCGGAGTCTTCTGCTGCTCCTTAGGATTTTACCTTGTTTCTGCTTGCTGCTCTGAACATTTTGTTAAATTCGCGCAATTCCACCCGCGGGGTGTATATCAAAACTTTGTTTGAATGCCGGCCAGAGGCCTTTATCCATGTAAATATTTTATTATAGCTTTATGCTTTGCTTTGCCGACTTCTATCTTTCCTTTCCTTTTACTCCTTGGGTTTTCCTTTGCCGCCCGCCCTTGGCTATCCTCTTGCCAGCCAAACAGTTGCTCTGCGGACTGCGGCTAGGTTGAGTACTTAGTCATTTGGAGGAGGGCTAGTACTTAGCCATTCGGGGTGTTGGCAATAAAAAGTAGGAGTCGGCTGGCCGGCTGCTCGGCAGCCGGTTGAAAAAGGTGAGATGCCGGCCTCTGCTATATGCATTTTGTCCTTAGTCATTTTTCATGTAGGCGCCAGATTGGGATCCCTGCCCGCCATACAGTCGCTCTGCGAGCTGCGGCTTCTGGCAAGGGAAGTGTCTGGTGCCAGCACACTACTTATCCGACTACAGGAGGCGGCATATAGCAGAAGGCGGCGTGCCTCCGGGCCGACTGGTCGAACCGGGTGCCAGGCGGAAAAAACTATACATACTCATGGCACAATTCTTATCATATAGATAAAAGAGGGCAGTCCCCGAGCTCGTCTCGGGGGACCCGAGGTCTTTGTATATGATACAAAAGGTAGCATGATACATACTACTTTTCAACTGTAAAATCTTCGGAGGAGGTTTGCATTGCATGGCCTCTCCGTCTCCTTGCCTGAATCATCTCTCTTGCGCGCTCTGGGCTTCTGGGCGTCAATCAGATAGTAGGAGTCATTGCCGAGCACCTTGCTGATGATGAAGGGGCCTTACCAAGGCGCCGAGAGCTTGTGTTGGCCGACTGTTCTCTAGATCAGCCAGAGCACAAGGTCTCCCTCTTGGAAGGATCTTGGCTTCACCTTGCGGTTGTAGTACCGGCGCAGACTCTGCTGGTAGATGGCGGACCGGCTGAGTGCCAACAGCCGGCCCTCTTCCAGCAGGTCGACGCCATCTTCCCGCGCCTCCTTAGCGTCCGCCTCTATGTACATGGTGACTCGCGGGGAGTTGAACTCTATGTCCGTCGGGATGACGGCTTCGGCACCGTAGACGAGGAAGAAAGGCGTGAAGTCGGTTGACTTGTTCGGCGTTGTGCGCAGGCTGCAGAGGACGGCCGGCAGCTCGTCGAGCCAGCAGCCAGCCGAATGCTCAAGCGGCTCAACCAGTCGGGGCTTGATGCCGGACAAGATGAGGCCATTTGCTCGCTCAACCTGGCCGTTTGACCGCGGGTGGGCAACAGACGCTAAGTCCAGTCGGATGCCCTGTGTCGCGCAGAAACAAGCCAAGGCTCCTTTGGCAAAGTTTGTGCCATTGTTGGTGATGATGCTATGTGGTATGCTGTACCGAGTGGTGATGTCGGCAATGAAGGTCTCGGCAGTCGGCCCATTCAGTTTCTTGATTGGCCTGGCCTCTATCCACTTGGTGAACTTGTCCACAGCGACAAGCAGGTGAGTCATGCCGCCACGGGTTGTCTTGAATGGCCCCACCATATCCAAACCCCAAACATCAAATGGCCAAGCAATCGGAATGGTCTTGAGTGCAGAAGCTGGCAAATGCGGCTTGGAGCGGAATCTTTGGCACCCTTGGCATTTCTGAACCAACTCTTTGGCTTCCTCAAGAGCAGTCGGCCAGAAAACACCATGGCGAATGGCTTTGGCAACAAGGGCTCTTGAGGCTGCGTGGTGGCCACATTCACCCTGATGAATGTCCGTGAGGATTGCTTGGTCCTGGTCCGGCTCCATGCAGCGTTGGTATACACTAGTGACCCTGCATCGAACCAGCTCTCTGATGACTATGGTGTATGCTGCTGCTCGCTGTTGCACCTGCCTGGCTGAGATCTCATCAGTCGGCAGTTCTTTGTTCACCAGAAATCTGAGGATTGGCTGAGCCCAGGAAGGCGCTGCTATTTCTTCCACTGCCACAACTGCAACTTGTATGAGGGTGGTTGGGCCGGGAGATGGCGGGTTGGCAACTACTTCCGCCTGCTGTCTTGAAGAAGTCCCCGGGCCGACTGCTGCAGTCCCTGGGCCGGGCTCTGGAATTGCCGGGGTGGGTGCGACGGCTACAGTCCCCGGGCCGCATGCTGAAGTCCCCGTGCTGGCTTATGGGACCCTCAAGTCGGATCCCACTGCTTCGGGAGGGGCCGACACAAAGATGGAATCTGATTCTGGGGACGGCTTGCCGGACGGCTTGAGAAGGCGGCGCAAGGCAACGCCGGCTGGTATTGCTTGTCGGGTGGAGCCAATCCGTGCCAAAGCATCTGCTTGCTCATTGTCGTTTCTTGGCACGTGGAGGAACTCGCACCCGTCAAAGTATCCGCTGAGTTGCTGCACAAGGAAGCGGTAGCTTGCCATATTTGCATCCTTGGTGTCCCAGTCTCCTGACGACTACTGGACCACCAAGTTGGAGTCACCATAACACAAGATCCGGCGAATGCCGAGTTCCTTGGCAAGCCGGAGTCCATGTATGAGTGCCTCATATTCTGCTACGTTGTTGGAGGTGACAAAATGGACTTGCAACACATATTTGAGTTTGTCGCCTTTGGGAGAAGTGAGGACGATGCCGGCTCCCAGACCGGTGCGCATCTTTGATCCATCAAAATGCATCCGCCAATGCGTAGAGTTTCGTGCTGGCAATAAGTACTGGGTCTCGGCCCTGTCGACGAGAAAGTCGGCCAACATTTGTGACTTGATGGCGGTGTGAGGCTGGTAGTAGATGGTGTAAGGTGCCAGATCGATGGCCCACTTGGCCACTCGGCCAGAAGCATCCCGGCTTCCCAAGATCTCAGCAAGCGGAGCCGTGCATACGACGGTTATTGGGTGCTCTTGAAAGTAGGGCTTCAGCTTCTTGGCGGCAAAGTGCATGCCATAGCACATCTTCTGATAATGCGAGTAGTTTTTCTTGGAGGCGGACAGTACTTCGCTCAAGTAATATACTGGTCTCTGGACCAGCAATGCCCTGCCCTCCTCCTTGCGCTCTACCACAATGACTGTGCTGACGACCCGACTGGTGGCAGCAATGTAGAGGAGCATGGGCTCCTTCTTAGTCGGAGCTGTCAGGATAGGCGGGGTCGCCAACATCTTCTTGAGCTGGGAGAAAGCTTCGTCCACCTTGTCGTTCCACTCGAAAAAGTGGTCATCATCATGAGTTGGTACAGAGGGAGAGCCTTCTTGCCCAGCCGACTGATGAAACGGTTCATTGTGCCAGGCAGCCGGTGAACTTCTGCACGTCCAGCAATCGGGTGGGCACCTCCATCTTCTCAATGGCCTTGATCTTCACCGGGTTGCACTCTATGCCGTGCTCTGAGACCAGAAAGCCAAGGAGCTGGCCGGCTGGTACTCCAAAGACACATTTCTCCGGGTTGAGCTTGATCTAGAATCGACGCAAATTCTCAAAAGTCTCCTTGAGGTATTCTAGCAGCGTGCCACGCTTCTTCGTCTTCACCACCACATCATCCACGTATACATGGGCGTTCCTGACGAGTTGCTTGAGGAGACACTTCTGCATGCAACGCTGAAACGTGGCGCCGGCGTTTCTCAAGCCGAACGTCATGGTCAGGTAGCAGAAGGCTCTGAATGGCGTGATGAAGGCGGTCTTCAGCCTGTCGGCCGGGTTCAGTTTTATCTGGTGATACCCTGAGTATGCATCGAAAAAACTCAACAGCTCGCATCCGGCTGTGGAGTCTATCACTTGATCAATCCTTGGCAGGGCAAAGGGATCTTTAGGGCAGGCTTTGTTGAGGCTGGTGTAGTCAATGCACATGCGCCATTGCTTGTTTTTCTTCAACACTAGGACCGGGTTGGCCATCCACTCTGGAAAGAACTCTTCCATGATGAATCCGGCTGCTAGGAGCCGGGCTATTTCTTCTCCGACAACTCTTCTCTTCTCTTCCGACAGGCGGCGCAAGGGCTGCCTGACTGGCTTAGCGTTAGGTCGGACATGTAGCTTGTGCTCGGCGAAATCCGTCGGAACACCCAACATGTCTTTGGGAGACCACGCAAAGATGTCCCGATTCTCACAGAGGAAATGGACGAGCTCTCTTTCCTATTTGCTGTCAAGGCCTGTGCCCACGACAGCGTGCCTCTCCGGGTGCTCCGGGTCCAAGGGTATCTTCTTTGTTTCCTTGGCCGGCTTGAACGAGCCCTCAACCTTTGACTCCTGGGGGATGGGTGACATTTCCGGCTTCTTGCCCGCCAACGCCACCACCCGGTCAAGGAGCTGCTTCCCCGGCTGCGATCATGAGGGACTCGGCCAGCCAGCTGCTATCTGCAGCGCAAGCGACCGACTTCCTGTAGTCTTCGACTACTGTCAGGATCCCCTTGGTACTCGGCATCTTCATCTTGAGGTAGGCGTAGTGGGGAACTGCCATGAACTTGGCCAGATCAGGCCGGCCCAGCAGTGCATGGTAGGGGCTCTCAAGGTCCACCACTTCAAACCAAACTGGCTCTCAGCAGAAATGATTCTTTTCTCCGAAGAGGACATCAATCTGGGTCTTGCCGATTGGCAAGCAGGAAAGGCCAGGAACTATGCCATGGAATATAGTCCGACTAGGGGTGAGCTGCTTCTGCTTGATTCCCAACTTCTCCATTGTGTCACGGTATAGGATATTGATGTTGCTGCCGCCATCTATCAAGATTCTGGAGAAACGGGCTGCTCGCCTCTCTGTTGCATGGGTTACTTCTAGGACCAGGGCATATGAACCAGGGGAAGGCATCACTTCTGGGTGATCGGCCCTGCTCCAACTGATAGGCTTCTCGGACCAATGCATGAACTCTGGAGTGCTGGAGGCCACCGTTTGCACTTTTGTTGTTGTTGCCGGCTGCTGCGTCTGTCATCAACCACACTGGTGAACACAACATAGGCTCCATGTTCCTCTGGGTACTCATCTTGTATGGCGCCGACTGACCGGGCCGCCGACTGCTGGGGCTGAGGAGGCGGCGGTCCGGCAGGCGGAGGAGGCAGGAGTCCATCTCCCTTTGCGATTCTGGTGAGCCAGTGACACTTCTAAGTGGCATGATTGGATGGCTTCGCGCCACTATGGAACTTGCAGGGCGCATCCAAGGTTTGCTCGTAAGAGAAAGCAGGCAACCAATTGGACTTGCCGCCCTTCTGCTGCTTGGGTGCCGGCTGCCCTTCTGGCTGCTGATCCTCGACCGTTGCCACCTGCTGGCTGTTGGAAGCCGGCCGGGTGGCCTTTCGCTTGTTGTCGCCTGGCTGCTGTCGCCGACTGGTGTCACCAGCCGGAGTCCGAGGGGCCTGGGATGCCACCTTGCCGAACGGATCAACCAGAATTTCTGCCTTCATGGAGGAGTCGGCCGTGGCGTGCTTGTCAGCAATGACCAGCAGCTCATCGAGGGTTTCGGGTTCGTCGCAGAGGAGTCGATGCTTGACGGGGGTGCCCTCTCGGCACCCGGCGGTGAAGTACTCGATTGCATGTACCTCGTGTACGCCCTCACAGGAATTGCGCAGCTCGGTCCAGCGCGTGAGGTAGTCGCGAGTCGACTCCATGGGCCCTTGGACGCACAAGGAGAGCTGTTGGGGCTTGGGAGCCCGCTTGTAGGTGCTAGTGAAGTTGCGGATGAAGACCTCAGTGAAATCAAGCCACCTCTTGATGCTGCGGGGCTTCAGGCTGTTGAGCCATGTTCGGGTAGTGCCATGTAGCATGAGTGGGACGTATTTCATGGCAACGCGCTTGTTGCCGTTTGCTATGCTGATGGCTGTCGAGTAGTCGACCAACCAGTCCTCCGGCTTCACGGAGCCGGTGTACTTGGGCGTATCTCGAGGGAGGGTGAACCCTTTGGGAAAGGGCTCATCCCGGATTCGTGGGCCGAAGCAAGGCGGACCCAACGCATCTTCTTCTTCTTGTGCCAGGGACCGGTTGAGGCGGTCGATCCGATGGCGGGCGTCATTCTCTCCGACTCCCTCTCGGCGGCCAAGGCGGTCGCTGAGTGTCGGGTGCGTGACAGGCGGCGGAGTGGGATATCTTGCTCCGCGAGGCGGGGGAGGTGGAGGATCGCCTCAGCGCTCCACCGCTCAAGGGCGGCCGTCTGCATCACGCTCGATGGAGAGGCGAGCCCGGCTCCGGCTGGCCGCCGGCTCGTTGCCTCATTTTCCATGGGCGCCGCCAGTCGGCGTCCGGGAGGTCGCGCCGTGTTCCTGGCGATGGGGTGGCTCTTCGTTCCGCAGGGCGGGATCTCAGCGCGGCAGCCGGCTTCGTGCAACGTAGCGGCCGCGTCTAGGAGCTGCTGGATTCGCTCCATCATATGGCGACGCTCGTCGCCCTCGTATTTGTCCAGCTCGTCCGTCACCGCCTGGGCGGCCCAGACGTTCTACGCAGGCGTGGCGTATACGGGGCGCTCTGCCCCGAACATGCCGACGATGGTCCCGCCACGCTGTCGAATAGGTCCAATGCGGCTAGGCCCCTAGGAGCCGGCGTGCCACCGACCGCTCTGTCCATCTCTGCCGATAGGCGTCCGAGAGGCACCGCACGCTGGCAAGCCGGCCAGTGCTCTCGACAAGCTGGACACGGCGTGCCTCCAGCATCTCGGCATCCGCGTCTTCTGGGATGAGCGCCGTCAAGTCCCGCAACGCCGCATCAAGTGGGTCTCGAGTCTCTCCGTTCGAATGCTTGCCATTGTTAATTACGAGCACCTCCGTCATGGTGCTTCCGCCGCTGTGCTCGCGAGGAGGCGGCTCGTCGTAGATCACCATGTTGGTGGGGAACGTGTCAAGCGACACCGTGTCGGAGTCGATGATCATCGGGTCAGTGGAGCCAACAGCCTCCAGGTCCATAGCAGGCTCGCTGGTGATGTGAAGCTGGTCAAGGAGGCTGACGAGGCGGCTCTCGGGGCAGCTGGTGCCTACATTGGAGTCCGGCTCGTCGGAGAGGTGAATTTCACCAACGAGGTCGGCGAGGCAGCTCGCCGCGCATGCAATCTCCACGCCGTGCAGGGCGTCGAGGCTAACACCGTCGGGCGTGCTGGGCTGGCTTCTCTCGCCAGGGAGGAATAAGGTTCCCGTCCAGAGCAGGTCTTCGGGAGACGGTGCACCTTGCCCCATGGTGGGCGCCAAATGTCGGGGGTTGGGTGCGACATATGCCAAAGGATGGCTTATCATGGTGGGAGCGAGTAGAACGTCACCAGTGCCTGGAAGCGGGATAAGGCATAGATACGTACGCCGTCGGACTTTACCCAGGTTGGGGGCTCTCCGTGGAGATAATACCCCTACTCCTGCTCTGCGGGGTCTCCGCATGATCACTAAGGCACTAGTGATACAAGGTGCTCCTTGAGCTGTGTCTAGAGGTAGGGGAAGGCAAGGCTAGATCCTTCCTACCCTAGGTAACTGGTTAGTTCTATCAGAGTTGGAACCCTTTGCATGGGTGACCTAGGGGGCTTATATAGGCCTGCCCCCCAGGGGTACAATGGTAATTGGGCCAACTGGTGGGGCCCGTTTGTCAGTGTCTCCAGCCTCTGTCTTATCCGCCGACTACTGGGGCCCGCCGCCTGGTTGGTGGCTTCTTACTGTAGCCGTGCCGTCTATGACGAGGGCTTGGTGTTCTTATCGTGGCTACAGTCCCGCCGACTGACGGGAGGTTACTGTAGCCATGCTTGGTCTCATCAGGTTAATGGCGTGCTTGCCTCGGGACGAGGGACGGCCGCCTGCTGGAGGCCGGCCCCTCCCGCGCCCGACTGGCCGGGCGTACGCCATCTTCTGGTGTGTCGCTGCCTGGTAGGGCCTACGGCTGGCAGGCCGTACCAACAGGCCATCGTGGGGAAGAGGGTTCCGCCTGCTTGGGGCGACGTCAGGGGAGACATGGCACAGTGCCCTGCCGTGTGGAGATTTCCGCCTGTACGGAGCACTGTAGCCATGCCTGTCCCGTGCATCAGGGCGATGTGCTTCACTGTAGCCATGTTCCTGCTCGTACTCTCTATGGGGGGCTCGGCCGCACCGAAGCCGCGAGGTGGCCGCCTGCCCGATGCCGCCCTCTTTGGAGGCCGGCCGACAGGAGCCGGCCACTCGGAGCACCGTAGGCTTGGGTTTGCCGCCCTGTGGCAGCCGGCCGTTGAGCCAGCCGGCTCCCAGAGGGCGGAGCTTTAGCTTGCGGTCCAGCTAGGCGGAGCTGGCCCAAAGCCTTGATAAATTCAAGGACTCAGGTCCAGCCAGGCAGCAGTCATATGAGTGTGCTCCCCAAAAACCTAATCGCCCCTCTCCCGTACAGGATCACGAAAGGCGGGGTTCGGAGGACTGCTGTCCCTTCTTGCGGTGCACGTTGGAAGGAGGGCTGGAGAAGAATTGCGTGGCGGCGCTAAGATCTGGAACGGTGCGAAACCATATGATACAACGGCGGCTAGGGTAGAGCATGTCAGGTCGGTCGTGCGAGTATAATAGTAGGCCTTTGGCCCCCAAACCCCACGCCCAAGTCAATAATAGCCCCACCAAGGTTTGTCTAAAAAAACAGAGTAATTAAGGCGTCCGTTAGTCCCTTTAGTATAAATACTATATCATTAATAACGGCCCCACCTTTTGTCTCACAAAGTATGCTGGAGTACAACCGGTTAGACGTTTACAATCTGCTTCTCTTCTCTCTCCTCTTCTCTCTCCTTCAACTAAGCACAAATACTATATTTAAATCCTTATAGCCTGCTTATGCCATCTAATTGTAGTACTTTCTCTAAAGTTACTCTCCACTATGTAGTCTGAAATGCCGGGCGTGCAGCGGGCGGTGCCCTTGGTCGGCGCGCCGCTTCAATAGCGGAAGCAGTGAGAGGTCGCGTCGCCCTGACTTTCCATCAATGTGGCGCGGCGGGCTCAGCTGGCGCCGGGAGGGAAGCGCGCGCGGGAGGGGGGAGGGGTTTTTGTTGGGCCAAGAAGGCGAGAAGCCAACTTGGGATCGGTCCGGACAGGGAAATATCATGCGCTCCCATACTCTGCATATGACACTAGTCTATGTTACTACTCCCTCCTTTCCTGTTTATAGAGATGTTAGAGTAACATAGTAATATGTTACAGTATAAGTTACTCCGCACTATGACCAGCCTTGGCCTTTCCCAGTGCTCCACCATGTATAGCTGCTAAGCCTGTCATGTAGGCATAAAATATGATGTGGCACCAGTAAACTAAGTACCTATGCATTGAAGACTTGAGTTACTAAGCCATTTAATGCACTTAGCACCTCATCTAAGCACATCTAAGCACTTACTAGCACCCCCTTGACCATTGACCTTGACGGTGTACGTCACCTTGTGTCTCATAATTTTCCTCGTCATCATCTGAGTCCTAGAAGATCTCACCCACATCATCATTAGCATGCAACCGCCTTGATAGACAACGTGCGCAGAAGGAGTAGAGGCGACTGGGGACGCACCACGTCGTGGGCACTCCATACATGCTCGTGTGCGTGCAGCGTGCATGTTTTTCCATTGGTGCTAATTCTAAGGCCGAGGCTGCGGTCGTCTTCGTCTCCGACTAGTCGTTGAGCAACGACGGCAAAGAGGTGTTGCAAGAGATGCGTAGGCGCCATTGCGTGCGAGCTTCGCCGTAGCACGACGGACCGGACGTTGCCGCAGATGGCGCACGCCTCCATGCAGCCGAGTGTGTGCACATGCATGTGTTATTCACGTGCATTCTGCGGCCGAGCGTGTGTGCATGCACGTGTTGTGTACGCGCGTTGTGTGCTCCATGCTGTGCGCGTATGTGCATGAGTTGGATCGGATGGAGTTAGTGTGTTGGCTTGTGTACATGCGTGGCTGCATGCGTCCTGTACATGCGTGGCTTGTTGCGTGCTTATCAATATAAACTACTCCCTCCGTTCCTAAATATAAGTCTTTATAGCCATTTCAAATAGACTACAACATACCGATGTATGTAGACATATTTTAGAGTGTAGATTCACTCATTTTGTTTCGTATGTAGTCCCTTATTGAAATCTCTAAAAAGACTTATATTTGGGAACGGAGGGAGTATAAAACATCTTCAACTTAGCATCATGATGTACCGTTTCTAGTGGTTAGCGAAGAGTTCATGTTCTTTTATTTGTTTATAGGTGGACAGGCGGCAAAAAACAGGGGAAAATGCGCAAGGTTCCTTGCAGACGCTCCACCGCGAGGTTCCTTGCTCCTTCTCGGTCATCGGGGATCTATGATCTTCAACTCTTTTCTTTTACGTGAGCTTTGTTCATCCTTTTCCCAACACGCGAGACATCTAGCATCAAGCTGCATGTGTTATGCAAGAAAATGGAGATAATCAGATAAGCAGTGCGTAAGTGAGTCGTGCACTTCGATGGCACCTACGCAATATTTTTTCACCTCGATGGCACATGAATAGTGCACGTAGTCAACGACGGAGCACGGGATGGTAGCAATGACATGGCCAACCCTTTTTTGGAGAGATTACGTACTAAATAACTTTGATGTGTCCCGTCAACTCCCAGAAAGACGAGAAGCTTGATTACGCCTTCTCCCTCGCCGACGCGTGCGCGGTGGCTCGCAGCACGAGGAGAAACTTTTGCTTACAAGCGGTGGACGTGCAGCAGTTCATTTGGTGTCAAATTACCAGAAGTACTACTGTAGAACCATCGACTTCCGGAAGAGGCGAAGAGCCAAGCGCAAGGTCACCTACTAACCTTAGGCTAGGCATAATGGGAGTAACATAAGTAGGGGTACCTCCTTTTTTTATTCTAGAAACAACCACACACGAATATCGAGGTGTTGGTTACATAGAACAAATTGCCTGGAGTCCGTGCTCAACCCTCCTCTATCTCTCTTCTCAGCCAGCCAGTGGACGCGCGGAGCCCATCATCTCTTTGCTCACATGCGGTCCCACATGTCAGTGAAAAGGCAAGAGGACCCACTGAACCTACACATCTTTCACGTCGACGAGCTGGTGATGAAAAACAAATCCAATAAAGATCTTCAATGGCTTCTTTTGGAGTTACTCAAGAGTAGTAAGATTCTATTTATAGTTTAACCCAAGATGCACATCATGCGGTTTCAACTACCACTCTATTTTCTTGCATGACACGACCTGGATGCTGGATGTCCCACATGTCGGCAAAAGGAGGAAGAACCCAACCAAATCTTCGGTTGTGCTCTCAGATTAGACTAGTTGTTCTAACTTAAATTTTTTATTGTGTAATAGAATGGATGCAAGTTTTGGTATTGGGAAGAAGAGTACATCGATATACTGACAGAGCGCAATTTAGTAGATGTTCTAGCACTTTTAGCTAGCATAGAGGCTAGAGATGAGACTAGTGCACTTGTTGATACTCCTACTAGACTAGAGGCTAGACATGAGACTAGATGCGAGGAAGAAACATCTACTTCTTTACACTCGAAGAATAAAGAAGCACGCAAGATCGAGCCTCCGCAGATCAACAATGAATGCATCGAGAAGGCACTAATCCAACTTACAGGAGCAGTTATGGAAGTTGGATATCTTCTAAAATGTATTCTTGTGGTTCTTGTTTTCTTTGGTCTTGCTTTTCTAGTCAAAATTATCATTGGACTTAATGCAAAACGGAGGTCCGTTTGGGGTCGTGCGTTGGAGTTGGCCTTAGAAGTGGGACCGCAGTTGAGGAAACCGACTATTGGCAAACCCCCACCTCACTCGCCGCGTGATGGCTGAAGTTAGAGAAACGACGAGGTTGAAGAGATTGCTCTAGAACGGACTCCAGGAAATAAGGTGTCTGATGGATGTCGTGGTGGTGGCGTGTGCCATACTCCTGGACGTGAATGCTTGTTCTGGCCCATGCCACCCTACTACTCCTACTACTTATATAGTACTCCTACTAGTAGTATCGAGGATTCGAGGTGCTGGTTATGTACAGCGAACACATTAACATATGTCTACAGTAAAAACACCCGCCCGACGCGCGAAGCATGTGAAGCTAGTACAAATAGTGTACTACTATTGTTGATTGGCCTCATCCGATAACCTGTCGCAATGCACGTACAATTATGTGTTCGGAAAATATTTTTTTGCCTCGTCGCACCACTCACTCAGAGAAGCGACTCGAATGCCATTCATAAATTTAGTAAGTTTATCACAGGCATATCATTTTATTACATATAACAGGTCATCAACCCACATCGACAACGCGGATACATTATAAATACTAAAGTTTTCATCACACAACAAATAACAAGCAATGAAATGAACTTCAACTCAACCAATCCTTGGCGTTGGAAACGCTTGCTTTGAACCACAAGTGATTTTCTGGGATGGGCCATCTATTGTCAATCTCGAGACCAACGCAGGACTGATTATCCACGCTGAAGCGGCCTACTATATCAGTACCAGGGTAGGGAACCACCCAAATGTCCGAGGTATAGATACAGTTGCTTCTCATAAATGGTACTAGTAACATTGTGTCAACAATAGCTAGTTCGCCTTTCACCATCATCGGATAGTTTTGTCCAAGGAAGAGCGAGTTTTCTCCAAGACTATCAATTCTATACCAGGGAGAAGGTGTTGGCGCTAGCACACTAGTATCCATGCCGAATACCATGCAACGAGTGTTGGAATAGGTCCGGAGAGTGCGACCATGGGAGACAACACGTGCTCCCTCAGTAGTAACAAACTCAGCGCGCTCTATACAGACAAGAAGAGGTGATCCATCAGAATTAGTTGCCAGGTGCCACTAAGTATATAAGTTCTCCTCGTCCTCATGCTCGTGATCATCACCATCATCATCTCCCCCTTGGTTATAAAAATTTTCAAGTATAGGTGGTGGAATGTTCATAGGACCTTGGAAACACAAGAAGAAGGTTAATTAGTAAAGGGAGACTTGCTAACCCGCATGCATGTGGATGAAACAATTATAATTACGGTGGAAGACAAACATACCGAAACTACGAGGATCCCATGCAAAAATAGTGCCATGAGTGGTGGAAGCAAACACAAGACCCTCGTATTGAATTGCATCATAGTACACAACCGTGTATAGAAACTGATTTTTGAGCAATATCCATCGAGTCGAACCACAAAGGACGACAACAAGCTTGTCGAAGACAGCAACAACTTCATTGTTCTTGTAATTCCAAGAGCGGTTGGGAACTCGACAAATTGCTATCTTCCATAGAAGACAGTTGTCGGTGTCAAAACCGGCGGATCTCGGGTAGGGGGTCCCGAACTATGCGTCTAAGGCTAATGGTAACAGGAGGCAGGGGACATGATGTTTTACCCAGGTTTGGGCCCTCTTGATGGAGGTAATACCCTACTTCCTGCTTGATTGATCTTGATGATATGAGTATTACAAGAGTTGATCTAACACGAGATCGTAGAGGCTAAACCCTGGAAGCTAGCCTACGATTATGATTGTTCTTGTCCTATGGACTAAACCCTCCGGTGTATATAGACACCGGGGGGAGCTAGGGTTACACAGAGTCGGTTACAGAGAAGGAAATCTACATATCCGAATATCCAAGCTTGCCTTCCACGCAAAGGAGAGTCCCATCTGGACACGTGACGAAGTCTTCAATCTTGTATCTTCGTAGTCCAACAGTCCGGCCAAAGTATATAGTCCGGCTGTCCGAGGACCCCTTAATCCAGGACTCCCTCAGTAGCTCCTGAACCAGGCATCAATGACGATGTGTCCGGCGCGCAGATTGTCTTCGGCATTGCAAGGCGGGTTCCTTCTCCGAATACTCCATAGAAGATTTAGGACACAAGGATCGTGTCCGGCTTTGCAAAACAAATTCCACATACCACCGTAGAGAGTATAATTTTCCACAAATCTAAACTGCTTACAGCTTTTGCGATATCACGCCATGGTACAGTCTTCATTTGAACCGTTTTCATAACCAGCCACTACACGCGCTGCGAGGCGGTTTTATTGGCACCTCTTGTCGAAGAAGAGATCGTGTCCCCCTTATCACGGGATTCTCATCAATGCAGGTGTGGGTAACCCAACCGTGTTTGTTTAATATGACTCCTCGATTTTAGGAAAGTCCCAAACGGTCACGCGGGGGACGCTTGATATTCGTCCGCTTTATAAAGGGGGGCCAAAGCCTGTCCTTTTGTTTCCACGCTCAATCCTTCCCCTCCCATACCTCGAGTTCCAACACCCAAGGCTCAAGCGAGAGCACTTTGGTCCTTTGACCATGTCCGGATCAAATCGAGGCCGGTGGATTGCCTCCTCCATCACAGAGGAGGACATCCGGAAGATTAGGGAGGACAGGTATCTCACCGCCGAGATTTCGCACAGGCTACCTGATCAAGGGCAGGTCGTCCCCACTCCCGAACCTAACGAGAGCGTCGTTTTTATCTCCCACTTTCTCCGAGGGCTAGGTTTTAGCGTTGAACCCTTTGTAAGAGGGCTCATGTTCTACTATGGACTAGATTTCCATGATCTAGCTCCGGATTCCATCCTTCACATCTCGTCGTTTATCATCTTGTGTGAAGCCTTCCTCCGCATCATCCCTCACTTCGGCCTATGGCTCAAGACCTTCAATGTGAGGCTGAGGGTGATCGACGGGTGTCACACGGAGTGCGTAGGCTCTATAATAAGCAAAGGCACCGACGCCCCATGGCCAAAGGGTTCTTTCATGGAGACTTTTGATTTATGGCAGCGGGAGTGGTTTTACATCACCCCCCCCCCCGAGGTACAAAGCGGGTGGCCGCTCCAGCGCTTCACCCGGGCCCTCCACCGCAACTGGCATCATGGGTCAACAAGGGGCTGGACTGGGGGCCAGTTGGCGACATGCTGACATTGCAAAGCCGGATCCGAGATATTCTCAAGAGGGATGTCAGTCTTGTCAAGATAATGCAAGTGATGCTGGTTCGTCGAGTCCTTCCCTGCCAACGTCGTCCTCTCCGTATGTGGGAGTTCAACCCGGAAGGACCGCAAACCGTTCAATAATTCTTCGGCCTGACGCTCAAAGAGATGTATGAATCATTCTTTGGATCACGAATAAAGTGTCCGGACACCACCGAGGACGCAGGTCTCAATTGCAATCGCCCGGATACCCAAGTAAGTAATTCTGCTATTGAACACACCATCCTTTATGTTTATTGCAACATCATTCTAAAAAATTGTTCTCTGCCAGGACTGGCTGAAGAAGGCGGAGAGGATTAGGTGTCCGGCCCCTCTTCTCGAAGGCTCACCGAATCCTTTGTTTACCAGGATGCTTGACCGCGTGCCGTATCAGGTGCCATCAGGAGAGGACAAGGGGAGGAATAGAGAAGCCACAAATGGGCCTCATTTTTTACACATCCAAATTGGAGGAGTATGTGCCTCCGCGAAGGAGGATAATCGGGGAGGGGAATCTAAAATCCCTTCTCCTCAAGGTAAGAAAAGGGCCACCTCTGAAGACTTGGAAACGGAGGTTTCCAAACGAGGGAAGAAAGCCTCGCAAGGGGGCCGGCCCTCCACCGAGCCGTAAGTGAAAGAGTACGTTGGTAGACATACCCCGTTTTGTCTCTGAGGATAATGACCGAAACATATTTGTTGCATTCCGGCTTGTAGCCCTTCTCCACATAGTTCGTCCTCGGGGGATATTCCTCCAGAGATGATGGAGAGAGAGACGCCTCCCCCTGCCTCCCCGTCACATGGGGCGGATGACCCTGAGGTGTCGTCACAGAGGATGTCTCCTGAACCACCAAGGCCAGAAGTTGACACTTCGGCTGCCTGGAGTCTGGCATGTCCGGCTCCCAAAGGGAGCTTTAGGAGGAGTCCGGGATTGTCCGGCACACAGCTGGACACACTGATGAGCCTTCTGGAGCGAGCGGCCATCTCAGAGACACATCGTGCCCTAATGGGTACGGTGGTTGAGAGGATTTCATCCGTGAAAAGTGGTTTGAATGAAGCTTTTACGAGTCTACTAAGAGGCTTTGAGGTACGCAAAAAAAGTATTTTTGATGGTTCCGCACATGCTAGGTCTGCTCTGTATAGATAGTAGCCCCTGAGACTCTGGTTGCCATCAACGTGGTGAACAGAGGATCATAATCTCTGGTAATAAGCGCGCTGCTTTATGTGCAGGTGGCTGAGGGTCCCGTGGCCGACCGATCTGCTGATTTTGCTGAACTAAAGCAGTAGCTAGATGTGGCCGATGCCGACATCGCGCTTGTTAACAAGCGGCTGGACGAGGCCTAGGGTATGTATATTCGGCTTGTCATCAAATGTTTAAGAGGAGCATGATGCTAGTATCTATAACATGCTATGATTGCAGATGGAGCTGCTGTCGTGGAGACCCTTTGGGCAGAGCTTGCCCAAGCCATGGAGCAAGCCTAGATAAGTGATGCGGCCCCCTACTATTCCCACCGTTGGCCAGGCCCTGCGGCGACGGCACCCTCACACCGCAGCCGAACCAGTGAACCCTCGTACTCCTCTCCGCGTGGGCTTCCACTCCCGCATCTTCCCCGACTCCGCGTCGTCCCCTTCCTAGGCCTCGCCGTCGTCCACCGCCGTGGTGCTCTCGGCGCGGCCTGGTCAACGTGGTCAAGGAACGACTTCCATCGGATGTGGACTGTACGTGGAGAGGCTGACAGCTGGGTCCACGGCCGCAGTAAGGAAGTGCCTCCTTATTACGCGGAAAATAATGATTCCTCCACCTGACAGCTGGGACCCACCGGACGGGCCACTGTATTTCGTGAAAAAAGCGTTTGCCCCTGACTGCTGGGACCCACAAGCTACATCTTCACACACAAGGAAGTGCGTCCGGGCAAAAAAAAAACGATTCGCCCCCATGACTGTTGGGACCCACCAGCTACATCTTCGCACGCAAGGAAGTGCGTCCGAAAAAAAAACGATTCACCCCCCTGACTGCTGGGACCCACCAGCTACATCTTCGCACGCAAGGAAGTGCCTGACAGTCAGGACCCACCTGGTCGAAGCGTACGTAGCATTGTCATTCTGGTCAAGAACGTGTACGTACATATATACTTGTCGATGTAGAGGCGCGCACGTGTCGTAGTAGAGGCGCGTCTGTGTCGTAGTAGAGGCGCGCACGTAGCGTGTACACGTACGTACAGCGGCCAGGGTGCAAGAAAGAAAATACGGCCACGTACGTACATACGGGCAGGGTCTGGAACGCCTACTCGCGCATACGTACGGCCAGGGATCATGTACATGGCTGGGTCGGAACGGAGAAACAGCATTGTCGTTGTGTTCATGGGGAGGCAACAGAATGCGTCGTGTTCATGGGGAGGCAGCGGAATGCTTCGTGTTCATGGGGAGGCAACGGAATGCATCGTGTTCACCGGGAGGCAACGGAACGCGTGGGAGCCAACCGGCTGGGTCGGAACGGAATGCGTGGTCATTGTCATCGGGAGGGCTTGGACAGAACAGGCGATGGAAATGAGGCCTGGCGTACCGCAGAACGGAGGAAACGGCCTTGTGTTCGACCGGCCACGTTCAAAACGGGGGTCCTGTTGATCGGGAGGGGTGTGGCGTATCGCAAAATGGAGGAAATGGATCTCCTATGGTCGAAACGGGGGTCCTGTTGATCAGGAGGGGTGTGGCATACCGCAAAATGGAGGAAACGAACCTCCTACGGTCGAAACGAGGGTCCTGTTGATTGGGAGGGCTGTGGCGTACTGCAAAACGGACGAAACAGACTTGTGTTGGAGTGCTACGGTCGAAACGGGGGTCCTGTTCATCGGGAGGGGTGTGGCGTACCGCAAAACGGGACTCCACGGGATACTGTTCATCTCCACCGTCGACCTCCTCCAGCCTCCATGGGCTACCGTCGACCTCCTCCAGCCTCCACGGGCTCCTGTTCATCCAGCCTCCACCGCGCACTACTCCATCGGCTACTGTTCAACCACCCCTCCACGGGCACCCCTCCATCGTCTACTGTTCATCTAGAGGCAACACCACTCCAAGGGGTCCTGTTTAACCACCCCTCTACGGGCACCCCTCCACTGTCTACTGTTCATCCAGCCCTCCACACCACGGGGTCCTTTTCATCTAGAGGCAACACCACCGCTCACTGTTCATCCAAACCCCCCCGCAACACTCACTGTTCATCCAATCGATCGGCTTTAGTTAGCAGCAGTAGCGAAGGAATCGCTCGATCGGGTTCAGTTAACAGCCATCGATCGATAGCTCGGGTTCAGTAACGCGTAGCCTGCAGTGCAATCGCTCGGGTTCACTTAGAGCCAACGCCTCGCACACACGCGCGTATGTGTATGAGAGAAACGCGCATCGCTCGGCCCCCCGACCTCCCACCGTAACCGGGAACTCCCCGAAATTTTCCTCGCCCTCGCTTATACCATGGTTTTTTCCGTCATGGACGGCCCAAAGAATGTCATGCAGCTGCGTCTCCGGCCCGCCCAGGACGAAAAGCCCATTTTCTGCCATGATTTTTTGTCATAGAAGTAGGAGCCCACCACATCTATGATGATACCGAGTTTTGTCACAATTATCTTCATAGACGTGTCATATGTATGACAGAATTTTTTTTCGTTCAACCCAAAATGTCACGGATGTGTCTTTTTTTGTAGTGAGTTAAGAGCCGAACAGGCTGCTCATCGCCGGAGTGAAGAAAAGATAGCCCAGATGGCTACTGAGCTGGAAGATGCCGCCAACCGCCATGAGCTCCTTGAAAAGGAAAATCAAGCAAAAGCGGGTGACCTGAAGAAGGCCCTGGAGGCAGCCAAGGAAGCCCGCTCTGAAATGAGGGGGATGAGGGAGGAGCTTCGTGAAGCCAGAGATATCGTGGCTGGAAAGCCCTATCTGTTGCGGATGAAATTCGGAGATCCGAAGTATGCCCCTCTAGATCAGTTGTGGAGTGCGACGGACGCATATGCGGACCTGGCAAAGAACGCTGCTGATGCATCCGAGTTTTACAAAGATCAGAAATACCATAAGGCTAAGAGGTTATTCTGGTCGCAGTTCAGTGCCCCGACGCGTCCGCTGCCATTGAATGAAAAGATGGCCGCATGGGCCAAACTCCACAGGTTGTCCGGGATTTCTAAGAGGTCTGTCGTGGATCATCTTTGGCCACAAGGACCAAGGCCGGACAGCTATTTTGGATTGGTGCAACAATTCCTTGGTGCTGTGTCACATACCGATGCTGCGAAGAGGCCAACATGCATAGAGGGTGCGCGGATGGCTCTTGCCCGTGTTAAAACATTCTGGGCTAGGATGGAAGTCACCGCTATTGCAACCCGGAGTGCGGCGGACGGTCAGGACCCGGCAGAGCACTATTTCAAAGAAGTTTTAGAAGGCGCCCATTTATGTATGTATATAACCTGAAAGTTTGCAGTCGTCGGCTTCAGCCCCGACGTATATAATGCGGGGGTGTTCAACAAAACGCGTAATCACACGTGACCCAACGTGTTGGTCCGTTAAGGAGGTGATAGCATGGCAAACCAGGCAATCGGACTATATAGCTTTAACACTTTCACTTAGGCATAGGAGTTTGACGGTGGGGCTACTATATAGCCCCTGGTACTTTCGTGTTTCAGCCGGATATGGTGCGCTTATGTACGTGACTGGGAAACCGGTCCTTTGTTAATGCGGAGGAATCGTGAAGATTGCACTGGGTCATCAAGTGGTTGACCAGTCTCGTGATGTATCATGACAGTCAGTTTTCGGCTTTCTCTATTGAGGTGCTCGTCCAGATGAACCGGGGCACAATCGCAGTAGTTCTCCCGGTGCCGCCTTAGCCGATAGAACGGAGCATAAGGTAGCAAAACACGGGAGCCGGGCATACCCAACATTTGACCAAAGACATGATTCGGAGATGATGCATATAAGGCCAAACTCGCCACGCCGAACACTCCCTAAGGTATTCGGACTTTATAATGTGTACTGGGCTGAATAACGCCCTAGACAATAAGCCCTAAGTTTCCAGGTATGAGCAGTAGTCTGGTGTGACAAAAATGCCGAAAATGCCAGTATCCCTTCTAGTTGTATAAAGTTTCCAGAGGGGAAGAAGCAACAAGAGACATTAAAAAGGTTCACGCAGGGTCTTAATCTAAAAAGAAACCTTTGAGCGGGGCCCTGCTGCACGTGTGCGCCTTTATCTCCGTTGTGCCGTATCCTGGAAGGGCGTAGCACGATGATCATCTGTAAAAGAAAATATCCAGGTGAAAGACTACGTGCGAGGAGTTCCTTAATCTGAATGAACCATGAAAGTGCAATATGTTATTATATTGATAGGGTCGAGCCAAACTATGGGCTCCTTGTGCGAGCAGCCCCTAGCATTTTTTATGGGGAAATCCCAACTGGGTTGTTACATTGGGTGGAGCGCCGGACTCGTCTAACCATGTCCGTGGTCCTGACGACCGGCCATTAGTCCTGGTTAGAGGGACCGCTCAGTGTTCGGTTGCTAGAGCCGCCATGTATTCTTCCGCGCGTAAGGAACGCTCTGTATTTCCGCTAACTGTGATGACGCCGCGTGGACCGGGCATCTTAAGTTTGAGGTAGGCGTAATGCGGTACCACATTACAACGAGCGAAGGCCGTTCTTCCGAGTAGTGCGTGGTAGCCACTTCGGAATGGAGCGATGTCGAAGGTTAATTCCTCACTTCTGAAGTTGTTGGGAGAACCGAATACAACCTGTAGTACTAGAGAGCCCGTACAATGGGCCTCAACGCCTGGTATTACTAAAAGGTAGTGTTACTTAGGCTGATCCTTGAAGGGTCTATCCCCATTTTGCGGACAGTGTCCTGATATATCAGGTTTAGACTGCTCCCGCCGTCCATAAGGACTCGTGTGAGATGGTATCCGTCAACTATTGGGTCGAGCACCAAGGCAGCTGATCTGCCGTGCCGGATACTAGTCGGATGGTCCTTGTGGTCAAAGGTGATCGGGCAGGCCAACTAGGAATTAAGTTTAGGGGCGACGGGCTCAACAGCGTCTACGTCTCGGAGTGGGTGCTTGCGCGTTCTCTTTGGAATGTGAGTTACGTAAATCATATTCACTATTTTGACTTCTGGTGGGAATTTCTTCTGTCCTCCAGTGTTCGGCTGACGAGGCTCGTCCTCATCTTCACTTGGTGTCTCCCTCCCCTTTTGTTCGGCATTCAGCTTGCCCGCCTATTTGAAAACCCAACACTCTCTGTGGGTGTGGCTTGCAGGTTTTTCAGGGGTGCCGTGAATCTGACATAATTTGTCTAGAATCTTGTTTAGGCTGGATGGTCCATCTCTGCTGCCTTTAAATGGCTTCTTCTGTTGACCGGGTCGAGAACCCCTGAATCCTGCATTGACTGTCATGTTCTCTGGGCTGTCACTATTGTTTTGACGCTTGTTTTTGTTGTGTCACGGCTTCCCGTTGCCATCCCTGACTTCGGATGTGCTTGGGCCACTGGTGCTGCTACGGGCCAGCCAGCTATCCTCGCCCGCGCAAAAGCGGGTCATAAGGCTTTTTAAGGCTGCCATCGTCCTGGGCTTTTCTTGGCCGAGGTGTCTGCCAATCCATTCGTCTCGGATACTCTGTTTGAAAGCCCCTAAGGCTTCGGCGTCCGGGCAATCGATTATTTGATTCTTCTTAGTAAGAAATTTGTTCCAGAGCTTTCAGGCTGACTCTCTGGGTTGTTTAATTATGTGACTTAGGTCGTCTGCATCCGGAGGTCGGACATAGGTCCCTTGAAAATTGGCCCTGAAAGCATCTTCGAGCTCTTCCCAGCTTCCAATTGAGTTTTCGGGACGGATTTTCAGCCAGTGCCGAGATGGTCCCTTTAATTTGAGGGGTAGGTATTTAATGGCATGGAGATCGTCTCCGCGAGCCATGTGGATATGAAGGATAAAGTCCTCGATCCAGACCCCAGGGTCTGTAGTTTTGTCATATGCCTCTATGTTCACGGGTTTAAATCCTTCTGGAAATTCATGATCCAGTACCTCATCGGTGAAGCACAGAGGGTGTGAGGCACCCCTGTATTTGGTTGTGTCGTGGCATGCTGTCGACGGTTGTTGTGTTCGGTTCCGATTCCTAGCTGGTGTTCGATCAATGTGATCGTTTTGGTAGCTCTGATCCTGTGCCAGAGCACGCTTCCTAGATCCGTAGATGGATCTGGGCACACCGGACTTTCTGTCCAGGAGCTCACGTAAATCATGTGCGCACTTGTGGGCGGCATCATTAGCCGTCTTGTCACGGCCACGGGGCGGTCGGTCCGGCTGATCGGTTGTTTTCGGCTGAGTGGGCTCTACGGCCTCGTCGTCGAATTCGGGTAGCAGCTTGCGCTTTGGATAGCTCTTTGTGTGGCGATCGTCACCTTATTTTTCTTCTGTGTCGAGCACTTTGTTCCACCTGCAGTTGAGCGTATCCTGCATGGCCTTAAGCCTTTGCTTCTGCTTCTTTAGGCTACTCGCGGTGGTGATAAGCCTTTTGTGGACTTTCTCTTGTTGCAAGAGTTTTTCTGGGATGATGTGTGACGGTGTCCTGGACTAGGGGGTACTCACCACGTCGTCTCCCGATCAGTTGGATTGGGCCAAGGACCCCCATGGCCGTATACTCATTGGCTAGTTCGGACAACCCCTGCCGCATACAAGACTCCACAAGACTTGGCGCCCAAGACAAGGACTCTCCTAAACCCTAGGCCTCTGGTGTCTTATATAAAACGAGGCCAGGCTAGTCAATAGACAATCTCATATTCATTACTACAATCTCGTGGTAGACACCTGTACTATGTACTATCCTCCATATGAATACAATCAAAAGCCCGAACCTGGGTTAAAATCCTGTGTCCGTGTTACCATCGCTCCAAGACGCCTAGCTTAGGACCCCTACTACGAGATACGCCGGATATTGAACCGACATTGGTGCTTTCATTGAGAGTCTGTTGGACGATCGTCGTGGATTGATGGGATAATAAGGTGATATTTTTTTAGTTAAATTTGTTCGCATGAACTACCTTGTTTTTGCATAATTATGGTCGTCGTTTCGTACTGCTCTATTTGCAGTTAAATTGAGACCCGAAAAGTATCCGGCGCCTGGCACTACATCAGATCCGCACTGTAGTTGAGTCACATGGGCGCGCACGCAACAGATTGCGGAAGATCAACGCAGTAAAAAATTTCCATCAAACGGCGCCCCAGCCGAGGAAACCACGCCCGAGTACTCCTCACGCGGCGCACGTGCGGCGGACAAGAGTTCGACCCGATGGCCATCCAGGGAGAGTCTCTCCCTTCTTTCTTTAGTTCCTTTTCCTTATTTTATTCTGACGCTTATGCGGCCGCTGATCATCCACTAATGGTGTCCTTTACTTGCTAAAAGGAGCAGTACAATTGATTGCCAGTTCTGCAGCCGGTCTCCACGGATATTGATGACTACTAGTCCAACTAGTGCTACTACGTGTATACTAGATCACACGTGCAATATCCAATTCCTCATGATAATTGGAATTATTTCAGTACAGATCATTTTCTCTTATTTGCTGCGGTCTACTACAGTCGTCGCCGCAACTGCTCAGGATAACGCCCAGTTTTAATTTTCCTAGCTAACAGTTTACAATGCAAAATATCTTTCGGTTGGTTTGTACTGCATTATTGTTGCAGAGATATTCTACCAACGTTTGTACGTAACGGTGGCCTGTCTGGCCTCTCGCCGTTGCCAGACTGGCTGATCTTGGTCAACATCATCATGCCACAACGCCGAGCGTGTTTTTGCACTGGCTTCATGTGTCGCATGCAGTGCTGGGTCCCAAGGAGTACACAAGCCTAGCACGGCCAGTACCGCATAAACCGGAGCACGCTCTACACGGACGACAGCCTCATCAGAGGGGAGTTTTTTCCTTTTTCTCTTTATGCTTTTTCCTTCCTTTTTTAATTAATTCAGCACGTATGGTCACTACCATCCATCAGTGGTGTTTTCGGCCGCATACGTGCTGATCTCAGCACCATGGCCTTTGAAGTCTAATTGAACAGTGCAAAATAACTTTGCACTGACATTTTGTTAGTTTATCCGGATTTTTGTCCGCAGTCTCACAATCGTCGCATCTACAACCGGATCCGCCCTATAAAATAGAGGCTATTACTCCTTCGCCACCATTTAGCGCGGCCCCGGTTATTTTTTCTTTTTTACCTTGTGTAAACTTAATTATGCAATTATATATATATATATATATATATATATATATTTCAATTATTATTATTATTTCTTGCTTGCACTATTTTATATGTGCAGATAATCTACCTCGACCATGTCACGCAGTCACTTCAGCAAGGCGACGCGGTCGCCCCAATCGACATATATTGGCTCGTGTGATCACCTTGTTGGTCAAACTGCCATACCGACATGTTCGGGTGCCTCGGGGACTTTGGCATCGCTGAGAGAGCTCTACCTCACCGAGTGTTCGGCACACGGGCCATATTTATTTTATTACCCTCTTCGCATAAATTATTAATTATGCAACGATATTTTTTTAATTTATTATTATTACTACTATCTCCGGCTTGCACTATTTTCTGTGCATAGGTAAATGAACTGTCACCTCGGCTGGACCGGGGGCTTCGTCAACACTTCATTAACCCACGCCAGGGACTTTGGTGTCATAATGCCGGCTTGCTCCGTCGCCTCGGTCGGACTGGGGGTTACACCTCGCCAGATTGGCCATGCTATGTCACCACTTCGGAGTGCCGAGCTCTCCGCTCGGCCACCTCGGGACCAGTCTGGGGGCCGGAACCTTGTCCTGCATCAAGCTCGGACTACGTCATCAATGCCGAACATATTAACCAGCTAAGTCGCTTTCATGCTCAAAAACTTTCAGTTTTAAATTTTGTTTGGTTCGACCAAACACTATACTTTTTTGGCAAAAAGTTGTTCGTGAAAAGCTTCCTTGTCCAAACTTTGTTGGTGACACACAAATTCAAATACCCCGTTTACTTGGGGGCTTCCTTTATGAAGCCTTTCCTCTTGCAAATGATTATACTTGTACGGCTTTGTTCCTTGTTCGTGTATTACGCCACAATATGCACCATGTGAACTTAAGCGATTTGCAAGCTGGGTTGCCTTGCTCCTATGTTTACCCCTACGTTCCCGATTGTTCGGATAGGGAGTAAAGGGAGCACCTCTCCGATTGTCACGATCGGGTCATCCGAGCCGGACCTCAGACTGGGTGAAGCCGAAAGCTAGCACTCTTACTGTTTTCAATAATGGTCGGCACACAACGGACCTCATGAGTACAAAAAATCTATTGCACAAGTCTCATAATAATAATGAGCAACCGAAGAAAGGTATCCGTGGGGGTACTATTTTCTTCGAAGATGCTTCTTACACTTCGTCGCCAATATAGCATAAGTTCCCTGAGCACGCTTTGTTTGTTACAGCCTTATGGCATGATTGCCTGGTTATAGGAAACACCATCAATATTCTCGACAGGGGGAGTACATAACACTTTTCGGCCCTTGGCCGAAGAGGGAGAAGCTGACGGTCGGTTAAGACGCGTTTAAAGTTCGGGTGAACACATATATGATATAAGTGCTTCGATACATACAATCATTATACATAAAATTCTTTTACCCAAGTCACTCGGGGGCTCTTAAATTTATGTGAGCTGTTTTATAGTAAGTGTTATTCTTCTTAGTCGTTGCTAAATCTTTTTTCTATCACTCCTTTTTTGACGCGAGTGTGCGGTCAATAGCCGGGGAGCCTAATTTCTCTCTCAAAGCCGCTAAAGTTTGCTAAAGTGGCCTAATGAGAAGTACTCCGCCTTCGGGATAGGAGGTTGAAGCCGTAGGCTGACCCACTTGAAGTCTTGAGATAGGATGTGTCATGTTAAAGCACGACAGAAGCACAATTCTTTTTTTAAGACCAATTTTCTGATTGGCACCGAAAAATTGATCTAGTTCGGACATCGAGTTTTTACTGACATTTTTGGTTTTCCAATCCTATGGCACTTTTCAACCATTTGTGTGTTTTCCGCACAAAGTCTCGCAGTGCAACGCCGGACACCTTTGGAGATTCAGCAAAAATTCTCGGATATTGCTATATATGCATCAGTTTCGAATTGTGTCTTCGGTCAATAGTTGGGTTGCCCGGCTCCAGTTCTTGCCTCCTACGTTCCGCTTTGTTTGGCTAGGTGTGCAAAGGGAGAACCACTGCGATTGTGCTTCCAGCTCGAATGGTTAAGTACCTCAGTGGAGAAAGCCGAAAACTGACTGTCATAATAAGCGTAAACTGGTCACAGGTCCGATGACTGTATCAAATGACGGGTCATTCATAACATTGGCCGAAGTGTTTACGGCTTGACCTCGACAGTCGCCGAACACTAACTGGGGCCAGAGGCGCATAATTTGTTATTTTATTCTGGATATCGATCCTCAATTCGGCCACCCGTGTCCACATTAAGGCTCGGGGGCTACTGGGCTTCGGGCTTATCATTATTTATAAATATTAAAGAGGCACATCGATCCCCTGATCTAGTGTTGCCACCCGACCAGTGTCTCGAGAGCTACTGCATTGACAATCCAATGCAGAAAATTTAAAGTGCAATATAGTTTTCGAGGAGATTATTATCCTCAGGTTGGTCGGCCGCACCCAACCTGAGTCTCGAGGACTTTGCACACCGCGTTTCTATTCCTAAGTTTGCTGCCGAGTTGCAAATTGATCCTCAGGCTGATTTTATGAATCGACCTGAGTCTCAGGGGCTACTAGGGTCATCGGTTTGATTTTTTCCTTTAGGTGCATCCCGAATATTAGGCCAACACGCACCTTGAGGGCTACTGGCTATACATCTCGACAGAGATTAGATTGCATAATTCGGAATTAAATTCATAAAAATCAGCCCATGGCCGAGGTGGTGCACCACCACGGATATAGTCCGGCGTTGGTGCTCGACTACAATAGACACCCCGGAAGCAGTCCGGCATAAAGCTCGGACGCCAGTGGCTGGCTCTATAGAGGGCGTTTCTGGCATTAAGCTCGGCTAAACTCCTTCAACTTTTTTGAACCCAGGTGATCTATGACACCTCGGATATAGTCCGACGTTGGATCTTGGACATAGCCCGGCGTTGGAGCTTGGACATAGTTCGGCGTTGGAGCTCGGATACATTCCGGTGTTGGAGCTCGGAAGCGGTCCGGCGTTGGTGCTCGGCTGCAAAGATACCTTGAATGCAGTACAGCGTTGGAGCTCGAATGCAAGAGGACACTGCCGGCCGGGGACAACTTCAAACCCGAGGCATGGCATAAAAATAACAAGGCATTGATAAAGGCCGAAAATTTAAAGGGTCTCCTCGAATACCGGACGTGTAAACTCTTCGGAGTCACCTCGGCGATCCTCAAGATCAAAGACGAGAAGATTTGTTGAACCACTTTTCAAGTCCAACGGTCGAAGGTGAAGAACAGTTCTGAAGAATAGAGGAGCGTCCCCAACTTGAAGACCGGTTTAGGGGGCTACTGACGGTGTCCTAGACTAGGGGGTAGTCACCACATCGTCTCCCGATCAGTTGGATTGGGCCGAGGACCCCCATGGCCGTATACTCATGGGCCAGTTTGGACAACCCCTGCCGCATACAAGGAAGACTCCACAAGACTTGGCGCCCAAGACAAGGACTCTCCTAAACCCTAGGCCTCCGGTGTCTTATATAAACCGAGGTCAGGCTAGTCAATAGACAATCTCATATTCATTACTACAATCTCATGGTAGACACCTTTACTATGTACTATCCCCCATATGAATACAATCAAAAGCAGGACGTAGGGTATTATCTCTTCAAGAGAGCCCGAACCTGGGTAAAATCCTATTTCTGTGTTACCATTGCTCCAAGACGCCTAGGTTAGGACCCCTACTACGAGATACGCCGGATATTGAACCGACAATGAGTGCATCATCGTTCAAGCTGTTCTCCTCTCCGGAGACAGGTTGTTGAATTGTACCCTCAGGATCGACGTTATCTGACGTCGGCTCCGGACTATTTTCACCATCCCCTGGCTCACCCTGCTCCATCGCTGGGTCCATGGGGCCGCCGTTTCCTTTGGAATCAACCGGGGTATTATTTCTTGTGCTATTGTCGCTGTTTTTACTATGGCAGGATTTAGAGCGGCGTCTACGGTGCTGCTTTGGTGGCTTATCGAGGGGATTATCCTTCATTGTATCGTCACCATCGCCTTCTTTTGGTGTGTCCACCATGTATATATCGTATGATGAGGTGGCAGTCCAGCGCCCATTGGGCAGTGGTTCCTGTTCTTCTCCTGCGTCGTCGTAAATACCATCGACGTTTTTGGAGTCGAAATCGAGCGTGTCGGTTAAGTCATCGACAATGTCTATGAAGTGGGTGGTGGGTGGGGAATGAATTTCTTCGTCGTCCGCTTCATACTCGAGCCGAACATAGTTTGGCCAGGAATCTCTTGACAAGGAAAGAGACCTTAATGAGTTCAGCACATCACCTAAGGGCGAGTGCTAAAAAATATCCACGGCAGTGAACTCCATGACTGGTGCCCAATTAGATTTGACAAGCACGGACGCACGCGGTTCGGATCCTATAGCCGGAGACAAGTCCGAGGGTCCGATGACACCAATTCCGCAGGAGGTGGGATCAGTGTTCGGCTCCAACGCCGATGAGTGTGTGGCTTCCGTCGCGGGGTCCATCCACCCTCCTTCGTAAGGCACGATCTGCTCCGGATTGATTCCCGGTGCCACCGCAGGCGCGATCTCTCGAATACTATTCGACAGCAGATCAAAGTCATGCCCGTCATGACCGTTCGGCCTGCTTGGCATGGGCTCGAATCCGTCGAAGATAGAGTCTCCGTGGATGTCGAAAGTATAGTTTAAGCTTCCGAACCTGACCTGATGGCCAAGGGCGTAGCTATTGATCTACTCCAGATGGCCAAGCGAGTGGGCCCGCAGTACGAAGCCGCCAAATACGAAGATCTGTCCAGGGAGGAAAAGCTCCTCCTGGACCACATTGTTGAAGATGATCGAATGGTCCATCAAGACTTACAGCAACGACACAGTGGAACTCTCAATGAAAGCACCAATGTTGGTGTCAAAATAGGAGGATCTCGGGTAGGGGGTCCCGAACTGTGCGTCTAAGGCTAATGGTAATAGGAGGCAGGGGACACGATATTTTGCCCAGGTTCGGGCCCTCTTGATGGAGGTAATACCCAACTTCCTGCTTGATTGATCTTGATGATATGAGTATTACAAGAGTTGATCTACCATGAGATCGTAGAGGCTAAACCCTAGAAGCTAGCCTATGATTATGATTGTTCTTGTCCTATGGACTAAACCCTCCGGTTTATATAGACACTGGAGGGAGCTAGGGTTACACAGAGTCGGTTACAGAGAAGGAAATCTACATATCCGAATATCCAAGCTTGCCTTCCACGCAAAGGAGAGTCCCATCCGGACATGGGACGAAGTCTTCAATCTTGTATCTTCGTAGTCCAACAGTCCGACCAAAGTATATAGTCCGACTGTCCGAGGACCCCTTAATCCAGGACTCCCTCAACAGTCACCATGATCGTATTTGAATGTGCGTACAATACTGGTGTGCTCAACCTCTAGGCACTCTGCTGAGATTTTTCGAAGTGGAACCCAGTGACGAGTGTACACATTCACAAGTTCCCACTCGCAGTTGAACCCAATATAAACAACCCAATATCCATTTGCGCCTGCCCAATCCTTGCCCTCAAGTGATGGCATCTTAACATCATACGTATCATTATCAAGCGGCATCAACTTGCACAAGGCGAGGCCTCCGTCGTCCCCGCACCAGTCATCAGGGTCATGGTGAAGAAGATAGGGGAGATCAAACCGCTCCTTGACCCTTGGGTTCCTTGTAATGGTGTTATTAGTTGAGTCGAGAATGGTCTTGAACGAACCTGCCATGCTAGCCGAGGTGATGACGTTGCACCGATGAATGAGTTCCTCCACCACGTCATCTTTCAGATCGGGGTAAGAATAATGGGGTCGTTTCCGGCCTGTTCCCTCCATGGAGAAGATGATCGAACAATGGCAGAAGGAAGGGTGAAGGAAAATGGAGGAGGGAGAGGAAGAGCGTGCGACAGCAGTTCCAAATCGAGAGGGAAAGGCGAAGAGTCGGTGGACGGTTGCCAGTTTGCCACGGTACACGAAGAGGCGCCCCGCCTACACGTCCATTCGGAAATACTAGTAGAAAAGGACTCGCCGTTGTCTCACTGATATGTTGGAACGAGACCAGATGTCAACAAAACATGGTGTGTAATTTCTCGTGCAAAATGCGATCTGGCCGCGTTGGCCCGAGGTGCCGCATTAGTTTTTTTGAAAGTTTGCCGCATTAGTTATCGACCTTTATTTTTTAACATATAATATGAATGGATGGCTCCTGTGGTCATCACACTTGAGCGAATATAGTGATGGTTGATTCGCCCGAGCAACTTATTACTGTGGGAATATGTGAGTACCCGTGGATTCAAGGAACAGAGAAATGATGGTTGCTTCATCTGAGCAACTTACTATGGTGTAGGTGGGGCTCTGTGATTTGACTGCTCACTAGTCATTACTACTGCGGCGCAATGACCGGGGTGAATCTTACCCTGAAGTTGTGTTATGCACTCAATAATGCTACATGGAAGGTGAGCCGGATGAAGGATGTCCAACATGTCGGCGAAACGAAGTTGACTTGTTTCTGGCATTGCTATCAGTCCTTCAGGATTTGTTCATATGTACGCATAATATTAATGAAATTGTACTGTGATGCTATGAAGGTTTCAACTTTGGTTCCCGCAGGAAAAAAAAGGTTTCAACTTAGGATTCATGTGTCTTGCCTCAAGATTATCTCGTTACAACATTCCATCAAATACAGATGAAACTACCATGGCTACCATGGCTAATGCATCTCAATGGTTTGTAGATCAGCACCAATATTCACATCACAATTGAAGAGAAAGTTGTGAGAAGCTGTACAAATAAAGAAAAAAAATATAATTGATCGATGCTGTTCGTAGGCATGGCTCCATTTCCTTGGCACAGTGTTCATTGCTTGGCAGCTAGTTTCACCCAGCTCTGTAGCCAAAAAAGAGGTGTATGGAGGACACCACAATCCGATCATTTTGTGCAACTCCACTAAAATCGAGCAGACCATCCCTGTTTGCAAAGATATCCAGTCAGTATGATTACAATAATAGTGGAACTAGATGATGAAACATAACACACATAAATAGAAGCCGATCACCTCTAGGATCTCTCTTTAGGACTAACTTGTTGTTGGAGAATATTAGGCACGGAGTTGGATGAGGAGGATAGAAAAACCAATCTCCCTTTCTACAGTCCCATAGAAATGTAAAAACGTTGCCCGTGTGACATTTTGGCGGATCTGCACAAAACACTCTTAAGAAAAAAAAGTGATTTGTGCAGTTCACCAAAAGGTCACAATAGCAACGAGGTGAAAATGGATAGCCCTGTTTGCAAAAGGAGGTCGAAAGGAAACAATTATTGCCCAATAACACGAGTTGAAGACACATACGCCGACAAAAAAGAAGCATATTCCAGGTAATAAGGGAAAGATAGCACATGGTGGTTTATCAAAAATTATTTGAGGACGAGATTGCAAGATGGAAAGTATGCCGGCCGAGATACGATTTAAGCAAACAACTAAAGAAGATCCACATGCAGCAACGTGGGAAGATGGGCATGGAGCAAGGCCGACGGAAGCTGTACCTGAGGGTCATCGGGATGTTACTAGGATGTCACACCCTAGCTAGTTCATGCATTAGAGTGTTGCATCATGTCTATCCTTTCATCAGAAACTTGAAATGGGGATGTCAGAACCCCCAGCCCCCTCTGAAACCAACTAGGGTTTACTAAAAACTTTTTCAATGAACTTGAAATGCCCTTCTAAAATGTCCATCATTTTTGTCTTGGTTCAGAACCTCTGCCAAAAGTGTTGCACAATTTTCTAGGTCATCTTAGGGTCTTTGAATTAAATGATAAGTATTTGAATTTGGGCATTTAAAATTATATAAAATATTTCAAATGCTCAAATATTCCTAAACTGAAATGTTTCATGTCGGAAATAATCCAACTATGGACCAGAAGCAGTTTGGTGATTTTAGGAGTTGCCTAGGTATTTTTAATAATTCAACAAAGTTGCAGAAAAATAGAAAAGAAAAAAAACAGAAAGGAAAACTTACCTGGCGCCTGCAACCCGGCCCACCTGCCGGCCCAGCCCAGCGCCACGCCAGCGAGCTGCTTGCTGGCCAGGCAGGCAGGCAGGTGCTCGACGTCGAGCACCGCATGGGTGCCACGCACCTGCTCGCCGCCTCGCCGCTCCACTCGCCCGACTAACGACGTGGATCGCTCCCCCTCGCTCTCCCGAACCCCCCAGACACCTCCTCTCCTCTCCAGCTCCTCCCCCTCGCGCTCCCCAGCCATGGCCGACGCCACCGCCGCCGCTCCATCGCCGTAGCCGCGCTCCCCGCCGCCCGTGCATCGTCTCGTCATGTCCAGGAGCTCGGCCGCCGTCCACTTCGTCGAGCTACCCGAGCCCCGTGTGCTCGCAAGGCCCGAGTCCACCGCACCGACCTCGCCCGAGTCCGCCGTCGCCGGAGATCCCCTTCAACGCCGTCGCCGCATCAGCTCGTCCCCGACCCCGCCGGTGGCCTCTACGGGTGCTCTGTGAGCCTAGCTACCCCTCCTACCCTTCCTCTCTCGCCCCCGAGCCGTGTAGCCACCGCACGAAGATCACCCGCACGCACCGCCGTGGATCTCGTCGCCGACGTGCTCCCGGCCATCCTCCGGCCAACTCACGGTGTCCAACGCACTCACCACGTTGCGTTGAGTCCAACCGTGCACTTCCCGCACCTCACCGCACACCCTAGCCCCGAGTTCGCCTTCACCCAAACTCCGGTGACCGCCTAGGTCGTCGCCGGCGCCAACTACGGCCACCCCGACCTCAACTCGCTCCACCAAGAGCTGTGGTTCGTCCCCAGCTCCACGTAGATGCCTTCCGCGCCCCATTTGGTGGCCGGAACGGCCAAAACCATTTCCGCCGCCGTGTCGGGCTCGCCGGCGGCTAAACGCCGGTGCAGCCATTTTGACTTTGACCACGGGTGGACCCCGGTTGACTCTGTTGAGTCAATGACAGGTGGGGCCCCCTTCTACTAATTATCCAGATTAGTTTAAACTAAATTAAATTAGTTAATTAGCCACTGACACCCTGGACCCACGCGTCAGGTTTGACCTGGACCGGGTCTGTTGACTTGCTGAGGTCAGCATGACCTCATGCTGACGCAGTAAACCTTTTTTGAAATTAAAATAAATCTAAAATGATTTATAAATTCCAGGAAATAACCCAAACTTCAAAAATTCATATAAATTCAACCGTAGCTCCAAATCAAACAAATTATATATGAAAAATGATCAGAAAAATCCAATCTATCCATCTGTACTAGTATCATGCATGTTTAGACAAGCTAACTTGAGGTTTAGTGCAGAACAAGATAAAACACTTTAAAGGGCCATTTATGAGTTTGAAATTTGAATCTTTGGTTCAAATTGATTCAAGCCCATCTAGTTTTAGTTGCATTAGCCCAACACACTCATATTGCCATGTTTCATGCATGCATCATATTGTCGCACATTGTTTGGTGATAGTTGTGTATCGGTGTTCTTTGCGGCAGGTTCTGCCTCCGAGGAGTACCGTGATTACCCTAGCGAAGAACCGTATCCGTGCATCGATCCATCAGGCAAGCAACCAACCATTTGATCATATCGATACAATCCCATGTTCTCGCTCTTGCTCTCTTTTACTGCATTAAGACAACGCGTTTCAAACTGCTGTATGCTACGGTAGTTGAACCCATTTCCTCTGCATGACCTGTCATTGCCACAGTAATTAGATGAAACCCACTAGCATGTGTAGGAATTGATTGAGCCATATGTATGTGTTGTTCCTACCTTGCTATGCCTGCTATGCTTAGAGTCGTGTCAGGTCTGGTTCATCTGGGCGATGGGCTAGAGTGAAATGATCATGTCGGTAATGAGAGTGATGTGGTGAACACGATTTGGTAAATGTATCGATGAGAGGCCATGTAGGAGTACACGATGGGTTGTTTCATTGAAGCCGACCTTAAGAACTGAGATCTATATGCGTGATTTAAGATTCAGCTACTACCATGCATTGGGCCCTGAAATATGACCCCGCTCGACTTCTTATTCACCCTAGTCCTCTGTCCAGGAGTTGCAAGTAGTTTCTGGTGTTTGTAGCTTACTAGAGGCCGTGGACAGCGCTGACCGCGGGGTGGGCTGTGATGCGGTAGGTACGTGGCACGGTGTACCAAATACCCGTTAGGTATCTCGGGAACCCTGTACACATCGTTCGGGGCCGTATGGGAATCCTCGGCCGGACTCCCTGTGGATGGAACCTGGATAGGCGATAAACCTGGACTAGACACTTAGGTGTTTAGGTAGGTCGTGGTCTACACCCACGACGGCTTTCGCTTGAAGTCTGCCGAGCACATGTCGTGTGCAGACGCTAAGTGGTGGAAACATGTATGAAGAAGTACACCCCTGCAGGGTTAACATGATCTATTCGAATAGCCGTGTCCGCGGTAAAGGATTACTTGGTTGCTTATACAGTTCATAGACAAGTGAATGGATACTACTAAAAATCTCAAGATAAGCGTGAGTGCCGAGGATGGCTCTTCCGTCGGATGACGGAGGTGGATCCTCGGTGGTGTATTGAAGTGGTGAGTAGTGGACTCGTGTGCGCAAAACCATTTCAAGTTGGAGTCTCGTAGGATAGTTTAGCCAAGAGTCAAAGCTGGCTTGCTGCAATAACTCCACCAACCCTTCTTGATAATGTGCATGTATGTAGGATCTGACGTAAGTCTTGCTGGGTACCTTTGTACTAATGTTGCTATAATTTACATTTTACAGAAGATGCTGCAACCCCTTCTGATGGGTTCTTCGTAGACGTTGACATCGACGAGTAGACTAAGGCCCAGGTGGTAATCCTGAGCTTGTGAAGGTCCACGTAGTATAGCTAGGCTTTCGAAGCCTCTTTTATTTTACTAGTTATCTATACTCAGACAAGTTACTTTCGCTGCTGGTTTGTATGACTGTATGACTTGAATGTGGGTCGTGTGACCCGTACTTGTATGTATGTTATGTATGGCTCTCTGAGCCTTTAAATAAAGTACTTGTGTCGTAGAGTCATGTTGTGATGCCTTGTTGTATTTGCACATATCGAGCATATTGTGTGTATGATTGAAATGCTTGGTATGTGTGGGATCTGACTATCTAGTTGTTTATCTTTAGTAGCCTCTCTTACCGGGAAATGTCTCCTAGTGTTTCCATTGAGCTATGGTAGCTTGCTACTGCTCCGGAACACTTAGGCTGGCCGGCATGTGTCCTTCTTCGTTCCTGTGTCTGTCCCTTCGGGGAAATGTCACGCATTGAGTACCGGAGCCCTGTTAGCCCGCTACAGCCCGGTTTACCGGAGTCCTGCTAGCCCAGTGCTACAGCCCAGACCCACTTGCTGTTGACCGACACGTTCGATGCTGGGTCATGGATGCCTGTCCCTGTAAGTCTGTGCCACTTTGGGTTTACGACTAGTCATGTTAGCCCGGGCTCCTTATCATATGGATGCTAGCGACATCATCATATACGTGAGCCAAAAGGCGCAAACGGTCCCGGGCAAAGGTAAGGTGACACCCGTGGGAATACCGTGCGTGAGGCCGCAAAGTGATATGAGGTGTTACAGACTAGATCGATGTGACATTGAGTCGGGGTCCTGACAGCGTTGGCATCAGAGCCGGACTGCCTGTAGGTTCTCCAAGCCAAACTGGTCGATGTTGAGTCTAGAAATGCTTTAGTTATATGTAGGGGAATTGATTGTGGGATGGTACGTAAGGCTCTTTTTACTTCTTTACCTCATGGCATTCTGATCTGAGTCCGTCCATTCTTCTACCGGGGCTTAAGGATTAGGATCTTCTCTCTCTATCAGGTTCACGTGTTACGAATCAGTAGTACCTTATAGGTTTGATGACTACAAGCCTAGTTCAGTTCTACTACCTTGTTATGCTGATAAGTTGAACCCAGAACCTTGATATGATATTGTTGAGTGTCTATGCAATTTTTTGATAAATGTCTCAAACCCTTCTTGAGCATTTACAGCCGTTATGCTGTCGAAATTTTGCTAGAAATTCTAATGCCTTTGCATTATGGTTGTGCTTTCAGATGGCCACTCGCGACCAAAATCAAGTGGTTCGCCTGACCCGATGCATTGGTGTGACCGGTCATACGGCCATGTTAGTCCGAGTGATGATCGAGACGGGTTACCGTTGGTATCCCGAATACACGGTCGAAGAGCAGTTTCGAGATTTTAACCAAAGCCAGTATCTTTGCACCGTCCGGATATTTCCCTCTTATCCTGGTTCTACCGAGGCTCTTCACTATTCCTATGGGCTCGGTGTTACTATTGAGATGGCTGTGCAAGATGCGGCTTATTCTATGATGACCATCATGCGAGTCAGGACTGGCCTGCTTCGCAACACCGACTTCCGGTATATGCCGGCTTCACTTCCTGGAGCGCACGGTTATCTCCGGGCTATCTATGCTGACCCCAGTCAGGAGGACTCACTAACTCGCACCACTGCTGAGTTGCTCGAGGATAAGGACCGAGAGAATCGGGCCTTGAGAATGGAGCTTTTCAACACCCGCGCCGATCATTGGGCCACCTTGACTCGGTTTGCACCGGCTGTGCAAGCTGGATGCATGGATATGAGAGATCTGTATCCTGTTAGGTCTGCTCTGCCGGACATGATGGATTGGCGTGATGTGGGAGGCATCACCCCACCTCGTGGTCCTCGCAGGCCACCGTTTGTTGGTCCAAGACCTCACCCTAGCCCTTTTGGTCCACAGGCTCCTCAGGACCGTTTGTTTCCGGACGCTCACGTTGAACTTCCAGGCTATGGAGGAGACTTCTATGAGAACTACTACGGAGATGACTGAGATAGTAGTAGTTCCACTAGGTATTGTAATAGTTGTATTTCCACCGTCCTGCGTGACTTGTGGAATATGACTTAGCGTGTAGTAATTCCGGGGGTGTAGGAAAAATAATGTATAGGAGCTTGGGATGCCTCCGATGATATGTAATCCTCCTCTCACCGTGGTAGTACTTTTTGGTCTTGTACTAAACCTCGTATGGTGTGTATGACGATGGAATAAAAGAAGTAGTTTCTGTATCTACCATGTCATACGGATGATCATCTTGCATTCTGAGTTGTCCATTACATTCTACCTTCTATGTCGGAATCTTGTCATGTTGGACTAAACCATTGTCTTGTTTTTCCTAGGATGGTCAACACCCGCAACAAGCCTGCTCCCCCAGAGCAGGCCGAAGGCAGCAGAGTTGGGGATACAAATCTGCCTCACCCTCCCTCTCTGGCAGAAGTTATGCTAGAGGCTGAGAGAAACAAGCGGGAGACCAACCGTTTGTTGGAGCGTATTGAACAGAACATAGCACACCATCAGAGGACTAACTTGGTGTCACTCAGTGATTTCATCAAGTTACATCCACCCATGTTCCACCACTCCGTCGAGCCTCTCGACGCTGATGACTGGCTTCGCAGTATTTCTCACAAACTGCGTTCTGCGCTAGTAGCTGAGGCTGACAAGGTCACCTTTGCTGCATATCATCTTGAAGGCCCCGCCAGTCTCTGGTGGGAGACTTATGAAGCTATGCGCCCAGCGGGCCACGTCACTACTTCGGCTGAATTCAGTGAGGCTTTCCGTGAACATCACATTCCGGAGGGTCTCATGGACCATAAATGTGAGGAGTTCTGTAGTTTCACTCAAGGTCGACTCTCTATTGACGCTTACAACAGGGAGTTTGGTAACCTTGCCCGTTATGCAACAGAGGAAGTTTCTACTGATGCCAAGAAGCAGGCAAGGTTCCGTAAGGGGCTTAGTCCTGAGCTTCACCGCGACCTCCGTCTGCATGAGTGCACATCTTTTCAGAAGCTTGTTAACAAAGCCATCAGTGCTGAGACTGGTCAGACTGATTATGAAGCAACACGCAAGCATGGCCGTGACTTGGGTTCCTCATCCGGTGCTGGTCCTCAGAAGCGCCGCGTGTGGGTGCCTAACACTGCCCTGCCACCCAGGTTCACACCGAGGCCATCCTTCCAGGCGCCTCACCCAGCTCAGCCATATGCACCCGCCAAGCCCTATGGTGGTCCAACCAACAATGCTCCTCCACGTACCAGTTCCGTGACTTGTTTCAAGTGTGGGGAATCAGGCCACTATATGCGCGAGTGTCCCCAAACCAACCCCAACCAGACAGCAAAAACTGTTGGCCGCGGCAAGCCGACAGGGAAAGTGTTCTACGCCAAGCCGGCCACCACTGCTCGTGGCCATGTTAATTGTGTTTCTGCGGAAGAGGCTCAAGAAGATCCCGACGTCGTTCTCGGTACGCTCCTTGTTAATTGCCACCCGGCATCTGTTCTTTTCAATACAGGAGCATCTCATTCATTTATATCCGAGAGCTATGCTCGTCTGCATAACACCACATTCTGTGAGATGCCCACCTCTATGGTAATTCAAACTCCGGGATCCAAATGGCAAACTTCTAGAGTAAGCCATGGAAATGAAATTCAAGTCGACAAACTTGTTTTTCTCGCATCTTTGATAGCCCTCAAATCTTCGGATATTAATATCATCTTGGGTATGGACTGGATGTCAGCCCATCATGCCAAAATTAATTGCTTCTCTAGGACTGTTCAACTCACCCATCCTTTGGGGAAGATAGTCAATGTCTTGACCCGAATAGCCAAGCGACAATTATATTCTCTTAACGCCAGCCCTTTGCCAGACCTTGAGGACGTTCCTGTAGTCCGTGACTTTCCGGATGTCTTCCCAGAGGAATTGCCAGGTGTTCCACCTGACAGAGATGTCGAATTCGTGACAGATCTCATTCCAGGAACTGTCCCGATTTCCAGAAGACCCTACAAGATGGCACCTTTTGAACTAGCCGAGCTTAAGAAACAACTCGATGAGTCCTTGAAAAAGGGTTTCATCTGACCTAGTTCATCTCCTTGGGCTTGCCCCGTCCTCTTCGTCAAGAAGAAGGATGGTACGGACCGGATGGTTGTAGATTATCGACCTGTCAACTTGGTCACAATTAAGAACAAGTATCCGCTCCCCAGGATCAACGACCTGTATGATCAGCTCGCTGGATCCTCAGTCTTCTCTAAAATGGATTTGAGGTTGGGCTACCATCAAATCAAAATCAGAAACGGGGACATTCCGAAAACGGCCTTTGTTATTCGTTATGGCCAATACGAGTACACCGTCATGTCCTTCGGTTTAACCAACGCTCCAGCCACCTTCTCTCGGTTGATGAACTCAATCTTCATGGAGTATTTGGATAAATCCGTCGTGGTTTACCTCGATGATATACTCATCTACTCCAAGAACGAGGAAGAACATGCTGAACACCTAAGGCTAGTGTTGAAGAAACTTCGAGAGCATTGCCTTTATGCCAAATTTTCTAAATGTGAATTCTGGTTGTCAGAAGTGACCTATCTTGGACATGTAATTTCTGGTAAAGGCATTGCTGTTAACCCTGAGCGAGTTCAAGCCGTCCTTAATTGGACTCCACCTGAATCGGTCAAGCAGGTTCGGAGTTTCCTTGGCCTAGCGAGCTATTGCCGTCGCTTTGTCGAGAATTTCTCCAAAGTTGCCAAACCTCTAACTGAACTCCTCAAGAAAGATAAAAAGTTCGAGTGGACTCCACAATGTGAGCAGAGTTTCCAGGAACTGAAAAGACGTTTAACCTCTGCTCCCATACTGGTACCACCGGATTTTTCCAAGGATTTTGTTATCTACTGCGATGCCTCGCGACAAGGACTAGGCTGTATTCTCATGCAAGATCGACACGTAATTGCTTATGCTTCACGGCAATTACACCCACATGAGGAAAACTACCCCACTCATGATCTAGAGCTTGCAGCTGTAGTCCATGCACTCAAAACATGGCGACATTACCTTCTCGGTAATCATTGCGAAATCTACACTGATCACCAAAGTCTGAAGTATATATTCACCCAACCGGATTTAAATCTCAGGCAAAGATGTTGGGTCGAGTTGATCACAGATTTCGACTTAGGAATAACTTACACCCCAGGGAAAGCCAACGTCATGGCTGATGCGCTAAGTCGTAAATCTTATTGTAACAACCTGATGTTACAACAAAGTCAACCGCTTCTCCATGAGGAATTTCGGAAGCTTAACCTTCACATTGTTCCTCAAGGATTTCTTTCCACCTTGGTGGCGAAACCTACTCTTACGGATCAAATCATTGCTGCCCAAAAGCGAGATAAGGGAATATCTAAGATCAAGGAGAACATTGCTAGCGGAGGTGCTAGATGTTTCTCCACAAATGATCATGGTGTTGTGTACTTTGAGAACCGTTTAGTGGTTCCCAAGAACCAGCATCTACGGCAGTTGATCTTTAAGGAGGCTCATGAATCTCCTCTCACCATTCATCCCGGTAGTACCAAGATGTATCAGGACCTACGCCAGAGGTTCTGGTGGACTAGGATGAAGAGAGAAATTGCTCAGTATATTGCTAATTGCGACGTCTGCCGTCGTGTAAAAGCAGAGCATCAACGGCCTGCTGGCACCCTTCAACCCCTAGCTATTCCTGAATGGAAATGGGATAAAATTGGTATGGACTTCATTACCGGTTTTCCCAGGACCAAGAGAGGGAATAACGCTATCTTCGTCGTTATCGACCGTCTTTCCAAAGTGGCCCATTTCTTACCTGTTCGTGAGAGTATAACTGCTAGTCAGTTAGTAGACTTGTACATCTCCCGAATAGTGTCTCTCCATGGTGTTCCTTTGGAAATTAACTCGGATCGAGGAAGTCTTTTCACCTCTCGATTTTGGGAAAGTTTCCAAAATGCTATGGGAACCCGCCTTTCTTTTAGTACCGCTTTCCACCCTCAATCAAGTGGTCAAGTGGAACGCGTCAACCAGATTCTAGAAAACATGCTTCGAGCTTCGGTTATCTCATTCAGAATGGATTGGGAGAAGTTCCTTCCATTTGCTGAATTCGCTTATAACAACAGCTATCAATCTAGCTTGGGTAAGGCCCCTTTTGAAGTTCTCTATGGACGAAGGTGTCGAACGCCTCTTAACTAGTCAGAAACCGGGGAAAGACAATTCTTTGGCCCGGATATGATTCAGGAAGCAGAAGAGCAAGTTCGCATCGTTCGTGAAAAGTTGAAAACAGCCCAATCTCGTCAAAAGAGTCAATATGACTGAAAACATAAGGCTATGACTTTTGAGGTTGATGAGAAGGCTTACCTTCGGGTTACTCCTCTGAAGGGAACCCATCGCTTCGGTATCAAGGGCAAATTGGCTCCTCGTTACATTGGACCCTTTCGCATTCTCGCAAAACGAGGAGAAGTTGCCTACCAATTGGAACTACCTCCACATCTCTCCAGAGTCCACGACGTCTTCCACGTTTCTCAACTCAGGCGTTGCTTCTCGGACCCTATCCGTGGAGTAGACCACGAAACGCTTGATCTCCAAGATAATCTCACCTATCGAGAGTACCCCGTTCGTATCCTCGATCAAGCTGAGCGTACCACTCGACGTCATAATATCAAGTTTCTCAAGGTTCAATGGTCGCACCATTCTGAGAATGAAGCAACTTGGGAAAGGGAGGATCGTCTTCGACTCGAGTATCCCGCCTTCTTTCCAGAGGAACCCAAATCTCGGGACGAGATTCTTTTGAGTGGGGGTGAGTTGTCACACCCTAGCTAGTTCATGCATTAGAGTGTTGCATCATGTCTATCCTTTCATCAGAAACATGAAATGGGGATGTCAGAACCCCCAGCCCCCTTTGAAACCAACTAGGGTTTACTAAAAACTTTTTCAATGAACCTGAAATGCCCTTCTAAAATGTCCATCATTTTTGTCTTGGTTCAGAACCTCCGCCAAAAGTGTTGCACAATTTTCTAGGTCATCTTAGGGTCTTTGAATTAAATGATAAGTATTTGAATTTGGGCATTTAAAAATATATAAAATATTTCAAATGCTCAAATATTCCTAAACTGAAATGTTTCATGTTGGAAATAATCCAACTATGGACCAGAAGCAGTTTGGTGATTTTAGGAGTTGCCTAGGTATTTTTAATAATTCAACAAAGTTGCAGAAAAATAGAAAAGAAAAAAAACAGAAAGGAAAACTTACCTGGCGCCTGCAACCCGGCCCACCTGCCGGCCCAGCCCAGCGCCGCGCCAGCGAGCTGCTTGCCGGCCAGGCAGGCAGGCAGGTGCTCGACGGCGAGCACCGCATGGGTGCCACGCACCTGCTCGCCGCCTCGCCGCTCCACTCGCCCGGCTAACGACGTGGATCGCTCCCCCTCGCTCTCCCGAACCTCCCAGACACCTCCTCTCCTCTCCAGCTCCTCCCCCTCGCGCTCCCCAGCCATGGCCGACGCCACCGCCGCCGCTCCATCGCCATAGCCGCGTTCCCCGCCGCCCGTGCGTCGTCTCGTCGTGTCCAGGAGCTCCACCGCCGTCCACTACGTCGAGCTACCCGAGCCCCGTGTGCTCGCAAGGCCCGAGTCCACCGCACCGACCTCGCGCAAGTCCGCCGTCGCCGGATATCCCCTTCAACGCCGTCGCCGCATCAGCTCGTCCCCGACCCCGCCGGTGGCCTCTACGGGTGCTCTGTGAGCCTAGCTACCCCTCCTACCCTTCCTCTCTCGCCCCCGAGCCGTGTAGCCACCGCACGAAGATCACCTGCACGCACCGCCGTGGATCTCGTCGCCGACGTGCTCCCGGCCATCCTCCGGCCAACTCACGGTGTCCAACGCACTCACCACGTTGCGTTGAGTCCAACCGTGCACTTCCCGCACCTCACCGCACACCCTAGCCCCAAGTTCGCCTTCACCCGAACTCCGGTGACCGCCTAGGTCGTCGCCGGTGCCAACTCCGGCCACCCTGACCTCAACTCGCTCCACCAAGAGCTGCGGTTCGTCCCCAGCTCCACGTAGATGCCTTCCGCGCCCCATTTGGTGGCCGGAACGGCCAAAACCACTTCCGCCACCGCGTTGGGCTCGCCGGCGGCTAAACACCGGTGCAGCCATTTTGACTTTGACCACGGGTGGGCCCCGGTTGACTCTATTGAGTCAATGACAGGTGGGGCCCCCTTCTGCTAATTATCCAGATTAGTTTAAACTAAATTAAATTAGTTAATTAGCTACTAACACCCTAGACCCACGCGTCAGGTTTGACCTGGACCGGGTCTGTTGACTTGCTGAGGTCAGCATGACCTCATGCTGACGCAGTAAACCTTTTCTGAAATTAAAATAAATCTAAAATGATTTATAAATTCCAGGAAATAACCCAAACTTCAAAAATTCATATAAATTCAACCGTAGCTCCAAATCAAACAAATTATATATGAAAAATGATCAGAAAAATCCAATCTATCCATCTATACTAGTTTCATGCATGTTTAAACAAGCTAACTTGAGGTTTAGTGCAGAACAAGATAAAACACTTTAAAGGGCCATTTATGAGTTTGAAATTTAAATCTTTGGTTCAAATTGATTCAAACCCATCTGGTTTTAGTTGCATTAGCCCAACACACTCATATTGCCATGTTTCATGCATGCATCATATTGTCGCACATTGTTTGGTGATAGTTGTGTATCGGTGTTCTTTGCGGCAGGTTCTGCATCCGAGGAGTACCGTGATTACCCTAGCGAAGAACCGTATCCGTGCATCGATCCATTAGGCAAGCAACCAACCATTTGATCATATCGATACAATCCCATGTTCTCGCTCTTGCTCTCTTTTACTGCATTAAGACAACGCGTTTCAAACTGTTGTGTGCTACGGTAGTTGAACCCATTTCCTCTGCATGACCTGTCATTGCCACAATAATTAGATGAAACCCACTAGCATGTGTAGGAATTGATTGAGCCATATGTATGTGTTGTTCCTACCTTGCTATGCCTGCTATGCTTAGAGTCGTGTCAGGTCTGGTTCATCTGGGCGATGGGCTAGAGTGAAATGATCATGTCGGTAATGAGAGTGATGTGGTGAACACGATTTGGTAAAGGTATCGATGAGAGGCCATGTAGGAGTACATGGTGGGTTGTTTCATTGAAGCCGACCTTAAGAACTGAGATCTGTATGCGTGATTTAAGATTCAGCTACTACCATGCATTGGGCCCTGAAATATGACCCCGCTCGACTTCTTATTCACCCTAGTCCTCTGTCCAGGAGTTGCAAGTAGTTTCTGGTGTTTGTAGCTTACTGGAGGCCGTGGACAGCGCTGACCGCGGGGTGGGCTGTGATGCAGTAGGTACGTGGCACGGTGTACCGAATACCCGTTAGGTATCTCGGGAACCCTGTACACATCATTCGGGGCCATATGGGAATCCTCGGCCGGACTCCCTGCGGATGGAACCTGGATAGGCGATAAACCTGGACTAGAGACTTAGGTGTTTAGGTAGGTCGTGGTCTACACCCACGACGGCTTTCGCTTGAAGTCTGCCGAGCACATGTCGTGTGTAGACGCTAAGTGGTGGAAACATGTATGAAGAAGTACACCCCTGCAGGGTTAACATGATCTATTCGAATAGCCACGTCCGCGGTAAAGGACTACTTGGTTGCTTATACAGTTCATAGACAAGTGAATGGATACTACTAAAAATCTCAAGATAAGCGTGAGTGCCGAGGATGGCTCTTCCGTAGGATGACGGAGGTGGATCCTCGGTGGTGTATTGAAGTGGTGAGTAGTGGACTCGTGTGCGCAAAACCATTTCAAGTTGGAGTCTCGTAGGATAGTTTAGCCAAGAGTCAAAGCTGGCTTGCTGCAATAACTCCACCAACCCTTCTTGATAATGTGCATGTATGTAGGATCTGACGTAAGTCTTGCTGGGTACCTTTGTACTCATGTTGCTATAATTTAGATTTTACAGAAGATGCTGCAACCCCTTCTGATGGGTTCTTCGTAGACGTTGACATCGACGAGTAGACTAAGGCCCAGGTGGTAATCCTGAGCTTGTGAAGGTCCACGTAGTATAGCTAGGCTTTCCAAGCCTCTTTTATTTTACTAGTTGTCTGTACTCAGACAAGTTACTTCCGCTGCTGGTTTGTATGACTGTATGACTTGAATGTGGGTCGTGTGACCCGTACTTGTATGTATGTTATGTATGGCTCTCTGAGCCTTTAAATAAAGTACTTGTGTCGTAGAGTCATGTTGTGATGCCTTGTTGTATTTGCACATATCGAGCATATTGTGTGTATGATTGAAATGCTTGGTATGTGTGGGATCTGACTATCTAGTTGTTTATCTTTAGTAGCCTCTCTTACCTGGAAATGTCTCCTAGTGTTTCCATTGAGCCATGGTAGCTTGCTACTGCTCCGGAACACTTAGGCTGGCCGGCATGTGTCCTTCTTCGTTCCTGTGTCTGTCCCTTCGGGGAAATGTCACGCATTGAGTACCGGATCCCTGTTAGCCCGCTACAGCCCGGTTTACCGGAGTCCTGCTAGCCCAGTGCTACAGCCCGGACCCACTTGCTGATGACCGACACGTTCGATGCTGGGTCATGGATGCCTGTCCCTGTAAGTCTGTGCCACTTTGGGTTTACGACTAGTCATGTCAGCCCGGGCTCCTTATCATATGGATGCTAGCGACATCATCATATACGTGAGCCAAAAGGCGCAAACGGTCCCGGGCAAAGGTAAGGCGACACCCGTGGGAATACCGTGCGTGAGGCCGCAAAGTGATATGAGGTGTTACAGGCTAGATCGATGTGACATTGAGTCGGGGTCCTGACATAGGAGGGCGCCGGCGGCCATGATCTTCCCATACTGTGGCAGCGAGCAAGTGGCGAAGCCCTACCACACCGGAGCTTGGTCAGAGAGAACGGCGGGTACCGCAGATTGGGACATGCTGCGTCAACACCGTCGAACGGAGAGACAATGCACATCCTCCCTTTCCGCCGATGGACGGGATGCGGCCGGATCACTGACCAACGCTAAGAGAGAGAGGCCACAGCCGCCTTGTGTGAGATGGTGTGACGAGAGACAAACCCATTTTTCCATTTTCCCCACGGAAATCGTTTTATATTCTGTACGTGCCATTGAGGAATATATAACTTTATTTAATACTAATGCGCCAAGTCGAACTTTTTTCCGTCTAGGCGTGGTACCCGACCCTCCTTCGAGTAAACAACCGCTACACGCGTCAAATTATCACGTGGGCTGCCTTTTCATACAGAAACGAACTCCACCGTGTACCTGCGCGGGTGTGGCCGGGAACGAGACGTGAGTACGTGCGTCCTGCGTGCACTTCTTCTTTAGGTGCAGGTACGTATGTGGGTGGGTGTGAGAGAGATGGTTTGTGCGAAACAGATGCAATGTGTTGATGATATCTCAAACAGAAAAATGTAACACGTGCAATGTATGTGAAACAGAGTCATGGACATGAGATATCGATAGAGTTGAAAACAGGGATGAAGTGTGTGGCTGCGCGATCGATAAAGAGTGCCATCAAATTTTTGTTTGCCCACGTCAAAGATACAGGGCAGCTGGCCTACTGGAATTTGAGAGGGCAGAGGTGCAGTTTTTCTCCGTGGCATGGAT